>NW_026734288.1:2844126-3168771 GCF_949786415.1 Peromyscus eremicus
ATGGTGAGTGAGGTGCAGGAGCCAGTGTGGTGGGTCCTTCTCAGACCCGGGTGGGATCCTTCAGCTAGAATCCTTATCCTGTGAGGTCCCATGTGGTCTTTGAAACTTCCTGTTTACAGGGGAGGCCTCTGGATATCCTTTCCATGTGGGCCGCATCTGTTCACAGAATTGGGAGCAGGGAAATGTGTGTAGAAACATCCTTGTAGTCAGCTTAAACATGCTTTTACTGCACCCATGGAAAGCAGGTTGCAAAACTTGGATCAGCCTAGTTTCTCCAATACCTTCTAGAGCTTCATCACTGTGTATTTAACTTTCATGTGTGAGACCCATTTATAGTTAATTTTGTGGAGGTTGTAAAAGACATCTCATTTGTTGGGTAGCACTCCACTCCTAAGGTGTAAGAGAGAAGAGAGAAGAATTGAACTCGTGATATAAAGGATTTACTAATTCTTAGGAGATAGTGAGTCTCCCAAAATGAATTTACCTGAGGAAGGACTACAAAACAAACAAACAAACAAACAGCCAGGTAGTGTTGCCACATGCCTTTAATCCCAGCACTGAGGAAGCAGAGCCAAGCAGATCTTTGTGAGTTTGAGGCCAGCCTTGTCTAGAGAGCAAGATCCAGGACAGGTACCAAAACTACACAGAGAAACCCTGTATCAAAAACAAACAAACAAACAAATGAATGAGTAAATAAATAAAATAAAAACTCAAACATAAGAGTATAGTAGCCAGCCCTGTTGGAGATTAGGACAGTAGGATACACATTTGTTCACCAAGATTGTCCAGACATTTGGCTTCAAACCATCACAAAGGAGCCATCACTGATTTACAACAAGCCAAGAGGCATAACCAGCCTAGAGGCCACATCAAAGAAAGGAACTCTAACAAGCTGCTCGTTGAGGCATTACAGAGTCATAACTAACCTTAAGTCCTAGTATGCCATAAAATTCCAGTTTTCTTCTTGAGAGCAGCATAGTTCTTCCAGATGGGCAATATGACACCAAGTGACAGGTATTTGAAAAGTAAAACACTAGCTGGGCAGTGGAGGTACACACCTTTAATCCCAGCACGCACTCAGGAAGTAGAGGCAGGTTGATCTCTGTGTGTTTGAGGTCAGCTTGATCCACAGAGGTATGTCTAGGACAGACTCCAAAGTTATACAGTGAAAATATGTCTCAATAAACAACAACAACAAAAATGCATAAAACAAACAGAAAAATAAAACACTGTTGTGTAAAAGACTGCCCTGATCCAGCAAGGTTTTCCTTTGGGCCCTCAGGCAGGGATTAGGAAAATTCTTGGGAGATCTAGTAACATCCTGGGGCCTAGGCCTTGGGAGTCTGATGTATTGATGATTAAACAGTGCTCCTTCCCTAAAACTGGGAATAGACTTTGGATAACTGGCAATGGTCTGGAACCAGGGCCTTTGTGGTGGGGTTGCTTCAGATCCTGAGAAACCAACACTTTCTACTATGTGGGGCTATGGTTATCCATCCACAGATCACTGTGGGATTAGTCAGTAATATTCTTGAGATACACTGTTTCCCTTTGTGCAACATGGTTTGATTAGCCTCATCTCTGAGTCTGTCCCATTGTATGATACTTTCTGCTGACTTCCTAGAACTTTACCATTTCCTTCCATGTCTCCCCTGGTAGTATAAAGGTGCTATTCTTCTTAAGAAGCTTAGTTGACATGAGATATAGCTTGTGCAAGACCTTCTCATACCAGCTTTTATCTTTTCTACATTATACTTTTCCCCTCTTTCTCATCCCTTGTGATAATCTCTTCAGAACCATGTCACTGAAGAAGATTCTGCTGTTTCACATCACTGGGGTACTTAAGAAACAATTTTGGAAATATTTTTGCTGTTTAAGTCTCCCATCTGTCTAAGAAGGTAGACTTGCAATTTTCTGTCCCTAATTAAATTGTTCATTGTATAACCTGGAACCTGAATCTAAATGTTCCAAGGTTGATAGAATATGTGGAATCCAAAATCACTTCTAGTCTGGCTCCTCTTTTAGCATTAGCTGGAGATGGATACAGGATATCATTAAAGAGATTTTTTTTTTATTAATCTCTGAAGTACATGAAGTGATTTCTCCTTAGGAAGGCATGTTAATTCTAGAACACAAGTATTTTGATCCTGCTAGAATAATGTTTCTGAAACAAGCTCTCTTATGTTGACACAAATGGTCTTGGTCTCAGTCTGTTGCTCTCTATGGCAATGACTTTTCCTCTGCTCAATATTACACATTAAAAATCTTAAATTCAATAATTGTATCACCTCAGAGTTTCAAACTTACCTACTTGAGTCATGCATTTGCTTATCCATTGCAGTAAAGGAAAAGAATTTCCATGTGGAGCATGGTTTCTACCTTCAGACCAGAATAGAAGGAATAGTTTGTTGTGTACGCTGCATGGTAGGCAATAAGCTTCTGGAGTCACCATTGTTTAAAAGGATCTAATTGTAGCACGGGGATTGATTTTGTAATTTTCCAGTATGTACTAATTGATGTCTTGTGCATGAAGACAGACCAGATTGACTGGTGTACAATTTGGCAAGATAAACTTTCACCAAAGGATATTGAATTTTTCATTATGCAGTGCTCCTGTGCAGAGAGTGTAGATGTAACCAACTGTCTTATTAAATATGAAACACAGAGCCGATTCAGAGAAGAAAGCCAAGAGGTCAGAACTAAGAGCCTTACCCTTCCTGCTTCAGCTATCCTGCTTCAGCCAAGAGAGCTCTCCGAAAAAGAGGCCTACTTCCTGTGTGTACATCTTTAAATAGTCTAGATGTTCTGCCTTCTCATTGGTTGTAAACTAAACACATGACTGCCTTGTCATTGCCTGTATGTACCGCCCTACAGGTCCTTAAAGGCATGCACCACCACCGCCACGCACTTGCTATGGCTCTATAACTCTGACCCCCAGGCAACTTTATTTATTAACATACAATTAAAATCACATTTCAGTACAAGTAAAATACCACCACATTTCCCCTTTTCTATTTTAATAAAAAGGAAAAAAAAAGAAAAAGGTTATAACTAACAAAAGAAAAACTATATACAAAAGTACAATAACTATATACAATATATACAAATAATAAATGTCTAAACAATGTCTAGTCCATTTGTATTTGACAAATTCAGAGATGATAATTTCATTATCCTATTTTATTAAGTCCAAAATGTATCTAATTCACTTTCTATCCTAATTAATCTTCAACTAATTAACCTTCAACTATAACTAACTAATCTTCAACTCCCTCAGAGACCCAAGAAGGAAATAATATTAGCTAACAAAAATAAAAACAGAAAGTGCATGCAAGCAACTTCCAAAAAATTTGTGAGTTGACAGAAACAGCCAACTGCCTGGACAGTCACCTGAGGTTTCTCCGCAATGCTGGGGCATCATCTTCAGCCTATATAGGCTTAGCATATCTGACAGACTCATTTGTGAAGTAGGATGTACACAAGGTCAACAGTTCAACCTCACATTGGTTGAGAGCAGTCCATGCACCAGAAACACCTGAATTCCACTAATGTCATGTCATGATTCAGGATTTTAAATTCTGGAAAATGTTGATGGTTTTTTAGTTCAGCTCTCCATTCTTCTTGGCTGTGTACATATGGCTTCATCTCAGCATCCCGTTCTTCTCCACATCTCTCTATCAAATGCCAGTCTACTATTGAGAGGCGTGAGCTTAGTTACTCTTCAAGAATAACTGTTTCAGCTGCTGTTCCATAGCACATCAGAAGCCATCGGCCGACTGCCTGTTCGGCTGCCTTCAAAGAAAAGGGCACTGTACCTTTTCCAAGTTGCGAAGGCCACGTCAGGGATGGTGCCATATTGTCCTGGCCTCAGAAGATGCCTTTTGATAAAGCCATAACCACGCTTGTTTAGGCAAGAATCAGTAGTCCTTTGTTTCATGTCCTGTCTGTCCATTTTGTCAGCAGTTGATTCGAGGATACTTTGTTGTCCAGTGGCTAACTTTTGCCACAATGAAAGCTAACTCCATATGCAGTTTCTTCAATGCCCATATTTTCTCTGAAGTAGATTGGTACTGCCAGGAGCCGACATGTCTCATAGTCATAACAAAAAAGAAAAATTTTCTAAGTTATTAAAACATTTTAAATGCCATATACTGTAGATCTCTGAAGGGTTTGAAGATGACCTATCTAAAATATATCTGCTCAATTTTTAAAACATATCTAATATGACTACAAGTTCTATTGTAATGTCTAACTACTAACTATCATTTCTTTATATCCTAATAGTTGGTAATAATAACATTCAAGGATCAGAAAATTGCATTGTTAAATGAACGATATAAGTACAATTAGAAATATACATATAGCATTTTCTAACAATATCAATTTCAATATATATAATTTGTATATAATATAAAACAATCCAATCCAATGTAAAGTATTTAAAACTAGTAATTGTCTTTTTCTTCTTCTTTCTTTCTCTCTTTTTTTTTAAATAAGAACCTTAAATCTAATCTGCTTAGTCTTTTTCCTAACCCTTGACAACAACTTGTAACCAACCCCCCTAAACAATGAAAATTATCCCAGACCCAAAACCCATTAAAAAGACCAAAAAACCACCCACCCCACACCACCTCTTTGGGAATGTGGGCATCGTATTCTTAAAATTGCTTCCTGCTGGGTATGGGCGAAGTTATCTTTATCCTGAAAAAAAAAATTTAGGTTAATTGTCAAATTCTAGGAAAGGTAACTATATCCTTCATTATCCATTCTGTGTATAATGCCAAAGTTCAGGGTTTATCTCAAGTCCTTATTCAAGTAGTCTTTGAGACTGGATCATCTCAGCTAGTCATCTCAAAATTGCTCTGAGCACCTTGTAGTTCAAAGCTGATCTGTAGATGATGTTTGTCAGCTTAGTGATGTTATTATTGTCCACGTGGAATTGTTGTTGTTGTGGGGCCCCAACTTCTTCCTGGAGACTTCAGTTGATGTTAGGCCTGGCCGTGAATTCCTGCAGAAAACTGATAAGAGACTCAAACACAAAGACATATATATGCAGCTAATTGAAGCCTTTTTTTTTTTAGAATTAATCAGTACTCTATATGACCATTCATATCTTAGCGAAGTTTAAAATGTATATATATATATCTATATATCTATATATCTATATATCTATATATATTAATCTTGTAAGTTTTGATATAAAATGTATACTTTAAGAAAAGTTTAAAGAATCAGAATAGAATCAAAGAGTTGAGATTAGTAATAGAATAGTCCCTTAATTAATTTGGCTTTTCTCCTGTCTCATAGCAGAAGATGGCTCTTTTATTCTGGCATGATACAGGGAGTTTGCATTTTCCTTTTAACAACATGCTTGAGTTTAAAGAAGGAGAGAGCCATTCTCCAACTCCAAAGTCAGCTTTAAATTTTAATTGGACTGGGACTATTAGAAGACCAATAGTGTTAAATCTTTTGAGAAAAGCAGAAACAAACATTTAGGAAGACATACATTTTTTTAGATAATATATACCCATATGCCATTTCACTCTGCTTCCTGGGATAGATGATTTGTCCCTTTTCTTCAGTTGTCTTATTTGTCCAGTGTTCTTCAGATTCCTTAACCTTCATTCTCCTAAAAGACAAAAACAAAAACCTTTCCCCAAGACTAATTTTGGGGATGTTCCTTTTTGGCAAGTTATTATCTGATTAAATGAAAAGACATGTGTTACTGGTATAAGTTAGTTTAAATTGGATGTTCATGTTGGTTGATGAGCTATCACCTCCTCTAATTAAGAGGTTTCTCTTGTTCAAATCGAACCTTTATCAATTTTGATGGTACCCACAACTTATCTTCTCCTGTAGAAACAAAAGCAAAACCTCGTCCCCAATGTAACACATACCCTGGTTTCCATTCTGAGGTCAGCACATCCTTAAAATATATAGGCTGATTTAATTCTGTAGTTTTTTCTATTATCCAATGTCTTTCTGCAGCTGTTGTTCCTTTCTCATTGGCATTAAGAAAATTCAAAGTTAATAGAGCATTATGCAGTCTATTTCTGGGGGTTTTTGTTGCCCCTTTCTGTTTATTTAGCATATCCTTTAGAGTTCTGTTTGATCTTTCTATAACTGCTTGACCTGTAGGATTATGTGGTATGCCTGTAATATGCTTTATATTGTAATAAGCAAAAAACTGTTTCATTTTAACAGAGACATATGATGGAGCATTGTCAGTTTTGATTTGTGCAGGTATACCCATGATGACCATAACTTCTAGCAAATGAGTGATTACAGAATCAGCTTTTTCAGAACTCAAAGCAGTTGCCCACTGAAATCCTGAATAAGTATCGATAGTGTGGTGTACATATTTCAGTTTTCCAAATTCTGCAAAGTGAAATACGTCCATCTGCCAGATTTCATTCCTTTGAGTACCCTTTGGGTTACATCCTGCTGGTAATGGCGTTTGACTGTAGAAGGAACAAGTAGGACATTTCTTTACTATTTCTTTGGCTTGTTGCCAGGTTATGGAAAAATCCTTTTTTAAACCTTTACTATTGACATGATGTTTTTTATGACATTCTGAGGCCTCCAGCACATTTCCTATTAATAACTTATCAATCTCATCATTGCCTTGTGCTAGAGGGCCTGGCAGACCAGTATGGGATCGAATGTGAGTTATATATAAAGGATGACTCCTTTTCCTGATTGTATCTTGTAATTGAATAAATAATGAAGTTAATTCTGAAGCATCAGGGATAAATTCTGCAGTCTCAATATGTAATACTACTCTTTCAGCATACTGAGAGTCAGTTACTATGTTGAGAGGTTCTGAAAAATCCATTAATACCAACAGAATAGCATATAATTCTGATTTTTGAACTGAATTATAAGGACTTTGAACCACTTTACTTAAATTTTCTGATTTGTAACCTGCCTTTCCTTGTTTGTTGGCATCTGTATAAAATGTACGAACTCCAGATATGGGCTTTACCCGTACAATTCGAGGCAAGAGCCAATCAGCTCTCTTTATAAGATCAATTCTATCGCTTTTGGGATATTTGCTGTTAATTTCTCCCAAAAAATTACTGCAAGCTCTTTGCCAAGGTTCACTTTCTGTCCATAATTTTTCAATGTCCTCCTTAGTTAAAGGTACGACAATTTCTGCTGGGTCTATTCCTGCTAATTGACGAAGTCTCAATTTTCCTTTCCAAATCAAGTCAGAGATTTTTTCCACATAAGTTTTTAATTTTTTGTTTGGTTTATTTGGTAAAAATATCCATTCTAATATAATATCTTCCCTCTGCATTAATATTCCTGTAGGAGAATGCCTAGAAGGTAAAATAACCAAAATGCAATCCAGCTTTGGATCAATACGATCGATATGCCCTTCATGTACTTTCTTTTCTACCAAGGCCAATTCTTTCTCAGCTTCAGGTGATAACTCTCTTGGACTATTTAGGTCCTTGTCACCTTCTAAGGTTTTGAACAAATTATTCAGTTCATCATTTTTTACCCCAACAATAGTTCGTAGATGAGAAATATTTCCAAATAATCTTTGAAAGTCATTAAGAGTCTGTAGTCTATCTCTCCTAATTTGCACCTTTTGGGGTCTAATTTTTTGTAGCTCTATTTTATATCCTAAATAATTAATAGAATCTCCTCTTTGTATCTTTTCAGGAGCAATTTGTAATCCCCAGCAAGGCAAAATTTTCTTTACATCTTCAAACATTCTTTCTAAAGTATCTGCATTTGAGTCAGCTAGTAAAATATCATCCATATAATGATAAAGTATAGATTTAGGAAATTTTTTACGTATCACTTCCAATGGCTGTTGTACAAAATATTGGCACAGAGTTGGGCTATTCAACATTCCCTGTGGGAGGACCCTCCATTGAAATCTTTTAACCGGTTGAGAATTATTATAAGTAGGCACTGTGAAAGCAAATCTTTCTCTGTCTTTTTCTTGTAACGGTATTGAAAAGAAACAATCTTTTAAATCAATAACTATGAGAGGCCATCCTTTTGGTAACAGAGTAGGCAGAGGAATTCCAGATTGTAGAGAGCCCATTGGCTGAATTACTTTGTTAATTGCTCTAAGGTCTGTTACCATTCTCCATTTACCAGATTTCTTTTTAATAACAAATACAGGAGAATTCCAAGGGCTGGTTGATTCCTCAATATGATTAGCATTTAACTGTTCTTCTACCAGCTCTTCTAAAGCCTGGAGTTTCTCTGTTGTTAAAGGCCATTGCTGGACCCATACAGGCTTGTCTGTTAACCATTTTAAAGGTAGAGCTGTTGGTGTCTTTGGATGGCTGGTGACCACTCAGAATAATGCCTTCTAATATTTCTCTCAGAAACATGTGCTAATTTATGATTTGTTTCTGAGATTGGAGGGATGTTAATCTGAGTATTCCATTGTTGTAACAAGTCTCGACCCCACAAGTTCATAGCTATGTTAGCTACATATGGTTTCAATTTTCCTCTCTGTCCTTCTGGACCTATACACTCGAGCCATCTTGCACTCTGTTTCACCTGAGATAATGTCCCAATTCCTAACAGTTGAACATTTACCTCCTGAAGAGGCCAAGTTGGATGCCAAAATTCTGGTGCAATTATGGTAATGTCCGCACCTGTGTCTACCAGACCAGACAACAAAACACCATTTATTTTTATCGATAATTTTGGTCTTTGTTCATTAATAAAAGTTTGCCAAAAAATTTTCTTTATATTTGCTCCTGAATTTTCTATTCTGTCTGTTTCATCATCCTGACCAGCATGACTTATTCCAATAGGCATTTGGTTATTTAATTGCTCTGGGTAGGGGTTTCCTCTATGACTGCAGGAAAGGTTTGAACTGGATTTGCTATTGGGGCCTGCATGAGGCCCCTCTGGGAGTTTCCCGAAGACTGAGGCAAAGGATTACCCTGTCTGTCTCTTGTTGATCAACATTCGTTGGTCCAGTGTTTTCCCTTACCACACCTTCTGCATACTCCAGAAGGAAGGGGCTTTCTGTTGCCATTGTTCCTTGAAGAAACATTGTTTCTAGGAATGACCTGTTTACAGTCCCTTTTCAAATGTCCTTGCTTTCCACATCCAAAACATCTAACATTCCTCAAACCTTTTGAAATTGCTTCTCCTACCCACGTATCATCATGCTCATGAGCTTCAACATTAACCGTATCTCTAATCCAATCTTCCAAAGGTGCAGATCTTGCCTTTAACGGCCTGATTATTGTTTTGCATGCTGCATTCGCATTCTCAAAGGCCAAAGATTCAATTATTATCTTACTATCTTCTGAATCCGGGACCATTCTCTTTACTGCTGAAGCCAGTCTTTGTAAAAAATCTGTGAAAGATTCTTTTGGGCCTTGTACAACCTTTGCAAATGACTCAGTTTTTTTTCCTGGTTTCTCAACTCTGTCCCATGCATTCAAGGCTGCTGTTCAACATAAAATTAGGGTTTGGACATCATATAAACATTGTGTTTGTGCTGAAGCATATTGACCTTCTCCAATAAGCTGATCCTGGCAGACTTGTATTCCTTTATCCCTCCACTGCTTTTCTATGTTTTTAGCTTCGTCCTTGAACCAAGTTAGCCACTGAAGCCTTTGACTGGGTTCAAGAACACCTTGTGCCAGCTCCCGCCAGTCCTGTGGTACAATCCTATTATATGTTGACCAAGAGTTTAACATTTGCTTTACATGTGGGGAATGCATACCATAAGATACTATTGCCTCCTTAAACCTTCATAAATCTATCATTTCAATTGGAGCCCAAATATTTTGTGTAGTCATTTGATCAGGCGACTGCTGTACAGTTACTGGACAAACTAAGGGTGATTGTGTGAAAACAGGCTTTCTTTCTGTAACCCTATGATCCAATCTTGAAGCAGCTTCACTGTTAGTTTCTTCTGTCTGAGTTTTTACAGGTTTAATAGGTTTTTCTAAAGATGTCATCCTGGCACTTAAATTGACTATCTTTTTAAATAGTAAAATGAGGATAAACATAGTAATAAAATGCATAATTCGATCAACAGTAATCTTCTCATATAGCTGTTCCATTGTCAGACTGTCTAAAATTGCAAACAAATTTTCTTCCAATGTACACAGAAAACCCATATTTTTTTAATGTGGAAAAATTTTTTTCTTTTAAATAGTTTTCTTTAAAATATCTGATATGTTAAGTGACTTACCAAGTCCTTGTAGAACAGTACCAATCCGAGGGAATTTCAAACAGCCACCTAGTGTCCGAGGTGTGAGTCCAGAGAGAGAGAGAGAGAGAGAGAGAGAGAGAGAGAGAGAGAGAGAGAGAGAGCAAGCAAGCGTAGCCACAAGTTCTGCCTAAGAGCTTGAATCCAGCCACGTGTTCCCGCTTGAGCCTAGTCAAGCCTTGGCTCTGGCTACCTTAAGCTCCAACCACGTGCGTTGGTTTTACAGGCAGGGGCCCTGTTCGGCAGGGCAGGCCTGAGTTGTTTGTAGCACTGGCTTTAGGCAAGTAGCTCAAGGTTAGTCCGGCCTGAGGCCAAGCCGACCTGGGCCCGGGCTAGGGAGCCGGCCGCCCTGGTGGGAAACCAGACCTGCCGGCCGCCCTGGCGGGAACCTGGACCTGCCGCCAAGCCAAGTTAAGCGGTTTTAATGGATTCTTATCACGTTGGGCTCCAAATGTAGATGTAACCAACCGTCTTATTAAATAAGAAACACAGAGCCGATTCAGAGAAGAAAGCCAAGAGGTCAGAACTAAGAGCCTTACCCTTCCTGCTTCAGCTATCCTGCTTCAGCCAAGAGAGCTCTCCGAAAAAGAGGCCTACTTCCTGTGTGTACGTCTTTAAATAGTCTAGATGTTCTGCCTTCTCATTGGTTGTAAACTAAACACATGACTGCCTTGTCATTGCCTGTATGTACCGCCCTACAGGTCCTTAAAGGCATGCGCCACCACCGCCACGCACTTGCTATGGCTCTATAACTCTGACCCCCAGGCAACTTTATTTATTAACATACAATTAAAATCACATTTCAGTACAAGTAAAATACCACCACAAGAGAGTTTCAGTCCTGCTTGGCAGTGTTATGTCAGCTCAGTGGTTTGAGAAAAAGGCCATTGACTGTAACTCTGTGTATCAGGTTACAGATCTCAGCAGTCAACAGATGCTTATTAATGACATTCCCTCTACTAGAGAAAGTCACACTCTTCTTGCAAGTCAATATACCTAAGTGTTTGATCTTTAAAAAATACATTACTTTATCATTTCAAAATTTGTCTTACTGTTATTATTTTTAACATTTTTTAAAGTACATTACTATCCTTATCTATTTGTTTCTGTTCTCTAATGTTCCTATGTCAATAATTGTTTCATTTCTGTCCCTCAAGAGCAGTTGATTATTGATTTCTGTGTGGAGCAGTGTCTCCTGTAGCCCAGGCTTGCCTCATGCTATATAATGGAGAATTGCTTTGAATACCTAATCCTGTCTCATGCCCAGTGATGGGAAGAGAGTTTTGCAACACCTTCTAAGCTGGATATAGTGAGAAGGGAAAATGGACCAGTTAATTAGTGTCCACCAGTCTCTCTGGTTTTTGTGGGTGACAAATAAATCAACAGAGACATGTCCTAAAATTGATTGAGTGACTGTGCAGAAAAGTGGGGGCATGAAGGAGGGTGAGAGCTTACCTGCTTCAACAGTAGACGAGATTTGCAACGTGGAGTCATGTAATCAATTTTAGATTCTCCATATATGTCCTGACTGCCTATTTCTTGGGGTCCATAGACCAGATCATTCAGTAATCTGGATAAAGGACTTACCTTGTAGCACAATGAAATTACTGTCGTTACACTTGTTCAACCAATATAGAAGATCTGGGTAAAATGGCATGGCCCTGCCTAACAGAACTGCTATTTTCCTTGTTTATGATGTGTAGCCTCAGGAAAAAAATGCATGTGAGAAATCCTTGGTTTGGTCTCACAAAAACCTCTATCTAGTATCTGAAATATGTAGTCAAGTATTCTATTCCAATTTTTCAAAATGTTTATTTGAGATTATGACTACATCATGTCCATGGTCTCTTTCCTACCCACAAGCCTTACAATTGACCACTAATTGTTTTCTAATTCATGGTCTATTTTTCTTTAACAGTTACTCAGTAAGAACAGTTACTATTTTGAATGTGACCTATGTTTGGCTGGCTGACTTCCCAGCTATGAAGTAAAGAGTTGCCTGTACTGGACAGTCAGCATGTATTTGTACAAAAAGGACTATGTATCTTGGAAGGGGAACAGAAATTGCTTTGGGAGACAGGGAGTTTTTCTACTACAATACAAATTTCCCAAATTAGGGCCCTGTCTCCCCTTAGTATGGAAGGGCAGAGCTGAGAAGGCCTCTGCTTTTTATGTCATTTGATCTCTGATCACTCAGTAGGGGAGCTGCTACTTTCCTGAGTCCTCGCTCAGTAGCTTTAGCTAATGTGAGGCCCTGGGAAGGCTTAGTAATTGGGTGTACCAATGGGACGTAGCTGTCAGGTTCTTTCCCGGATGTTCCTCTGGGTCTGCTATAGGGAGCTGTGAGGGAGAACACAAGTCATGCTATGGTGAGTGTGGGGACCACTGACTCCAGATCAAGAGGATCAGTTCTGCTGAGCTGTCAGAGCTTCTGTGACTTTGAGGGACTATGAGCCAGACTGGTTCTGTTGGTCCCTGTGGTGATCTGGGAAATGGCCCTTCTTCTCTGAGACACCTGAGTGTGGATTCTATGAGGAGGGTTAAGCGTCTGCTGTCCTGGCTATGGGAGACTGTGATATATGTAATATATTTGCATGTTGTTAGGCAGGTGGATAGAGCTGATTCCAGATCATGTGCCATAACCCATGTGGCAGGAAATAGTCATTAAATTATTCTACCTTTTTTGTGATTGAGCATCAATTTGGCTGGATTTACCTGGAACCACAAGGGTACATGAGACTTTGCAGAGCCATAGCAGGAGGTTACCTCCATTTGCCAAGAGAACCTAGAGTTTGAAGTCTCTCTGTCTAAAAGAAATGTCAGTAGTAGCTGGAAGGTCAGAAGCTTTAAGGGTAAGTTTGAGATAATTTTATGGAATCTGTCAAGTCTGTGTTAATTTCTATACACATAGAATTATAGGTAGCTGTAACACTGGTCAAGATCACACTTTTCCTGGATAAGTTTCCTTTGGTCTTTTAATTAATTATAAGTTGACTATATTTTCCTGCTTTTGTTCTTGTCTATCTCCTTTATTCTTTCACAAATATTGTACATATTCTTGATTGTTGTAACTTTGTGGTAAATAAAGAAGTCACATAGTGTCAATATGTATATTACTTTTTAATGATACGTTTGAGTATTCTGAGTGTTTCCACTTTGCATAGAGAATTGGAACCAGGAATCCTGTCATAAATTGTTCAGGCATTTCTTTGTATTATATTCAATTCATGATGCAAATTTACCATACAAAAACCTCTTAATATTGATGCATTATGTTCCCATGCATCATTTGTTTACTTCTATGTTATCAGAATTTTCCCTGTGTCCTGCCATGAGCAAATCCTTCCAAGAGTCTAGGGGAAGATGCTACGTCTGGTGTGGGGTTATCTGAGGTCAAGGAATCTACGTACACCAATTTATTTTGTCTGTTTACTTTATTTCTCTATAACAAACCTCTTTTTTTTGAGACAGGTCTTTCCAGTGTTGTTTTGGTCCCTGTCTTGGATCTCTCTCTGTAGACCAGGCTGGCCTCAAATTCACAGAGATCTGCCTGCCTCTGCCTCACAAGTTTTGGGACTTAATGTATATGCTACCACTGCCCAGCCATAACCAACTACTAACTATATAGCTTCAGTTCTGTTCTGATACTCAGTTCTTCTCTATCACTTCCTTTTCTGGCCTCTCCTAGCCATAGTAATAGCTAAGCATATATACTCTGAACCTCACCTTCAAATTCCATTCCCCTGTCCTCCATCTTAATTTTATCTTCCCCTCTCCTGTTCTGATTCAGATCCATCTACAGTCTTCAGAACTTTTCCTTGCTCCTTACCCTCAGCCTGACCTAGTCTTCCTAACCATCTACAGAAACTCTGCCTTGTTCTCCTCTTCCTGGCCACATGACTCTACCTCGATCAGAAATTCTGCTAGCCTTTACTTCACCTGGGTATGCAAAAAATATCTTTTGTCTTCAGCCAATAGCTTTGCCATGCCACTAGGCCTGAAGGAAAGCAACGGTCTGAGCCTCATATGTGCAAGAACAAAGTTATGGATCTATAGTCTGCCTATCTCCTAGGCTCTGTAAGGGTGCTACCTAGAAGATCAGCAGTAGGTATAAGATTGTATTGTTTGCCATATGGCCTAGTAGTACATGAGCACACAAGAAATTAATAGTAGAAGACAGCTGATGTACTAAAAGCTGAATAACACCAAATATTCACTGATAAATGGCATCCCTCTGGAAAAAATTCATTGAACTTTCTAGGTATAGCTTTATTATATACAGCTGGAGATCTATAATATATTCTTGTGGCTTGCAGCATTAATTTAGGTTTTATTGTTGTTAATCTGTAGAAGTCTTTTATTTTATTGGATAAAAAGTAATATAGGGCTGGGAATGTGATAAGCATGTATTCTTCTTGGGGATAACCTGAGTTCATATCCCAGTATCTAAGTTGAGATGCTCATAACCACCTGCTACTCCAGAATCAGTGGATGTGACACACTCTTTTTTTACATGTCACCTGTAAATACTTAGAAGACATCCTTCCTCATACAAACGTACACAAAATATGGAGATACAATTTTCAAAAGTTCTTGTGACTCATAAAGCAATCAGAGCAAAACAAGTTACTTTAGGTGAACAATGCAAATCATACACTATTTCTTTAAAAATCTGTTATCTTGCATTTGGTTTGGAAAAGTTTTCATTTCCTCACTCTGATGGAGACTCACACATAGTCATCAGTCATAGGAAACAAAATGGTGCCTAAGTTATCCTAAAATTTACCTTGTTTTTATTATAAGATAATGAGATCCTTTTAGTAATCAGAACTATTTTCTAAAAAGTTAAAACATGAGAAATCTTCATTCAAATCTCTTCAACTTCGATAGAAAAGCTCTCCTCACTCAACTCATTTTCTATTATTTCCAAAGACAAAACTAGAGTGCATTGTGGTTTAATTTTGTTAAGAATCTGTTCTTATTTAAGGGACAGTGACATGTATTTGTAGATAAGTTTTTATGTCAAGTTTGATCGGTGGTGCCATCTATGTTGTTGGTTTTATTAATTGTCATCTAGAAGTATTGTTTCTCTGGAAATTGATGGATCTTCACCAATATTTTTGCAGAAAATTTGCTATATGATGTCATGGGTGTTTTGAGTTTTTGTTACTTCAAAAGTTTCTGTGTAGAGACAGTTTTAGTTTTCTTTTGTTGATCTTAGAGGCTCACTTTTTATTTCTTGACAAATCTGTATTTTCCAGTTGTTGCCACCTTCATGTTTGGGTTTCTGCTGCTTAAGTGATTGACATGGTTAATATTTGGGGTTTGTGTAGTTTTTTTGTTTGTTTGTTTTTGTTTTTGTTTTTGTTTTTTGAGACAGGGATTCTCTCTGTAGCTTTGTGCCTTTCCTGGAACTCACTTGGTAGCCCAGGCTGGCCTTGAACTCACAGAGATCTGCCTGGCTCTGCCTCCCGAGTGCTGGGATTAAAGTCACATGCCACCACCGCCCGGCTGGGGTTTGTGTTTTTAAAACCTTCTAATGTTATTGTCTCTGTCTTTATTGGCTTCAACTGTCAATGTTATATAGCCTCAAATCATCTGAGGAAACATCAATCGAGGCTCTGCCCAGATCAGAATTGATAGTTACTATGTTTGTGACAAATTGTGTTCATTGGTGTGGGAAAGCTCTCCCACTAAAGTTTCCATGTCCTAAGTAAGTGGTCCTGAGATGCTTGAGAGATCTAGCTTAGGGCATGACAGTGACCAAGCAAGAGAGAATTCCAGTAAATACAATTTCCCCGTGGTTTTGCCTTCATTTCTTAGCTTCTCTCCTAAGCTTCTACAATTGTTGATTAGATCTGGCAATAGCAGTCAAATAAACCTGTTCATTACCTGAGATGCTTTTGATTAGAGAATTTAACCACAGCAAGAAACAAGTAAGTTGAATCAAAATCTGATACACCAAAAATAATTTTGTTGCTGAGTAGAATGTGGTAATGTGGTCTTTTGGAGGAATGTGGAAGATAGTAGGACTTTAGATAGCAAAGCCATAGAAAGCTGCATGCAGAGTTTAATTGGCTATATTTTTATAGAGACGATATGGAAGTTTTTAAATTATTGCAGACAGTGGAGCTTGAGGTTATAGGATTTAAGTGGGAAATAGATTCCATGAAAAATTTAGCTAGAGGTTATTTGTACAATACTATGTTCCCAAATCCTTCCTATTTTCTTCATTCTCTGAGAAATCAAGTAAGGCAGAATTAAAAAGTAATTGGCTTGGGCTGGAGAGATGGCTCAGGGGTTAAGAGCACTGGCTGCTCTTCCAGAGGTCCTGAGTTCAATTCCCAGCACCCACATGACGGCTCACAGCCATCTATAATGAGATCTGGTGCCTTCTTCTGGTGTACAGGCATACTATATACATAGTAAATAAATAAATCTTAAAAAAAAAGTGGCTGATTTTTTGGACAAAGTATTGATTCTGCCTGGTATATATTACTGATGACCCAATTAGGTTTACAGTGGAAAAGAAACAAGTGGTGCAGAAACAAATAAAAGCTCAGTGTTCACATCCCTTTTTTTTTCTTTTTTAAAAAATGTATTCTTCTCTAATCCAACACATAGAGAAAAACAGCATGAGATAGTATCAAATGGCAGTTGGATGGTGAAGCAGAGGCAGGAAATTTCAAGATGTTTAACACTATTAAAGAGAAGGCCCACCAACAGTAGAAGAGTGTTCTACTTGCTCTGCATTCTCTCCAACATAAGCTGTTATTAGAGTTTTTAATCATAGCCATTCTAGCAGGTGCAAGATGGTGTCTCAGAGTCATTTTGATTTACATTTCCCTGAGGACTAAGGATGTTGAGCAATTCTTTAAAAGTTTATCGAGTCATTTGAGATTCTTCTGTTGAGAATTCACTGTTTAGTTCTGTTGCCCATTTTTTAACTGGATTGTTCAGTATTTTGATGTCTAGTTTCTTGAATACTTTATATATTTTAGGGATCAGCCCTCTGTCAGATGTGAGGTTGGTAACGATCTTTTCCCATTCTGTAGGCTGTTATTTTGTCTTATTGATGGAATCTTTGCCCTACAAAAGGTTCCTCAGTTTCAGGAAGTCCCATTTATTATTTGTTGCTCTCACTGTGTATGCTACTGTTTTTATATTTAGGAAGTGATCTTCTCTGTCCCTGCTTTCAAGACTACTTACTACTTTCTCATCTATAAAAAGTTCAGTGTAACTGGATTGATGTTGTGGTCTTTTATTCACTTGGACTTGAATTTTGAGTATAGTGACATATATGAATCTATTTGAAATCTCCCACAAGTTGACATCCAGTTATGTTAGCACCATAAAGAAGATGCTTTCTTTTTTCCATTTTACAGTTTTGACTTCTTTGTCAAAAATCAGGTGTTCATAGATGTGCAGATTAATATCAGGAACTTCAATTAGACTCCTTTGGTCCACATGTCAGTTTTTATGCCAATACCACCAAGCTGTTTATATTACTATATCTCTAGAGGGAAGGAAGATGAGATAGGGATGAGGATGAGGGACGGGGTAAGAGATGGAAGATGAAAATATAAGAGAACAGGATCATCAAGCTGGAAGACGTACAGAGTGGTTGAGAAAAGAAAGAGATACCATGATAGAGGGAGACAGGGTCTTAGGTAGGTTCCCAGGAATCCCCAAGGATGACCCAACCTTAGAGTAATAGCAATAGTGGAGAGGGTGCTGGAACTGGTCTACTCCAGGAATTAGATTGTGGAATAACCTAACTGTCATCATAAAGCCTTTATCCAGTAATTGATGGAAGCAGATGCAAAAATCCACAGCCAACACCAGGCCAAGCTTCAGGATTCCCATCAAAGAGAGAGAAAAGCGTGATTCTATGAGCATGGGGCATCAAGATCATGATGGGGACATGTAGAGAAACAACCAAACCAAACTAGTGGCAACTCATGAACTGTGGATGAATAGCTGTGGATCATCCATAGGACTGGACTAGGACATCTGTATAGGCAAGAGACTTGTTTGGCTTGAACTATTTAAGGGGATACAAGACAGTGGGATCAGGATCCATCCCTGTTGCATGAGTGGCTTTTTAGAACCCAGTACCTATGGTGGGACACCTCGCACAGCCTTGGTGAATAGGGAGAGGCTTAGACTTGCCTCAAATGAGTATACCAGGCTCTGCTGACTCCCCATGGGAGGCCTTGCCTTGAACAAGATGTGAATGGGGAGTGGGTTGGGGCAAGAGCTGAAGGGTGAGAAAAAGGAGGACAGGGGGATCAATGGGTGGTATGTAAAATTAATAGAAAATTTCTTAATAATAACTAAAGGAAAATAAAGAGAAGCCCTTCTCAGCATTTAAAGCCTAGAAAG
Source organism: Peromyscus eremicus (assembly GCF_949786415.1). NCBI lineage: Eukaryota > Metazoa > Chordata > Mammalia > Rodentia > Cricetidae > Peromyscus > Peromyscus eremicus. Next base: position 2,862,719 of record NW_026734288.1, read on the forward strand.
GTAACCTAAGTATAAGATTCCATATTTCTAAGTCTTCTATTTATGGAAGTTGCTAACTTGATTCCTAATTCAAAGAAGCAACTTCATACAGAATTTGTTGTAACTCTTATCCAAGCATGATAGCATCCATCACAACTTAGAAGCCAAATCTGGGGGGGGGGGGTTAATCCATGTTGTACTGGTTCTCTGAACAAGGAAGATGTAGATGCAAAAGATGCAATACTAGTAGGTTATGGATTTTTCTTCTGTGATTTCAGTTCAGCACTGTTGCACAATCTGGGTTTGGCAGAGGCAAAAACCAAGTAAGGAGACTGTGAGAGTCCATTGCATGAAGCTGTGAAGATGAAGCCATTGTTGGATTTTGAGATGATAGAATATAGAGATAAACAGCCTATGAGAAATCTGTCACAGAGCTGCATACAATGAGTGGAAGTAGCAAAGGAGAAACATGTATGAAAGTTTTCAGGGATAGAGTTATTTAAGCCCTTTGAGAATGAAGACCCACCTGTCTGAGACAAAGATAACAGTAGTTGTTGTTTACCCTGCTGAGTTTTAGTCTTGCTTTGTTCCAAACTTTTCTCACTTTGCCCATATCCTTTACTTTCTTTTTTTAAAAAATGTATTCTCTCATGTAATGTATCCAAACTGGAGTTTCCTAGAATGGTCCCCAAGGTCCAGTCTTTAGAACAGCACTCAGGAGTCAAAGAGAAATCCACAGCCTGGTGAAACTGTGACTTTTCTATCTGAGGGTTATTATGAAATGTCAGGACACTTATGTGCTTTCTTGATGGTTTCTTTTCTTATTTCTCTCATGTTGTTCTCATCATGCTGTTCTCTCTCATTGCGCTATCCTATCATTTTTTTTTTACAGTTTATATATTCCAACAAACTCTTTCAGGGAATAAAAGTCACAAAAAAACTTGCATTCATAGATAAAGACATTGCTAAGAACAAAGACATCCTGACAACTCTCATGAAATACATCAAAGTAGCCTCTCATTAGCAATCAAGGGGTCTGTGTGTAAGCTTCTGATTATTCAAGAATATGTGTAGCCTCTCACAGCTTGGGCTACAATTTACACAAGTCATTTGTTGTCCACTATATAATCTCTCTGAGCCACCAGTGGCCCAGCATATCTTGCAGGCAGGACAAGTGTGGTTCTAAGGTTTTGTGGCTGGCATGTTGTGCCATTTCTAACACTTGGAGCCTTATGTGATTACAGAAGAGCGCTGGTTCAGCCTCTGTGTTCTTGATTACTAGGATTCCTCACTGAGACCACCCTTATAGGTTCCAGAAAGTTTGCATTGCACTATTTCCGAGATCCCTGCTAAAATCATCCCTATTCCAGTCATCTCCCCTTGCCTTCTCCACCCCTTTCTCTTTCTTACTCACCTTCCCCTTCCTGTTTCCATTCCTACCTGATTTCAGTGGACCCACAAAACTATTCTATTTCCTTTTCTCATGAAGATCCATGCATCTCTCTCAGAGCCATTTTTGTTATTTAGCTTCTCTGCATCCATGGATTATAATGTGATTGTGTTCACAGTGATTGTACTTTACTTAACTGCTAATTTCCACTTATAAGTGAGTACATACCATGATTGCCAATGTGTTTCTGAGTTGCCTCACTAAGGATAATAAAGAACTCAACAAACAAACTAGACAACAAGAACCCAAATAATGCCATTATGATTAGGTGCACCTCTAAACAGAATTCTCAGTAGAGGAATCTAAAGTGACTGAGAAACACTTGAAAAATGTTCAAGATCCGTAGTGTTCAGCGAGAAACATACTGAAACTTTTTTGAGATTTTATCTTACACCTGTCAGTTTGATTAAGATCAATAACACAGGTGACAGCTAACACTGGCAAAGACATGGAGCAATGGGATTCATTACTATTGCAAGTGCAAACTTGTACAGCCCTTGTGGAAATTCATATGCAATCCTCAGAAAATTTGGTATCAATCTACCTCAAGACCCAGCTATAACACTCTTGAGCATATATGTAAATGATAATTTTTCATTCTACCACAAGGATATTTGCTGAACTATGTTCATAGTGGCTTTATTTGTAAAAGTCAGAAGCTGTTATATGTCTGTGAAAGATTGTATTGATTGATGATTGATGTGGGAAGGATCCTCCACCAAGAGGCAATATCCCTAAAAAAGTTGTGTTGGGCTAGAAAAGGGAGCTAACTGATCAAGATACGGTAACTAGGCAAGAGAGAAAGCCAGGAAACAATCTTTTCCCATGGGTTTCATCTTTAAATGTTACCTTGAGATTCTTTCCTAAGCCCCCAAAATGATGGAGTGTGATCTGACACAATCAGCCAAATAAAAACATTCATTGCCTAAGATGTTTTGGTAAGAAAATTTAATCACAGCTGGCTAAAAAAAAGTTAGAACCACAAAGAAACACCAAAGGTGAATTTGTTGCAAGGTAGAACCTGGGAATGTTGTCTTTTGGAAGAATGTAGAAGACATCAGGACTTTACGTAGCAAAAATCATAAAAACTTGTACACAGACCTTAACTGACTGTTCTTTTGTAGAACCAGGAAGATGGGAGAGAATATTAAGAGTAATTGCAGAGAATGAAGATTGAGATAATAGGATTTTAGTCAGAAATAGACTGCATAAAGTTTAACCTAGAGGTCATTTGTGTGATAATTTCACTCTAAAATCTTATTCTACCCATAACCTGGAAATTTAGTGTTAGGTTTAGGGTTGTGGCCAAATTAAAAATCATTGATTGGTTTCTAAAGTGGAATTTTGAATCTGTTGGATGGTTATTACTGATGACTCATTATGGTCTCTAGTGGAAAAAAGGGAGGCAGAAATAAATGAAAATGAAATGGTAGATTCAGAGGGCACTCAAGTATTGAAATAGGCAGGAATTTTCTAGGAGTTTAATCACCATTATAGAGGAGGCCCTTGCCATGTAATGGAAGTCTAGCAAAGTGCCCAAAGTATGAAACTCCATCCAGTTAAGCATTCAATATGTGGAAAGAGTAAGCAAAGTGATTCCTACTCCCAGAAAGCATCTTCATACAAAAGCTTCTGCACCTGTCATCCAAGCACGTTAGTGTCCATCCCAATTAAAAAGTCAAACTTGACAGGATTCCCCATCATGTATTGGTCCTGGAAACAAGAAAGAAACAAAATTTATGGTCGTAAATTCTTAGTCTGTGGTTGCAGTTTAGCACTGCTGCAGGCATTTATGTTTGGCAGAGGCAGAAATCCTGTGAGGGCACAGTGAGAGTTCACTGCATGATGCTGTGAGGATTGAAGGTGGTGGTAGTGGTTTTGGGTTTTTGTTGTTGTTGGTTTACTCTTTATTCTTTTGGTGAGTCAGCCACCAACTCTCAAATACATCACACACAGGGAGGTTTATTCTTTCTTCTAAGTGCATGGCCTTAGTTGCCTTGTTTATAGTTAGTTTTCTTAACATAAATTATTCCTTCTATCTTTTGCCTCTGTGCTTTTATCTTTCTCTATTCTGTATATCTTTCTTTACTTCTTATTCCAGGGCTTGCTGTGTAGCTGTGTGACTGGCCACTGGTGTCCTCTCGTTTTTTTGCTCCTTCATTTTTTTCCTCCCAGATCTCTCCTCCCATTTATTCTCTCTGCCTTTCAGCCCTGTTTATCCTTTTCCGTCAAGCTATTGCCCGTTCAACTCTTTATCAGACCAATCAGGTATTTTAGACAGGCACAATACCACAGAGTTAAACAAATGCAACATCAAATAATGCCACACGTATTTGCATTGTTAAAACAATTGTACCACAGCATAGACAAATATAACCCATCTTAAAATAATTTTCTTCAACAGACTGGGTTGCAATTGGTGACCACAAGTTGTTGAGATAACTAAGCCGTGAGACATCTTTGATGGAGAGATAGTTGCACAGAGAGAGTGGAAGTAACCAGAGAGAGAGAGAGAGAGAGAGAGAGAGAGAGAGATGACAAGTTGCAGGGATAGGGCCATCTGACCCCTTTGAAACTGATGCCCTATTCATCTAACACAGAGATAAAGGATTTGTTGTTTGTCATGTTGTGCTTTAGTCTTGACTTAGTCCAGTTTTTTCCCTCAATGTCTCCATTTCTCTGTGTTGGAATGTGAATGTTATTATGTGCCATTGTATGTTGGAAAGATGTAACTCATTTTCTGATTTTATAAGATGTCACTGTCAAGAGATCATCTTGAGAGTCAAAGACACTTTAGACATTTTAACCATACAGGGGCTGTTGTAGACTATGAGAATCAATAATGTGACTAAATGCATTTTCTTCATTTCTGACCATGAGCCTACCATTACTTTGGTCAAATATAGTTTATTGGATAAAAAACCTCCTAGATGTGGTGATGTATTTCAACATGTCTCTCTTTTTCATGAATTGTGATTGCTTGTGAAACTTTTTGTAGGAGCAGACTTTCTGGATGAAATTCCTCACTGGGGGTATGATATGCATCTCTATAATCTCAACCCTTTTCCTGTACTTTGTGTCTACTGTGTTTTGGTTTAAAATAATCAGACTTATTTCTTTTTTTTTTTTTTTTTTTTTTTTGGTTTTTCGAGACAGGGTTTCTCTGTGTAGCTTTGCACCTTTTCCTGGAACTCACTTGGTAGCCCAGGCTGGCCTCGAACTCACAGAGATCTGCCTGGCTCTGCCTCCCGAGTGCTGGGATTAAAGGCGTGCGCCACCACTGCCCGGCGACTTATTTCTTTTTATGTTGTCATGCCTTCATCATCATTATAGACTCTATCTCTATATCACAAGATTACAGTAGAAGCAATTGCTGTTCAGTGCTATGGCAGTTTGGTAGCCTGCTGATTTATTTTTTTTGTTTGTTTGTTTTTGAAGACAAATATTGTCTGTGTAGTTCTAGCCACCCTGAAAGAACTTCTGCATACTATGCTGGTCTTGAACTCAGAGATTCCCTGACATTGGCTCCCAAGTTTTGGGATTAAAAGTAAACCAACATTCTTGGCTTTTTTTTTTTTTTTTTTTTTTTAGTTTTTCGAGACAGGGTTTCTCTGTGTAGCTTTGTGCCTTTTCTGGATCTCACTCTGTAGAACAGGCTGGCCTCGAACTCGCAAAGATCCTCCTGCCTCTGCCTCCCGAGTGCTAGGATTAAGGGCATGTGCCACTACAGCCAGGCTGGCTTTTTTTAATTATTATTATTATTATTATTATTATTATTATTATTATTATTATTATTACTATTGAGTGATTGGCCTGAGATACATGTTTTTGTATACATGAAGCATGTGCTATTGTACTAAGCTTCATCCATATCTTGAATTTTAAAATTTGGCAGTGTGCTTCATTCTGTTACTCAGAATAGCATATATCCATGATACTAACACTGTCTGATCCTTCTGAGCTATTGAGTTACAAGTTCATGACCTTCTTCCTGTCTAGTGTTTTTGTTTCAAATGAATATAAGTATTTTACCTGTATGCATGAATATGCACCATAAGGGTGCCTGGTCTGTAGAGTGATCAATGACAATCTCACAAACCCTGAACTAAGAATAATAGATAGTTGTGATAACACATGTAAATACTGTCAATTTAGCCAAACTCTATGTAAGACTAGCAAGAGCTCTTTACTACTGTTTCATCTCTTCTGCCCTATGTTGATTTTTTTACTATCAATATTTACATTGCTAATGTTTTCATCTGTCCATTTTGTAATTGTTACAGCATGTAGTAGCTTTTAGTAAAATCTTGTTGATGGTAGTTTGAATTGGGGGCACTTCAGATTTCTGGAAGGTGAATACAGAACTGGAGTGAATGTATAACTCTTTGTAGGAACTTCAGTAAAAGCCTCTGAATTCTTTCTATCTTCTTTTTTATTTGACTGATTTTTACATGGGAGACAGGGTCTTACTTAATATGTACTTCTGGCTGTCCTGGACCTAATTGCATAGACTAAGCTTATATTCAATTCAGAAGCAGATACACCTAGGGTTAAAGGGGTGAGCCAACACACCCAGTGTGTCCATCTTATTTTTCTTTTTTGGAGTTAGTAATTATTCACACAATTTCTCTCATGTGTACTCTGTATTGTTTATCTGTTTACTTGTCTCTATGTTTGTTAACAGGCATTTCTCTTGCAACGTGATATCTCTTCCAAAGGTACAGAAATGAAAAAGGTGAACCTCTTATTCAGTTTTTTTCTAAAGTGCCTTGATTACATTATAATGCCTATGTTGTGGAGTAAGACTAAGGAGCACAAGAATTATATGAATATACTGTCAAATAAGTATACATTTGCAATGTTTTCAGTATCATACTTTCCATTGTACACATGCATGGATATTTTAGAATGCAGTGACCTATAATGATGTGCATGTTGACTTCACTTGGGAAGAATGGACTTTGCTGAATCCTTCCCAGAAGAATCTGTACAAAGATGTGATGTTGGAGATCTACAGGAATCTCACTATTATAGGTAAGACAGCATTTTTTTTTCATATTTTAAAATAAGGGGACAATTGTTCTTTGGTTTTGGGAGCTCTTCTGTAATTTGATTGAGAAAGAAGAATGAGGTGAATAAATCATGCATGGTTGTAAGGTACACTGAAGATAGGAACTTAAATTTTGCACAGTTATCAATAATAAATCTTTTCTGGTATTATATTTCAGGATACAAGTGAGAAGACCATAATATTGAAGAACATTGTCAAAGTTCTAGACAACGTGAAAGGTGATTTCCTTGAGCAAGCTGATACAAGTGTGCCTCTGAAGAAATTAGATTGTGTCCTGGAAGATTTTTTATTTTTTTATTATTTTGAGACAGGGTTTTTCTGTGTAGTTTTGGAGCCTATTCTGGAACTCACTCTGTAGAACAGGTTAGCCTTGAACTCACAGAGATACACCTGCTTCTGCCTTCCAAGTGCTAGGATTAAAAGCATATGTCAACACCACCTGGCAAACACAGAAAGTTGTAAACAAAAGCAACAGTGTAAATAAGCACTGTTTAAAGTACATTGATGATTATTAAATTCTCACAAAATCATATAAATCAATTTCAGGTAATTGAATTGCATTTGCAAGGCATTTTTTTTAATAAAAAAGACAAGGAAACAATGCCTTAACAGATATCACCATTTTAATCATAGCACCATAAGGGCTTTGATATAGAAATTTCAGTCCATTTATTTCATACCACTCATATTACATAATTTCTACATGTTGAAGTGTTGATAAGTATATCTTCAAAATCTTGTAATAAGCAAATAGTCCATAGTAAAGATATTGTACTTGTTGTGATAGTGCTAAGTTTAGTAAGCAGGGTTGTTAGAATCAAGATTCAAAAGGTAATTTTTTTGTTTGTTTATTTTGTTTTTGTTTTTTTGGTTTCTTGAGACAGGGTTTCTCTGTGTAGCTTTGTGCCTTTCCTGGAACTCACTCTGTAGCCCAGGCTGGCCTTGAACTCCCAGAGATCCACCTGTCTCTGCCTCTCAAGTGCTGGAATTAAAGGTATGTGCCACCACTGCCTCCACTGCCCGGCAAGAGTTAATTGTTATAGAGAATCCTTAATTCCTATACCACAAGTCTATGAGGACAGAAAGGCAAACTGTGTATTCAATGTAAAACCTTTTTTATTAGTTATTCTTCTATTACTAGGTATAACATATGTCACTCTGAATACAAGCCATATGAAAATAAGGATGAGAAAGACATAACATACCTCTCTCGTCAGAACAATTAGAAAGTTTGTAGCAGTCTTCACATTGAATATACTTGTTAAGTTTGATTCAAGTATAAAAGTAATTAGTTTTCTAGCTTTATTGTTAATAAATCAATAAACTCATGTGACAAGAAAGACCTATGAGTAACAGACTGTGTAAATATTACATGAGAGTTAAGACAGTGATAAAAATTTAAGTTCTGATTACAGTTGGACCAAATTGTAAACTTAATTCAAACATATAAGGAGTCAACAGTGTGTTGAATGGTCTAAAGCTTTTACATGAACATTATCCTTGCAGGAATGAAAGAAGCCAAATTACAGAGAAAACTTCTGTGTATTCTCGATGTGGTGAAATTATTGCATGTCAAAATAACTTTCAAAAGCATAAAAGATCACACACTGGAGTGAAATCTTTTGTATGTAATCAATATGGTAAAGGCTTTGTATGTCACAATCATCTTCAAATGCATGAAACAATACATACTGGAGTGAAACCCTATGAATGTAACCAGTGTTCCAAAGCCCATGCTCATCACATTACTCTTCAAATACATAAAAGAACTCATACTGGAGAGAAATCCTATGGATGTAGTCGATGTGGTAAAGCCTTTGAATGTCACAATCATCTTCAAATACATAAAAGAACTCATACTGGAGAGAAACCATATGAGTGTAATCAGTGTGGTAAAGCCTTTGCACAACACCATCATCTTCAAATGCATAGAAGAACACATACTGGAGAGAAACCATATGAATGTAATCAGTGTGGTAAGGCCTTTGCACAACAGGGTACTCTTCAAAGGCATAAAAGAACACATACTGGAGAGAAACCATATGAATGTAATCAATGTGGAAAGGCCTTTGCACATCATGGTTGTCTTCAAATGCATAGAAGAACACATACTGGAGAGAAGCCATATGAATGTAATCAATGTGGAAAAGCCTTTACACGTAATATTTATCTTCAAATGCATCATAGAACACATACTGGAGAGAAACCATATGAATGTAATTAGTCTGGTAAAGCCTTTGAAAGTATCAGGAATCTTCAAAATCATGAGAAAATATCATATTGCAGAAAAATCCCATAAATGTAGTCAGAGTGGTTAAGGTTTGTGTTTTACATGTGAGTAAAACTTTGTGTCTAAACAATCACTTAAATCCTTTGCATATTACAATAGTCTTTGACTACCTGAATGTAGTAGAACAGGCCCATAGTGTTGAGGAAATTGGCTAAAAGCAGCTCAAATTGGCCAAGGCATGCACATAATGTACTTCCTTATGAGACCACTGGGAGTCTGCCTGAGAGCCTAGCAACTGGTGCTGTCAGAGTACCTGATTATGCTGCATCTGCATGAGGGCCTAGCAACAGACACTGTTAGAATTCCTGATAATGTCACCAGATTGGGACACAGTCTGAGTGCTGGGAGGAGGGTATATAAGGCCTTCCCCATCATTGAATAATCAATTCCGCTGTTTGCCTTCAACCAATCCATGCTGTCTGTGTTGTTGACACCATGTTTTCTTACTCCCTCCCCTGAGGGAGCCATTGGTACCCAGCGACACCTGAAAGAGTTACCAAGGGCTTATTATAAAGTATTTGACAAGATCTTTAGCCAACCCTCTTATCAATTTTATAAGAGTATTTTAGGGAAAAACTGACAGTGTCAATAATCTGTTCAAGCATTATCATGGCCACTTTTATATTATTTACAAGAGCAAACTGATGGAAACAATGAATTTATGAATTTACGAAGCCCTATGTGTAGAGTAAAGGGTCAACCAAGAAACACACCTGGACCCTGAAACCAGAGCTAGTGAAAGACACACACTTTGGTCCTGAAACTGGAGCCAAAGAAACAAACAATGATCCTGAAAACAGAGTCAAAGGAACACCCTAAATCAAGAGCTAGTGAAAAGAAAAAAAACTCCCTGACTCTGAAACCAGGCCTAAATGGTGAATAGGGACCTGAAACCAGAGCCAATGAAACACACTCTACCCTTGACCAACTGAGCACAAAGCCAACCAATCTCTGAGCTCAAAATCACCCAATCCCTGAGTACAATATCCAGCCAATCTCTGAGCTTGTACAAGCTCAGGTACTGAAATCTGACCAATTCCTACCTTGAAAATCCTCCCCACAGAAAAACTCTGCCTCTAAGAAGCTTTGTATAAGCCCTGTACTTTTTTCAGTTGGCAGCTCTCCTTTTCCACCCTTACAGAGGCAGACACACTTCTGGATTCCTCCTTTTAAAGTAAATTGATTGAATGAGTTCTGTGTGAACACCTTTCACTGGAGCAGATCAGAAACTCACTACTAGATTGGAGCATAGATACAACAGATACCTCTGCTGGCAAGCTCTCTTAAAGGACCAGAGCAGAAGTAACAACCTTTTCATCAATGACTGCTACATTTCTGCAGCAGTTTTCCCCTTTACTTGAGTGAAGTCGAGAAGTAACAATTTGGGCTGGAGCTGAAAAGAAATGAACATCTCCCCTGGGAAACTCTCTAGTAAAGCAGAGCAGAGAAGCATTTGACAGGTCTGCTGAGAAACTCCCTTAGGGGAGTGGAACAGGGCAACCATGGACATCTCCACTGGGAAACTCTCAGCAGAATAGAGCAGAGTCCAGCTGCAATGGCTTTTTTTGGAGAAAAGCAAAATTATTAAATCCTGTAGGGAGACCATTCCCCATTGGAATACAGCTTTAGGTATATATAGCCTGACTTCCCAATTGTCAGGGAACTTTTTTTCTCACAGCTGTAGGAATCCAGGATACCTTTCCTTCACAGCTGTCAGTATAACCTGATTCTGAAAGTCAATAAACCTTTCTCTTCAGAGCTTTAACACTTAAAGTATAAATTTAAATGATAATGTAACCCTGTTAGACTTTATACTTAAATTGCATAAAAATGAGTAATTCAGGTATAAAACTTTGTGGGTTTGTATTAGTTACTTTTCTGTTGTGATATAATGTCTAGGTCAGTTTATAAGTGAATTTAATATGGCCCTTCATTCCAGAGTGATAGAGAATTACCATGAAAGTGGCATGGCAACAAGTTTCAGACGTGGCAGCTAAAATAGAAAGCTAAGAACTCACTTCCTTAAGATTTAGTATGAAGCAGAGAGGGAACTGGAAATGGTGTGTGGATGTGAATTCTAACAGCCTACCCCTAGTGAGATATTTCTTCCAGCAGGGCAGCATCTCCTATATATTCCCAAATGAAATCACCATCTTACGAGGATTGATTTCCCAAACTTTATGCTTAAATGGTTATTTTTTGTTACATGAACCAAATTATGGTGAAGAAAAACTCTGTATGTAAGCCATTAAAAGCCTCAACACTTGTTATAGGAATTAATGCTTACAGAAGAAAAACCTTCATCAAATTTGGTTGTTTAAAAATTTGTTTTAATTGTAATTATGTGATGTCACTGTGTGTCTGTGGGGATATGTGAATGTGCATGCTGGATCCTGAGATGTTAAACCCTTGGATCTTGTAGCAGGAATTATAAAAAGTTGTCAAAAATCAGACCTTGGTCCAGGGAATGAACATTTCTTAACTGCCCAGACATGTTTCTAGTGCTGTAAGTATTTTAAAGCTATTTATATAGTTTTGAAGTCTGGAAATGGGAAGAAACTCATACAAAAGAAAAACCCTATGCAAGTAAACAATTTGGTAAAGACTTTAGACATCATAGTTGTCTTCAGCTTCAAGAGAAAAAAATCGCATTTCATTTATTTTTCATTGTACCCTTGAAGGAAGTAAATTACTTATTACATTCACTCAAGATTGATGGTGAAGATCACTGCATTATGGTTTCTATTTTGAAACATTTAAGGTAGACAATAACGTGTCTTCTATGTATGGCAAATCCATTTAGTGAAGTTTATTTTGTAGTTTTTATAGTCCTTCTGTGGCTTTTGTTTATCTTCTATTGTGTTTTTAGTTAGTGACAGGTATTTTCTGCCACGATGTATAGAATGGGATCCCCATCACCTAAGTAGTCCATTGTTTATTTAAATATCAGGCAGTGTGTGGTCATACTTTTCAAGCAAGTGTGTTTATGAAGGGGTGATGGGTTTTTGTTCCAGGTTTTGTTTTTCATATATACCTTTGAGATTTTGTTGTTTATTATTCATCCTGGCATGGATGTCAGTAATAATTCAAGGATTCATTTGAACTCATGATCCTCATGTGTCTTTTTCAGAATGCAAATCTAAGGGTAGATGTTGTACTCCCAATGTGTACTGTTTTGTCAAAACAATTTAACAATGTTAATGTTGAAATGCTTAATAGAAGAGAATATAAAAAAAAACATTAAATGCCTCATTAATAAAATAATAAACTATTAGGGTTCAGTCTCTAATATTTCCTTCCCAGGGTCTCCAGAAGAATTGCTACCATCAGCAAGAATAATCTGAGGAAAAAAAAAACTCTAAGTACACCAAGCTCTTTTCTCCATTCACTTTATACCTCTGTGACAAAATTCTGGCAGTTTTCTCACAGAACCAGTCCACAACCTCACCAGCAGCCACTCTTTTACAATACAATGCAAACACTTTAAAGTCCCCATAAGAGCAGTGATAGTCAGCTTCATTTGTACCCAAAAGGGGCATGAATAAAGGAGATGGGGTCACATATGGCCTAGAATAAGTCAGAAAGGGAATTTATTTGCACAAAATATATCTTTATTGGTGGTTAGGTGACACCTTATGAGTTTATTATAAATGAGCTCAAACTACAATCTAGCAAGTGGTTAGGTAAGAGCACCTATGAGGCACTAAAGTAAAACTGCCTTTATTTTTCTATGTCTCCATTTTCTAGCAGGGCAGGAGAAGAGTAATTGATAACAGCATAGCATGCATCACGTCTTGAAGGACCTGGTATGAAGAAAAACCTTTTGTTCTAAGTAAGTTGCCCTAAGGTGCCACTTGGGGTGTGAGAGAAAGGGAGAACTGAGCTTAATTTGTACAATAAGTATTATGCAGTAAAGATGTAAGAGTGAAAAGACACTTGCTCCCATGCATCATCATTCAGATATTTACATTAATTACATTAATTCCAAACAGCAGAATATATCAGCATCAATGAACTAAGACCATTTACTAAAACTACTAGGGTGATTTTGTTTGAATTTTAGTAGATTAACGAAGTGAATTACACTGTTTCTCATCTTTAAGACACTTCCATACCCGAAACAGTGATGTGTCCTTTTTCTTTTTAAAAATTTTAATGATTTATTTTATTTTCATTTTTTATTTATTTCCCATACTGAGAACAGATTTTTCTCCTGAACTCATATTTCCTCTCACTTCCTGCCATCTACCCCACTCCCCACTCATTCCTTCTCCATCTCCATTCAGAAAGGTGCAGGCCTCCTATGGGCTTGAACCAAGCATGGAACATCAAGTAAGACAAAATCAACAGCTTTCTCTTGCACCAAGGCTGGGCAAGTAATACAGCATAGACAAGAAGTTACCAAATGCCAGCTAAGCACCAGGCACAGATCCTGATCCCACTGCTAGGAGCCTTCCAAACAGATGGAGGTACACAACTTTCGCACATATGCAAAGGGTCTAGGATGGTTCCATGCAGGCTCTCTAACTGTTGGTTTAGAGTCTATGAGTTCCCACAAGCTAAGTTCAACTGTCTCTGATGCCCTAGCTTGTACAATACACCTCCTTTTCTTCAGCTACATATTTACTGATACTTGATGTATTACTTTTCATTTTTATGTTTCTTTTTTTCTGTTCTGAAGGAGTTGGTTGGAAAAGATTTGTTCTTTAACAAGACATACCTTTTTTTAAGGACTTCCATAAAATAAACTTTGAGTATACTTCACCATTCCACTACCAAAAATGTTGCATGAAGGTAATTTTTTTTGAGTAAAACCAAAATTTATTATAAGCCATGGTCGTCCTAGGGTCCTCCATGCTATATATATGTAGCCTCCATGGTTCTGTGGGCTGTAGTCTGATCTTTATTTTATATCTAGAATCCATTATAAGTGAATACATACCATGTTTGTCTTTCTAAGTTTGGGTTACCTCACTAAGGATAATTTTTTCTAGTTCCATCAATTTGCCTGCAAATTGCATGATGGTAATTAATGTCCCTATGGGAAAAGAAATTATCTCTGTTATTTATAAATTTTTCCACAGAAAAAGATTTAAAAATGTGATATAGATAATGGAATTACACAGCATTAAAGAAAATCAAAATTGTGAAAGTTGTAGGAGAATCATCACAATTGAAAATAATTTTGTTAAAAAGCATGACTGTTTTACAAAAAACTGAATAACTTTTGACGATCCCATATGGATATTTTACTTTCATTTACATATGCATATCAATGTGTGGGACGATATTGGTATACGTCATGAAATTAGAAAGTGTTCTGTCAAATGGAAAGAAGAATTCTCAAAGTAAGTGATTGGAAAGAAAATGAAACAGGAACACATAATGTACTAAGGATTTAGAAGGAATTTGAAAGTATCACAGGCTCCTGAACAAAAAGAAGAGGGAGGCATTGAAACAATGATAATCAAAACATACACAATATAAGAAAATGTCATTATTAAACACTTGGCAATAGAGGCTAGCTATAAGGAAATAGTAGAGAATGAAAAAATAGAGGTAACCAGAGAAGACTCATGGGCATCAGATATAGAGAATGCTTAAAAATTAAAAAGAAGGGGAAATGATATAAGGTGTCAGAGGAAAAATTAAGTCAAGATGTCCTCAGCATGGAGGAAAAGAACAATTAAGATACATGAGGTGTCTTACTATTATTGTAATTTGGATAATGGTAATTGTAACAATATGTTCATACAGAAATGGGGAGGTTAGTAATTTGGAGTGTTAGGGACAACAGTGTTAGTGTGTATCAAGGCTAGGAATAATTAAAAAAGCAAAGAGTGAATAGACTCATTCATAAGTGGAATGGGAAATGTAGTGAATAAATTTAGAGAGGAGCATATTACAGATCACTATAACCCAAGTAAATGCCAAGTGGGGTAGCAAGCCTGTAATTCAAGCCTTGCAGGGAGAGTCATGGATACCCACAGAACATATTGAAACATAGAAAGACTAGCTATCTTGACAAGTTGTGGGTTTATCTTGCCTCAGTTAATAAGATGAACAATCAAGAATGTTTCCTATAAACCATATGTACACATCCATGCACACGTTTTCACTCATACAACCTCATAGATGTTCAAAGTAGAAGACTGGAACTAGAAAATAGGACCCACACAAAAGAGCCAAATTATGCAGAAAAGAGTGTTTATTAATTGGAGCACTCTAGTCTCATTATGGCTCAGCAATTTGAAAGTAACTCAAAATCCAGAGTTTCTACACATCAAATTTTTTAGGAGAAATTCATTTTAATATACTCATGTCAAATAAAAATAATTAAAATACTGAATGCACAAGATTCTGGTATTTGATCCCTATGTCAATCCAGCGTGCATTTGTGAAACACGGTAGCACAGCCTTCCTCAAAGACAAGCAGAAGTTTGGAGCAGGTAGCTCAGCTCAGTCTATGAATCAAGACTCCCCGTCTGAAATATTAATTCTCAGAAGGTGACTTTAAGAACACAATGACCGTGCAAGAAGCTCTAATCATCCAAAGTATTCTCATTGCTGAGGTTTTTGTGTGTTCCCTACTCCCTGGAGTATTTTTGCTTGTTTGTTTAGAGACAGAATTGTACTGTATATCGCTATACCCTGCAACGTGTGATGTACATAAATTTGGCCTCAAATTGACAGATATCCTTCTTCCAGTGCCACTTGTTGGGAGGATTAATGTCATAAATCACCACACCTTGACTCAATGCTGAGTAGTTATTATGGCCAATGGCATGCAAAGATACTATTTAATCAGTAAACCACATGGACATGGAAATAGAATGTTTTGCTTAGTAGACAACTGTGATGAACATATCCATAGAGCCACTTGTAAAAGTAGATGGCAACATAACAGCCCTTCGTGTTTAAGAAACAGAACATTCCCGTGTACTTGAAGTAGAAATGTAAGTTTTACAGAATGTTTCCCAGTGTCCTCAATGTGTCAAGTTCCACAGAGCTCTTATTCACAGAATGTATGTCTGTCTCAGAAAAGCCTGCATGACAACCACATAATTTTTAAGAAATAGCACATTCTAGCTTTCATGAAATGGAAGCCTGCTGTTTAGGAGATTTCCTTTGGTAGGAACTGTGCCAAGTGTCAGAATGCTCTTATGTGCTTTATATGATTCTTCTTCAGACACTTTGCAACAGAGATTTATTAATTTCACAATGAATAATGAAAACTGAGAACTCTGTTTTGTCTCTTAAACTTACTAGTTTTCACTAAATTGCTGTTCATAAATCATTATAACAATGTCAAATTTCAGAATAGGCCTGAACAATATTCACAGTCTTTTTTTCTGTAGCAGATGCATACCCAAGATCAGGTTTATAGAAGCAACTCGAAAGAAGAAATTTTAAATGAGTCCTGAAATTGTTGTCCGTGTACTAGAACTAGAACTACAGCAATTCTGAAATATATAGTTTGACTATGGTAAGTACAGAAAAGATTCAATAAAATCACCAAATTTGAAGTGGCATACCCCACATAGCCCCAGTAAATGGGAACAATATGAGAAGTCCGTTAACTGCTTATCAACTCTTAAAGATCATTGCGGAATTTACACTAGGGAGAAACTATACAGATATAAAGAATATTGCAAGTATGATCCCTCAAGCTCAAAAGTTATATTACTTCAGAAAATTTGTAAATAGTTAAAAATGTGACAATCACTTTCCCAGGGTTTAAACAGAGAAAATGTTCTTTAAATTAGAATGACTTGACTAGAGTATATTAAACCATGTTCATATCTTAACTGATGTCAAAGAAAATAAATAAAGAAGCCATATGTATAAATGAAATTTAGAACCATTTTACCAAGAAATATAGCTGATATTCACTGAGCAGCTTCTTGGTTAAAAAAAAAACTGCATAGGCAATAAAATTTCATATAGATTGATTTTATACAGAAATTATTTTTTATTATGGTGCTAAATTTGTACCAAAATTAACTAAAGCAAAAATGAGTAAAATGTAAGGACTTAAACTCAGGTAGTACTAGTTTATAACCATCAGTAAGATCGGATATTAGTGTTTGTGTTACATTGTACATGAAGATTATTATGTTCACAATATTTACAATTATAACTAAGTATATTATAGAACATTTTAACTTTTAATTATTTTCTTAATTAAATTCTGGATACATATATTAATGGTTTGTTCTCAGTAAATGCTGAATTGGAATGATAAGTGTTCATTTAATGGTAGAAATGTGTCATTAACATTATCGGCTCCTTGGATCATAATACGAACTAAAATGTGTTTATTTCATACTACATTACTTGATGTAAGTTCTAACATACAAATCAGTAAATGTGTATATGAGGAGCAGAAGAAGTTTGGAATTTGTGAAAAACTGAATGAGTGTCATTTGTGTACAGGGAAACTTCCATGTCAGAGACCACACACTCAGATAAATGGGAAACTTGTAAAACCAACCATTTCTGGCACAGCAGAATGAGAACCTCCTGTCCTGCATGTGAATGTTGGTAGTGTTCAGAAAATATTCACCCCCAGTCTTCTCCAATAATAGTTTAAGCCTCAGCAGTGATCCCCTACTGTCCTTCCTGACATGATTCCAACCTGACTTCTTACTCACCTGGATAGAATGACCCTTCTGCCTGTAGGTATTATGCCTGAAACATTGTTCATTTTTTGGTAATAAATAGGCAGAAATGTCTGAGATGTTGTTTTTTCCATCAGAGGGCAGGGTTCACCTAATTACAGCTATTTTGTGTGTTCCTTTTTCATTTCAATGAATTTTTTTTCCTATGACATCATCAGCCAACTTTAATATCACCACTGGAGAGGCACAGACAGGTCAATCCTTGTCAGTTTGAGGCCATCTTGGTCTAAAGAGTGAGTTCAAGGACAGCCAAGTTGGTTACACAGAAAAACCCTGCCTTCAAAAATAAAAAGATAAAATAATATTAATTATATGACATAAGTAATTATAGTAAACTAGGTCATGGGAGACAATGGGAAATGTCACTGAAGGCATTAATGAGGCATGGATTGTCCTTATGCTTTTTGCCTCAAATACATAGTTTTTTTTGACAGATGAAATACTTTCATCTGCATCTGCTCCACAGATTTTGTCTGTCATACTCAATTAAAGCATCAAAGGTGTTTTAATCAGTCACTAAAGAGAGACAGAATGTGTGTGTGTCCTTAAGGATCCTTGAAAGTTCTGAATAACAGCTGTGCTGAGCCTCCATGTGAAATGGCTAGCTGACTCTGTTGTATGTAGGAGCTTAATTCGATCATATTCTCACCTACTAAATACCTTCATGATGCTGGTCTGAATGCATGAAAGGGGAACCTTTAGTTTGGTCTGCCTCTAAGAATCAATAGTACTCTGTATCTTTGCTCTGCTATAGAACATAGAATAAGGTTTTTGATCCTTGCCTTCCAGTCTCTATGTGTGGTAGCAAGCTCAGGGTGCTGTTGGTGTTTGAAATCTGAAATATTACCAGGAAGGTGAAGTTTTAAAATAAAGTTTTCTGATAGAATCCACATGGAAGGGAAGAGAAAGATGACATAGTCTCAGGTAAAATTATAAACAGAGATAAGGTATGATGACTGTTGTTACAGAAATGCTTCATTTGCAGTACTTCCTAATGTTTAATTTACCCCTTAGTTTTTACAAGGGATTTTTCTTTTTTTCAAATGGTTGTGAGAGTAAATACTTTTGAGTGCACATGACCTATGTGAATTACCCACTTTTCAGTTTCTCACCATTTTAGTATTTTTCTGGATAAATTCTCTCAATTAATTCATAATATAGATTTTTTGATATTACACACAAACATAGATACTCACCTCCTATTTAGAATGTAAATTGAGTCATTTCAATCACTGAGGAGGGAGACATGTTATATGATCCTTCCTCCCAGAGATCAATTGTGCATTATGTAAAAGTCAAAGAAAGAGGCATGAAGAAACAAGATGAAATGTCTGCATTGCAAAAAAATAATGTGTTTTTTTTAAAGATTTATTTATTTACTATGCATACAGTATTCTGCCTGCATGTGTCCCTGCAGGACAGAAGAGGGCACCAGATCTCATTACAGGTGATTGTGAGCCACCATGTGGTTGCTGGGAATTGAACTCAGGACCTCTAGGAGAGCAGTCGGTGCTCTTAACCACTGAGCCATCTCTCTAGCCCCTGAAAAAATAATGTTTAAAATAGAATTTTTATAAAAGACATACCGTATCATATACTAAGTTGAAGTATTTAAATGTGATACAAACTTCCAATTGGAATTTGTCAGCCATAAGTGGTGTGAAATTATCCTAACAGAAGTTTTTTCTTCTTTTTACTCTTCTGGTTTTTTTAAAATACATTTAAAGAGTCTATTCCATTGTTCATCTTTGTTAGCTACTAACATTCTAGTGAACCTGCAGTGCCCTTCAGTTGTGCTGACACCTACTACCAATCTCTCCATAGGGGCTGAGGCTAATTTTCTTGCCCTGGCTGAGCAGTTCACATTTGCCTTTATCACTTAGAGTTCACTGTTTTCTCTTTAGCAGTAGTAACAGCTTTGAGGAAATTTACAGATGGATATGCAAATTTAATCAGGATTAATGTGGAAACTGGAGTTTCTCTTCAGGTATCATCTTTACTCATTTGTGACACAGGAGAAAATTTCCAACATTCTGTATCTGCACTCAAGCTGTTAATGGCAGAGATGCTGAAGCAGGCCCAAGTTGTATGCCTTTACATTTGTGTTGCTTACTCATGCATGAAATGTGCCTTTGATAGATCAAAGCCCATCCAAGATGAGAAACAACCTTTTTGAAGACATAACTTCTAAACTTTGCTAAAGAGATCTACCTCCTAGAGAAAGGCATTCAAATGAATGAGCTTATGGGGTCAGTGAGAACACACCTCACTCAAAAGGAAGTAAGCCATGCCTTTAACTGGCCCTTTCATTTTATACATTGTGGAAATCTATCCACAAAGACAAGGCAGTGCCACTCATGTAGGTCATGTCCACTCCAACTGGGTTTTATACAAGTACATACATATAGTTAAGAATGATTCTAGGATTGGGAGGGGGAAGCTGCAGGGACAGGAGGAGGGAAGAGTTGGATCTTTGATTGGTATGTAAAATGAAAAAAAACTAATAAAAACAATATTTCTATTGTGGTGGGTTTATATATGTGCCTAGAGTCATTATCCTTCTGCAAATTTTCTGAACTCTCCTACTCTCCCATCACCCATAAGACATGTAAACATTACAAACCTTAAAATTATATTATGTTATCACTAAGTACTTGTTGATCACAGGGTTGGTTTCAATATCTTTATCTTTATGTGAAGTACCATGTTTCAAACTGCTTCTGGGCAAGAAGCAGTTGAAAACAGCAGGTGATATCTGAAAATCCAGATTTTTTTTTATTACAAAATCAATTAGCAGTCTCCTAAGGGGTTTAGTAATATTAGATGTTCACTCAATTCTGGATATGACTGTGGAGCATCAATCTCTCCTTTAAGCTCCTATGCGCTGGTTTGTACCTAGAGTTTCCCTGCCTGGCCCACAGTCAGGATAAATCTCCCACACCTGCAAGTCCCACAGCTGCTCTGACACAACCAAGTAAACACAGAGACTAATATTGCTTACAAACTGTATGGCCGTGGCAGGCTTCTTGCTAACTGTTCTTACAGCTTAAATTAATCCATTCCTATTAATTTATACCTTGCCATGTGGCTTGTGGCTTACTGGCACCTTCACATGCTGTTTCTCATCATGGCAGCTGGCATTGTCTCTCTGACTCAGCCTTCCACTTCCCAGCTTTATTTTCCTCCTTATCCCGCCTATATTTCCTGCCTGGCCACTGGACAATCAGTGATTTATTTATCGACCAATCAGCAACACACTTGACATACAGACCATCCCACAGCACTTCCCCTTTTCTTTTCTTTCTTTTTTTTTCAAAAAGGAAGGTTTTAACCTTAACAAGTTAAAATTACATATAATTTGGGAATTTGGGCATAGCTTCTCTTACTACTTCGTGCTGGAGGTGGGCACTGTATCTTATCGGGACACAAAGAAAATTTTAGGATTATGGAATAGTCCATGAGGGTGTATTGTCTGAGCCAGTTGCCTTGAAATGGTTCTGGATGTTGGATCATCTGGGCCATGGTGTCATCGGAGACCTTTCAGGGGATCTTGGCTGGTCAAACCTGATGTATCTTAATCTGGAACAAATCCATAGCCTCTTGCTTTCTATGGAAACAAAAGCAGAGCCTCCTTTTCAAAGCAACACATCCTTACATCCAAATTTTGAAGTCAAGCTATCTTTAAAATATACATATTGGTTTAATTCAACATCTTTTATGATCAAATGTTTTTCTGCAGTTAAAAATCTCAAAGACTGCCGGGCGGTGGTGGCGCACGCCTTTAATCCCAGCACTTGGGAGGCAGAGGCAGGTGGATCTCTGTGAGTTCGAGGCCAGCCTGGGCTACCAAGTGAGTTCCAGGAAAGGCGCAAAGCTACACAGAGAAACCCTGTCTAAAAAAAAAAAAAAAAAAAAAAAATCTCAAAGACAACACAATCCAGATTGTCTGTGTAATATTCATCTTTACGTGGCTTATTTTTTATATTAATTTACTGTCTCTTTAAAGATTTTATTTTTTAAAACTATGTATTTGTTTACGTAACTGTATATATTACCTTTTTTGTCTCTTTCAAGCCTATGTATATTTTACACACATTGCAAACTATTACATCTGAATCTGTCTTATTGTGAATCTATTGCTTTAAACTGCAGCAGTTGTGGCTGATGGCTCCACCCACCACAGCTTCCCAACATGGTGGTGGTACGTTTACAGCCAGCTCTGAGAGCTATCATGGGTCTATGTTTTTATCCAAGCAGCGTGTATCCCAGAAACCTCTTTTTTTGTTTTGTACTAGAAAAGGCTAAATCCACCACGCAGCTTAATGTGCCACTTGCAGAGGCCTCTTCCTGCCATACTGCAGGTCGAGCGTGCATGCTAGGAACCCACCAGTAGTTCAAATCAGCAGGCTGCCGCTCATTTGATAGAGAGAATTAGGAAGCTGTTTTTAGCTCCATTTTAGATTCTTTTCTCAGGTTTTAGGTGGAAAAATTGCCAACACGTTGGGTGCCATTTGTAGCTAGAGTTTTCCTGCCTGGCCCACAGTCAGGACAAATCTCTCTCACTGGCCAGTCCCACAGCTGCTCAGACCCAACCAAGTAAACACAGAGACTTATATTGCTTACAAACTGCATGGCCGTGGCAGGCTTCTTACTAACTGTTCTTATATCTTAAATTTATCCATTTCTATATATCTATACCTTGCCACGTGGCTCATGGCTTACCGGCATCTTCACATGCTGTTTGTCATGGTGGTGGCTGGCAGTGTCTCTGACTCAGTCTTCCATGTCCCAGAATTCTTCTCCTCCTTGTCCCGCCTATACTTCCTCCTGCCTGACTACTGGCTGTGGTGGTATTGTGTTCCCCAAAATATTGTATACCTTAATAAACTTATCTGGGGTCAGAGAACAGAAAAGCCACAAGATACTTAGGCTAGAAAATGTTGGCACACGCCTTTAATCCTAGCATTCCAGAGACAGAAATTCCTCTGGATCTCTGTGAGTTCAAGGCCGCATTGGAAACAGCCAGGCATGGTGACTCACGCCTTTAATCCAAAAAGCAGCCTTTAATCCCAGGGAGTGGTGGTAGAAAGCAGAAAGGTTTATAAGGCATGAGGACCAGAAACTAGAAGCATTTGCCTGGTTAAGCATTTGGCTGGTTAAGCATTCAGAACTTCTAGCAGCAGTTCAGCTGAGAGCCATTGGGATGAGGACACAGAAGCTTCCAGTCTGAGGAAACAAGACCAGCCGAGAAGTTGGTCAGGTGAGGTTATCTTTGGTTTGTTCTGTCTCTTTGACCTTCCATTATCTGGCTCAGGTTTGATTTTATTAATAAGAACTATTAAGATTCCTGCTACAACTGGCCAATCAGTGTTTTTTTACTAACCAATGAGAGCAACACATTTGCCATACATAACATCCTACAGCATATGCCAAAAGTTTCAACATAGAAATCACAATGCAGTGATCTCCACCATCACTCCTGACAGAACATGTTAGGTAATTTACTTCCTTCAAGACTATGATGAAAATAAAATGAAACATATTTTTTCCTTGAATTTGCAGACAACTCTGATATCTAAAGTATTTACCAAATTATTTACATGAATAGGGTTTTTCTCTTGTATTAGTTTATCCCCTTTTCCTGCCTTCAAAATGATACAGGCTTTAAAATACTTACAGCACTAGAGTCATGCCTAGGCAGTTAAGAAATGTTCATTCCCAGGACCAAGGTCTGATTTTTAAAACTTCCTACAATTCCTGCTACAAGATAAACGAGTCTAACATTCTCAGGAACCAGAAAGCACAATCACACACGAACACAAACACACAGTGACATCACACAATTACAAGTAAAATAATTCTTTAAACAAACAATTTTTCATAAAGGTTTCTCTCTCTCTCTCTTTTTTTTTGGTTTTTCGAGACAGGGTTTCTCTGTGTAGCTTTGCGCCTTTCCTGGATCTTCCTCTTGCAGACCAGGTTGGCCTCAAACTCACAGAGATCCACCTGGCTCTGCCTCCCAAGTGCTGGGATTAAAGGCGTGTGTCACCACCGCCCAGCAGGTTTCTCTCTTGTAAGCGATAATTCCTGAAACAGGTGTTAAGGCATCTAAAGGCTTGCAGGCTTCTTCTTCTTCATGAATTGGTTTATGTAACAGAAAAAAAGGCACATAACCATGAAGTCAGAAACATCAGTTCTTCTAATTTGGTGGTATCATTTGGGAATATTTAGGAATTGCTGCCGTGCTGGAGGTAATATGCCACTGGGTTAGGATTTGAGAAATTACATCCACACACCATTTCCGGTTCCTACCCTATGCTACATGCTGCAAGTTAAAGATGTGAATTTTTAACTTTATGCTTTAGCTACCATGTCTGAACACTTGTTGCAAAGCCACTTTCATGTTGATACTGTATTCTTCTAGAACCAAGGTCCAAATTAAGCTCCATTATTAGTTGACTTACACTTTGTATCACAACAACAGAAATAGAACTCATACAAATCCATAAAGTTTACACCTGAAATAGTTATTTCATGCAATTTAAGGGTTTCATTATTATTTAAATTTATAGTGCAAGTTTTATAGCTCTAGAGAAAAAGGTAACGTGACTGTCAGAAGTCAGGCTACACCTACAGCTGTGAAAGGAAGATATCCTAGATACCTACAGCTCTGAAGAGAAAGGTTTCCTGACTATTAGGAAGTCAGGCTATAACAGACGCTGTGTTTCAGTGGTGAATTGTCTCCCTACAGAAAATTGTAATCCTGCTCTTCTCCAAAAAGGAACCCTTACAGCTGGGCTCTGAGCCATTGTTCAAAGAGAACTTCCAAGCAGATATGTCCATTGTTGCTCTGCTCCACCATCTGAGGGAGTTTCTCATAAGAGCTTTCAAATGCTTCTCTGCTCTGTTCTGCTCTATTAGGGAGTTTCCAGCAGAGATGTCCATTTCTTCTCAGATCCAGCCCAAATTTTTACTTTTATGTTTCACTCAAGTAAGGGGGAAATTGCTGCAGAAATATGCCATTTCTCTGGTCAAATCCAATAGTGAGTTTCTGACCTTCTTCCTTGAAAGTTTTCCACCCAAACACATTCAAGAGATTTATTTGAGAACAAGGAATCCAGGAGAGAGGCTGCCACTTCCAGGGTGGAAAAAGGCAACTGCCAACTGAACAGGCATCAGGCTTGAACAAACTCAAAGATGGGCTAGATTGCAAGCTATGGAATTTGTTGGTTTCAATCTCAGAGATTGGTTAGTTTTGTTTTTAGTTGGTCAATGGTAGAGTGTGTTTCTTTGGCTCTGATTTCAGTTCCAAAGTGTGTTGTGTACACTTGCTCCTTTAAATATTTAGAGTCTGGCTTCAGGATCAGAGTGTCTTTTGGTGGCTGGCCCCTATACATAAGCCTTCATGAAATAAAAAAAAATTTACGCGAGTTTGCTAGTACAAACAATATAGAAACAGACATCATAATGCTTGAACAGTTTGTTGATGCTGTTCATATTTTTTATAGGATACATACTCTTCTGTAACTGATTGTGTATTGGATAAAGATCTTATGAAGTACTTTATAATAAGATACCCTCAGTATCTTTCTCTTATTAAAACATAGAAAGGGTTTAAAAGCTTGACTGCACAAAAAAGTTTTACTCTTGAAAAATGTGCAAAACTTATGACACTGACTATATTTATGGAGTTTCTCTACAGTATCATTTTTTTCTCATGATTTTGAAGGTTACTGATACATGTAAAGGCTTTACAAAACTGATTATATTCATTGGTTTTCTCTCCAGTATGTGTTCTTTTATGATGTTGAAGACTTGTGTGACATCCAAAGACTTTATCACACTGAGTACATTCATAGGGTTTCTCTCCAATATGTGTTCTTTTAGGCATTTGAAAATCATTGTCATGTACAAAGGCTTTACTACACTGATAACATTCATAGGGTTTCTCTCCAGTATGTGCTCTTTTATGAATATGAAGAACTTTGTCATGTGTAAAGGCTTTCCCACACTGATTACATTCATAGGGTTTCCCTCCAGTATGTGTTCTTTTAGGCATTTGAAAATCATTGTGATGTACAAAGGCTTTACCACACTGATTACATTCATAGGGTGTCTTTCCAGTATGTGTTCTTTCATGCAAGTGAAAAGTACTGAGGCAGGTAAAGGCTTTACCACACTGATTATATTCATAGGGTTTGCCTCCAGTATGTGTTCTTTTAGGCATTTGAAGATGACTATGCTGTGCAAAGGCTTTACCACACTGATTACATTCATAGGGTGTCTCTCCATTATGTATTCTTTTGTGCAAGTGAAGAGTACTGAGGCATGTAAAGGCTTTACCACACTGATTACATTCATAGGGTTTCTCTCCAGTATGTATTCTTTTATGCACTTGAAGAATTGTGTGATATGCAAAGGCTTTACCACACTGACTACATTCATAGGATTTCTCTCGTGTATGCGTTCTTTTATGCATTTGAAGAGTATTGCAGTATGTAAAGGCTTTACCACACTGATTACATTCATAGGTTTTCTCTCCAGTATGTGTTTTTTTATTCATTTGAAGAGTACTGGGCTGTGTAAATGCTTTACCACACTGAATACATTCATAGGGTTTCTCTTAGGTATGTGTTCTTTTATGCATTTAAAGAGTATTGTGACATATAAAGGCTTTACCACATTGCTTACATTCATAGGGTTTCTCTGAAGTAAATTCTATTTTATGCTTTTGAAGAGTACTGGGATATTCAAAGGCTTTAACACATTGAGTATTTACAGAAGATTTTTTCTCCAGTCTGATTTATTCCATGTCTGCAAGAATAACTGCCCATGTTAAAAGATTACCCATTCAATACACTGTTAAATCTTTATATCTGTGTAAGTTTATTGATGTATTAATAATGAAACTAGAATGATAATTACTTGTTTACTTGAAGCAAATTTAACACATATCCTCAACATGGGGACTGCTACATATCTTCTAATTGTTCTGAGACAGGGATATGTGATATATGTCCATATCCCTATGCTGATATGTGTTGTATCCAGAGTGACACGTGTTATACCCTGTAAAGTAAGAATAAAAATCAAAGTTTTCCATGACTTCCTGAAACCATAGACTTGTAGTATAAGGATTAAGATTTTGCCACAACAATGCTCATTGACTCCTGATTCTAACTGCTCCTCTCACTAAACAGTACAGTCACAACAAGTATATGAGTAATGCTAGCATTGCTATGGGCTATTTTTGTATTAGGACATTTCAGAGTTATATTTATTTCCTCTTCAATATGTATACATTTTGTAGTATGAATGTTATGAAACAAATGGATTGACAGTACTACAGCATAGTTTTTTGGGCTATGTTTCAAGTGGTGATATCTCAAAAGGCATTATTACTGTGATTTTTTTTCTTAAAAGAATGATATGCAAATACAATTATGAAGTTGAAATAAGTGTTTTGTGAGAATTTAATAATTATCAATGCAGTATAAACTGTCCTTATTTACACATTTAATTTTGCTTAAAACTTGCAGAACAGATTACAATGTTTTCACAAGTATATTTGTATCCTCTTTCATGTGATAATTACCTTTCATTGTCTTCTAGAACTTTGACAATGTTCTTCAACATTATGATCTTCCCAAATGCATCCTAAAATATAGTACAAGAAAATGTATGTTTATTATTGAAAATTGTGTAAAATTTTAATTACTATCTCCAGTGTAATTTAGAAACATGCCTGATTAATTCACCTCAGTCTTCTTTCTCAATCAAATTATCGAATAGCATCACTTACCAAGGATCGGTTGTCCTTATTTTAAAGCATGAAGGAAAATTTAGTCTTACCTATAGTAGTGAGGTTCCTGTAGGTCTCCAGCATTACATCTTTGTAGAGATTCTTCTGGGAAGGAATCAGCAAAGTCCACTCTTCCCAAGTGAAATTGACATGGATATCATCCTAGGAAACTGCATTCTAAAGTATCCCATACATGGGTGCAACAGAAAGCATGATATTTACAACATTGTAAATGTATACTTCGTGGCCCTGTAGTCATATAATCTTGGTGTTCCCTATACTTATTTTATGACATAAACATTATAATGTAATCATCAATTCATTTTAGAATGAAAATGAAGTAGAGATTTCACCTCTGTCATTTCTATACTCTTTGAATAACATATCAATTTGCCAGGAACATGCCTATTAACAAACATACAGAGACAAGTAAACAGATCAACAGTACAGAGTACACATGAGAGAAATTGAATGTACAATCAGTAACTACAAAAAGAAAAAGAAAATGGACAAATTGGGTTTATTGTCTCAGGCCTTTAACCTCAGAACTCAAAAGACTGAGGCAGGTATATCTGCCTCTGAGATAAATGCCAGCCAAGTCTATGCAATCAGGTCCAGGAAAGCCAGAAGTACATAGTAAGATCCTATATCCCATACAAACAAACAAACAAACAATAAAGATAGAAAGAACTCAGAGGTTTTTACTGAAGTCCCTACAGAGAGTTATGCATTCACTCCAGTTCTATATTCAAACTGTAACATCAATAAGATTTTATTAAAGAAACTGTGTTTTTAAACAATTACAAATGGAAAGATGAAAATATTACAAATGTAAATGTTGATTATAAATAATAAATACAGGGCAGGAAAGATGACTCAGTAGCAAAAGGCTTTTGTTGGTCATGCATATAAGTGGACTCAATTGCAAGTACCTAAGTGGGGGAACACAGATATCCATTATTCCAAGATCAGGGTTACTTTTTTTTTTTTTTGGTTTTTTGAGACAGGGTTTCTCTGTGTAGCTTTGCGCCTTTCCTGGAACTTACTTGGTAGCCCAGGCTGGCCTCAAACTCACAGAGATTCGCCTGCCTCTGCCTCCTGAGTGCTAGGAAATGAGGGTTTCTAAGAGCATCATTTTTCACTGTGAAAAACAGGGACCTACATGATGCATATCCATGCATACAGGGTAAAAATTCATATGCATGAAAAATTTAAAACACATACCATGCAGCAAGAAGGTCATGTATCTGCAATCCATTGACTGAGAATGTTCAGGCATTATTAGTGACATGAGTACATGCTATCCTGAGAAAACCAATGATACTCTCAGCCAAAAGTTTAAATTTCAAAATATGGGTGAAGCTCAGTACAACAGCATATGCTTGATATGTATGAAAACCTACATTCAACTCCCATTGCTTATTAACATAAAAAAATCCACAAATGTTGGTCCACTATTATTCCCAGGACTTGGGATCCAGAGTCAATGGGATCTCCGAGTCCAAGGCCAGCCTGATGTAAAGGGGTGTACTTTCAGAACAGCCAGGGCTATACACACAAACCTTGTCATAAAAAAAAAAAACAAAGAAAATAATTAAAACAACAGGCTACCAAACTGCCTTAGCAATAAATACCATTTGCTTCTACTATATCTATGTGAATTAGAGATAGAGTCTACAATGCTGGTGAAATCATGACAGAAAAAGCAGGTAGCTGGCAAATTAGTTTCAACCAAAAAACTGTAGACTCAAAAAGCAGGAATAGATTGAGGCTACAGAGACTCATATCACAACCACAATGAGGAATTTCAGCAGGAATTGTTCCTGCTTCTAAATGTTTTACAAACAATGTGAAGAAAGTAACCAAGGAGAGACATATCTTCAAATACATCAACCTTTATAGGATGTTTTTTATTCAATCAATTATACTCTGACCCAGGTCACTATAGGCTCATGGTCATCCATGAAGAAAATGCATTTAGTCACCTCAGTGATCTTCATTGTATGCAACAGCCCTTGTACTGTTAAAATGTCCAAAGACTCTTTTTACACTCAAGTGAATTTCTTCAGAGTTACATCTGGTAAAATCAGAAAAAAAAAACAAACTTAAATCTGCCTAACATACAATGTCACAGTACACCATTCACATTCTGAAAGAGAAAAATGGAGACACAACACAGTGAGGAATTATTGGAACAAGGCAAGACTGAAGCACAGCAGGACAAATATCAAATCCCTTTATCTCTGTCTCAGATGCATGTGGCTTCAGTTTCAAAGGGCTTAGTTGGCCATATCCCTGCAACTTCCCATACATCTCTCTCCTTGGTTATTTCAAATCCCTATATTCTGAAAATGCTCCATGGAAGATGTCTCATAGCTTAGGTGTCTCAACACCTTGTGGTTTTTAAAGGCAACTCAGGCTGTTGTACCATATGATTTTAAGATGTATTATATTTGTTTATGCTGTGGAACTTTTGCTTTAATGATTCAAATATTTGTTGCATTCTTTTCAGATGCATTTATTTAACTCTGTGAAACTGTGATACTTTCATAGGCTATCTAAAATACTTGATTGAGCTAACAAAGACCTGAATGTCCAATAGCTTGCCAAGAGGGGATAGGCAGAAAAAATAAATGGAAGGAGAAATCTAGGAGGAAAAAAGGAAGGAGATTCATGAAGAGAAGAGGACACCAGAGGCCAGCCATGCAGCTGCACAGCAAGCCAACAAATAAGAGGTAATGAAAGGTAAACAGAATAGAGGAAGATAAGAGACCAGAGGCAACAGGTAGATGGGGTAATTTAAGTTAAGAAAGGCTGCTTAAGCTGGGATGTGGTGGAGCCCACCTTTAATCCTAGCACACAGGAGGCAGAGGCATTCAGATTTTGTGAGTTTGAGGCCAGCCTTGTGTTCAGAGCAAGATGCAGAAAAGGCACAAAGCTACACTGAGAAACCCTGTCTTGAAAAACCCAAAGTAAGAAAAGAAAAGAAAAAAAAGAAAAGGTAATTAGAAACAAGCAAAGGCCAGACATTTATAAGAAAAAATAAGCCTCCGTGTGTTATTTATTTGAGAACTGGGTGGCAGGCCCCTTAAAGAGTAAAGAGGGAAAAAAGCTATCAACAACACTAGGCTTCATTCTCATAGTTTCATGCAGTGAGTACCCACAGTGCCCTCATTGGGTTTCTGCCTCTGTCAACATAGATGCCTGCAACAAATGCTGAACTGTAATCACAGACTAAGAATTCATGACCCTAAATTTATATTCATTCTTCTTTCCAGGACAGCACATGAAGGGGGATCCTGCAAAGTTTGATTTCTTAATTAGGGTGGAAACTAACATGATTGAACCACAGATACAGCCAATTTTGTATTAAGTTGCTTCCTGAGAGTAGGAATCACTTGACTTACTGCTTCCACAAATTGAACATTTAGCAGAATGGAGTCTTACCCTTAGGGCACTTTGCTAGGCTTCCATTGCATAGCAAGCACCTTCTTTATAATTGTGATAAACTCTTTGAAATTTCCTGCCTGTTTCTGAAAGACTCCCACCAAAGGCCCAGACACAGTTCCCCCAAAACCTAGAAGAGCTGAGGGAAGAGATATTTTAAAATAAACAGAACTGAGTCAGTTCCCCCTTCCTAGAGAGGGTGAAGTCAGGTGTTTTCAAAAGAATAAATTCAGGATGTCTGGTGGTGATTGATTAACCATTACATGCCCCTCTCCGGAGATAACATGACCAGACCCTGGTTATGGGTTGTAAAACTCCTGACAGGGCAAATAGATATGCTGAAATAAGACAAACTCCAAGCCTAAGAAAAACTGGATGAATCAAGGATGGACCCATACTAATCCCCTTCCCTCTAAGAAATTTTATGTCTATAAAAACTAACTTACCCAAGAAAGAGTAACTCCTCCCTGCCTCACTGCACTGCGGCCAGAGAGTGCTTGAGATGAGTTCCCTGTCATGACTTGTAACAGAAATAAACCTTGCTTTTGCATTCTGGTATGCTCGTCCTTGGTGGTCTCTCTGGAGGTCACACTCTGGGCACAACATTTCCCAGTTAAATGCCATCTGAATCTACCTATTCATTTTCATTTATTTCTGCGCCATTTGTTATCTTTTCACTCTAGACCTGAATGAGTCTTCAGTAATAACCATCTAACAAATTCGATATTCCTTTTAAAGAACTAGCCCTTTTTTTTAAAAATTCTGTCTTGCTAAAGTTCCAGGGCATAGGCAGAATAAGAAAAATTGTGGAGCCAAAATATCACCCAAATAACCTCTAACTTACTTTCTTTGGACTGCATCTGTTTCCGTCATTACTGTCATTACTCTTAACATTCCTATCTTCCTGGTCTTAAAAGAACAGCCAATTAAGTTCTATGAACAACTTTCTTTGGTTTTTGCCAACTAAATTCTTCATATCATCCACATTTTTCCAAAAGACAATATCGAAAGTTCTATTTAGGAACAACACCACTTTTGTTGTTCCAGTTTTTTTTATATGTTGCTTTTATCCTGCTGTGATTAAATTTTCTGACAAGAAATATCTCAGGCAATTAATGCATTTATTTGGCTGATTGTGTCAGATTACACTCCATCACCTTGGGAGATTAGGACAGAAACTCATGCTAACAATTAAAGGAATAACCCATGGGCCAAGATTGTTTCTGGACTTCTTTCTTGCCTAGTCACTCTCTCATACTCACACAGCTTCCTTTTCCAGCCAAGGCCTCCTTTCTTTAGGATATTGCCACCCTCAGTTGAGGAACCTTCCCACATCAGTCATCAATCAACACAATCTATCACAGACAAAGCAGTTTCTGACTATTATGAATAAAGCCACTATGAACATATTTGAGCAAGTACTTTTGTGGTTATATAGAGGGGCATCATTCAGATAAATGCTCAAGAATAGTATAGCTGAATCTTGTAGAAAATGACTCTCAATTTTCTGAGGATTGCATATTAATTTCCACAGTAGTTATACAAATTTGCATTTTCAACAGCAATGAATCCCCTTGCCCCATGTCCTTGCTAGCATTATCTGTCACTTGTGTTATTGTTTTTAACCATTCTGAAAGGTGTAAGATGAGAACTCAAAGTAGTTTTGATATGTATTTCCCTGATGGCGACGAATGTTGCACATTTCTTCAAGTGTTTCTCAGCCACTTTAGATTCACTACTGAGAATACTTTTTAGAGGTGTATCCCATTTATACTTGGATTATTTGGTTTGTTGTATAGTTTCTTGCTTTCTTTACTATCCTCAGTCAGGCAAGCTAGAATCACATACACAAACATGGTATACTCACTTATAAGTGGGTATTAGCAGTTAAGTAAGATATAATCACAATAATCATAGTTAATGACAGTACAATCCATAGATGCAGAGAGGCTAAATAACAACAATGGCCTTAGGCAGGATGTGCGGCTATCCCTTGAAAGAGAAAGTAGAATGCATATTTTGGGGTGCACTGGAGGCTAGTAGAGATGGGAACAGTCAGAATCAAGTGAGTAAGAAAGGGACAGAGGGGGAGAAGAAGGTAGGGAGAGATAACTGGCATACAGGAGCTTTTAGAAGGGGGCATGAAAACAATGCATTACAAATATCCTGGAATCTATGAGGGTGACCCTAGTGAGGACTGCAAATAATTAAGAATATGGAGGCTGAATCAGGCATCTACTATAACCACATAAGGCTTCCAGTGATGGAACTGGGACACCAAGCCAGCCACAAAATTTTCAACTGACACTTGCCCTGCCTACAAGGTATGCTGAGTCAAGGCTGGCTGGTCATCAGCACATAAAATTTCCACACTCCCTACATCCCCAGTCAGTCTTGTCTGTCTTCATGAACGACACATCAATTAGTAAACTCTTTGGAATTATGAAATCACTCCTCCTGCAGCAATCAGGTCCTTTTTCATAATGGTGCATCCAACAGCTGTTTGCCTTCCCTGTTTCCCCCAGCAGTGTACACAATAAACTATTAACTCTATTCTGGTCTAAAGACAGAAAATATTCTTCACATGTAAATCCTTTTCCTTTTACTGCAATAGATATTCAATTGCATGACTCAGATAGATAGTTTGAAAATCTGAGATAATACAATCATTCAATTTAAGATTTTGCAGGTGTGATAAAGAAGACAGCAATGTCACTGCCCTGGAGAGCAACAGACTGGGACCAAGGCCACTTGTGTCAATAAAAGAGAACTTGTGTCAGAAACATTTTTTAACAGGATTAAAATGCAGGTGTCCTATAATTAATATGCCTTCCCAGGGAGAAATCACTACACACACTTAAGAGATTAATAAGGAAAAATATCTTTAATGATAGGATGCATCCACTTCCACCTAAGGCACACAGAGGATCCAGCCTAGAAAAGATTTTTGCATTCAACATATGTTATTATTCTTGTGACTTTTAGATTCATGATCCAGATTACACTTTAAGCAATATAAAAAGGGACAGAAGATTGCAAGTCTACCCAGATAGACAGATGGGAGACTTACACAGCAAGAATATTTCCAAAATTATTTCTTAAATACCCCAGTGAAACAGCAGGAGCTTCTTCAGTGACAGGGTTCAGAGGAGAAGTTCACAAGGAATGAGAAAGAGAGGAGAAGTATAAGGTAGAAAAGATAAAAGCTGGGGTGGGGAGGTCTTGCACAATCTATGTGCCATGTCAACTAAGCTTCTTAAGAAGAATAGCAACATGTAAACTACAACCAGGGGGGAAAGGGAAGGAAATGGATGACTTCTATGAAGTCAGCTCAAACTATAATACAATGGGACAGATTCAGGTTCTGAAGCAATTCCACCACAAAGGCCCTTGTCCCAGGCCATTACCAGCTCTCCAAAGGATATTCCTGGTTTTAGGTAAGGAGCTCTGTTTTGATTTCAATATATCAGGCCCTAAGGTAAAGCTCCCAAGGCTTAGGTCCCAGGCTTTAACTGCCTTCCCAAGAATTTTCCTCCTCCATTCCTGAGGGTGTAAATGAGATCCTTGCTTGATCAGACAACTCTGTAACACAATAGTGTTTTACTTTTCTTCCTTCTTTTTTATTAAGAGAGGTTTTCACTGTGTAGCTTTGGAGCTTGTCCTGGAACTCACTCTGTAGACAAGACTGACCTCAAACTCACAGAGATCACCCTGCCTCTGCCTCCCAAGTGAGTGATGGGATCAAAGGTATGCACCACCACAGCCCCGCTAGTGTTTCACTTTTCCAATAGTTGTCACCTGGTGTCATATTGCCCATCTGGCAGAACTCTGCTTTCCTCAAGAAGAACACTGGAACTTTAAGGCATGGCAGGACTTAAGTTTTTTTGTGACCCTATAATGCCTCAATGAGCAGCTTGTTAGATATTTTTTGATATAGGTTTAGGCCTAGTGGCTGGTTGTAAACCAGGGGTGGCTCCTTTGTAATGGTTTGGAGCCAAACATCTGGACAATCAAGTGAACAAATGTGCACTCTACTGTCCTAATCTCTAACAGGCCTGGCTACAGTACACTTATCTTTGGGGGGATTTTTTGAGGCAGTCCTCCCTTAACTAAATTCTATTTTGTGAGACATACTATCCCCTAAGAATTAGTAAATCTGTTATATCACCAATTCTACCCTTCTACATCACACCTTAGTAGTGGAGTGATACCCAACACATAAGATGCCTTTTACAACCTCCACAAAAGTAAGTGTAAATGAATCTTAAACGTGAAAAGTAAATGCAAAGTGCTAAACCTCTACAAGGTACTGGAGAAACTAGGCCTCTTCAATTTGAAAAACTGTTTTTGTGGAAGGCGCAAAACCAGCTTGACCACATAGTGTCATGGCAGGTCTAAGGGCCCAGACACAGCTTCTGTGACCGGCTTACTAGCAGGCAACAGCCAGATACAGAAAAATCCATAAGATTATACCACCCAAGTATCCGCCCACAGATGGGGAAGCACTTAACATGCCAAACACTCCAAAAATTAGATAAGGTGGCTAGATGTCCCTGAGTCTAGCACACACCTATTTTTGTTTTACAGATACTCCTAGACAATTGTCAGCCAATCAGGGTCCTGAACCCTGAAAATCCCTTCACCTCAAACACTGCTATTATAAAAACCCCACTCCATCTCAGCTCAGGGCTCTCTGCTCTCACTGTTGTGTGGGACAGACAGATCAAGCCTCTGAGCTTGAAAATAAAGGCTCTTTACTTTTACATACTGGATTCAGTCTCCTTGTTGGTCTTTAGGGGATTCCTGTGAGCTGAGCATAACACTTTTAATGGTAGCACCAAAAGCATAATGAAGTTGACTACAAAGATGTTTCTACAAACATCTCCCTGCCCCCCATGCTGTGTGCAGATTCAGCCCACAGAGCAAAGTTATTGAGAGTACTAGCCTGGGACAGGAAGTTTCAAGGACCACATGGGACATCTCTGGCTGCAAGTTCCCACCCATATCTGGGGAGGCCCCACCACACTGTCTCCTGCACCTCATCATCTGCCCCACCCCATCTGGGGACAGCAACACCTCACTCAAAATATTGTTGTTTCCAGCTTGTCCATGCTCTCTGCTGAGCTCCCTGCAGGAGCACTCACAGCAGACCACAGGAAACCACTGGCGGGTTCTCCTCTTCAAAGTCAAGCCCAAAGCTTTCTGACTGACAAGTCACCTGGAGGGACTGATTGTCTAGCGAGGCCTGAGTGACAAGAGCACCACTGATAGGGTTACACTATGCTTAAAAACACAGCACAGTGGTTCTTAAGCCTGCCTTCCACAGAAGCCATTTTCTAAATCAGCAAATTTCTGCATTTCAATAGCACTTGTCCCAGGCTCCAATACAAACCCTGCAATCTTATTGTACTCCATAGGCACATTCTCTTCTTCCTTCTGGAGACAATATGGCTAGCTAGTGTGCACAGCCCACTGCACTGTGTGGTGTGGGGTGATTCCCTGTCACACAGGTGGAAGGGTTTCCAGAATATTAACAACTGAAAAGAGATTTAAAGGCAAAAAAGGAGATGTTTGTAACATGAATTGTTACAGGGTCTTATTAATAAAAACCTGGAGCCAGATATTGGGGTAAAAACTGAAAGATCAGAGAAGCAGAGCAAGCCACAGCCAACCTCACCTCACAAACTCTTCAGCTGATCCTGTTTCCTCAGACTGAAAGCCTTTGAGGCCTCACTTCTGAAGATCTCAATTGGAGGGCTTAAAAAGCCTCTATTTCCTGATCCTCACCCCTTATATACCTTTCTGCATCCCGCCATCAATTCCTAGGATTAAAGGTGTGTGTCCTTCCTAAGCAAAGACATGAGATCTCAAGTGCTGGGATTAAAGCTGTGTGCCACCACACCTGACTCTCTTCCCAGTGTGGCTTTGAACTCATAGAGATCCAAATGGATTTCTACCTTCCAAGTGATAGGATTAAAGGCATGTGTGCCACCACAGTCTGATCTCTATGTCTAAATAGAGGATGTTTCTGTCCTCTGATAGCCAGATGTGTTTTGTTTCTTGGAGCATGAATAAAATATCACACAGATGTGTATTCTGTGACTTCTTATTGAGGTGAACTAGAAGAACTAGTTCACAAACAGATTAGGAACTAGACCACAAACATGATAATAGATCTTTCTCCCATCAGAAAGCTGGATGGGCACATCCCTAGGGTTACAATGTGATTACAGAACACAGCAGAGTGGTTCCTGGCCCGTTGTTCTACCCCTGACCCAGGCCTTTTCCAGATCTGCAGAGATTTGCATTTCACTAGAACTGGCCCCTGGATTCAATAACAGATACTTTTATCTTCCTGCACTCCATAGGCGCTTTCCCTTCCTCATGGAGACAAAGTGGATAGCTTGTACAGTCCATTGCACAATGTGGAGTGGAGTGATTTCC
Organism: Peromyscus eremicus; assembly: GCF_949786415.1. Classification (NCBI taxonomy): domain Eukaryota; kingdom Metazoa; phylum Chordata; class Mammalia; order Rodentia; family Cricetidae; genus Peromyscus; species Peromyscus eremicus. The sequence goes on from NW_026734288.1 coordinate 2,899,883, forward strand.
CTCTTCTCCAGGAGGAGGAGTGTCCAGAATATTAACAATTAAATAGATTTTAGTATACAACAGATGGTGTTTGTTCTGTGGTTTCACACTGAGGAGAGGTGAACTGAAGATACTTTTAATGTTGACACAGGGACTTCAGAAAACCAAGAGAGAAAAGCAGAAACCAGATCATAAACAAGATGATCAGTCCTTCTCCCACCACAAGGCTGGATGATGGCTCCATTGCTTTAGGAGTTTCCTTATGAAATTTAATCTCTTGGCAATTTAATAGTAAGAAGTGAAGTCTTTACAATAAGTTGAATACTTAGAGAAATGGAGCAAGGAAGAACGCAGCAGCTAGGAACAGTATTTTTAACTAGAACAATTTCCACAGCAGACAGGTGAAAAACATCAAAACACAGCAGTACTACTCAAGGGATATTTTTACTTCAAAGTAATGCAGGGACAAACATAAATTATAAAAATGATGGAAAGACATGCCTCTGGCATGTTCATATTGCAGTACAAGGTCTTACCTGAAAGTCAAGGAAATGGCACCATGAAAGTAGATTGCTTTGGAGACTATGTTACCTGTCAATCTTGACCTTTGATCTAAAAGATAGCTGTACCAATGTGACAGTTCGCACAAGTACAAAAGATAGGGAACACAAATACACAAAACTTCAAGAAAATGTCATCTATCAGCATTGTGGTCACTGCTCTTAATTGGATGACTCTGCTGAGCTATTTTCAGCTCAGAACAAGGCTGCTTTTGCCTCTGGAGGCTGGCTCTGAAGAAGGCCACAGCTCTTTCCATGATGGACACAAAGGAGTTCATTTTCACTATCTCTGGCTGCTGTCTGTCTCAGGCCTGTGACACCACTGAAGAGAAATCCATTCTTTAATCTTTACTGTTTTTAACTTTACTTAGGTGGGAGTTTTGCCTACATGTCTCTCTGCACACTAAAGAGTCCAGAAGAAGGCAGGAGATGACCAGGACTGGAGCGAGAGCAAATGCTTAGCTACCATATGGGTTCTAGGAATAGAACTTAGGTATTCTGTAACAACCCCCAATGCTACCAATTGCTGAGCCATCTCTTGAGCCCTTCTTTTTAATTAAAATATATTGCTATAATTTTACTTAAAAGATATTACACCACTTTCTCCTTTTTTCTCTTCACTCCATCCCTTCTCAAATACTTCCATTCCAACTTCTTCCTTGAAAACTATGTATGAAAAAGTATGCTAATATACATGAAGACAGTCTTCTAAGTCTGTTTTTTGGAAATTTTATGTACATGGTTGTGGGGATGAGAGCCTTAAGGAATTATATATTAGTGACACAGAAAAATATTCAAGCTTGTATGTCAAAGATCACTATTAAAAGTGTTTCAAGTAGGAGGCCTGGTAGATGTCCATGAATTCATAATCTGGGTTCTGTTAATCTTGTGCAGCAAACTGGGTGGTGGAGTAGTCTCATTTCTATTAAGTGGATAAAATAACCAGACCCAAAGTAAATTTGGTGGAAAATATTCACTTGACTCAAAATTTTATTGTACATCCCTACCAAAGAAAATGTTACCGTTTATGGTCCCCAGAATCTCATGTTAATCATAACATTAGACATTTCCCATAGTCTTTAAAAATTCCAACATTTAAAGAGTCTACAGTTTCCTAAAGTTATATTCTGTAGAAAAAAAATGAGTAATAACCTAGTTCACTGTTTTCACAAAGGGAAGAATAGCATCCTGCATCTCATTGTGCAAATTCTGAGACTCTTAATGGTATTCTGGGATCTCATGGACTAGACAAGCTCCATGTTTCAGGCTTTGCCATCCTTAGCACACACAGCTTTCCTACAGTGCTGATACTATTGCACACTTGCACCTCTCCATGGTTATCCTATGGTTCTAGAATATACCATAGCTTCAGGTTCCTGCTGTAAGCAGTGTTTTCTCAAGCCCTCTCTGCAGGTATTTAAAATCTGTGACATAGTGATCAGATCTCCATGAACCCTTCAATCTCAGATTGGCAGTCAAGACACCAAGGAAGAAGAATCTCAGCAAACGCCCAAACATCTGGGCTCTACCCAGATTGCAAACAAGGGTAGTCTCTATTCCTTCAATCTACTGTATGTTGATTCTACTATTAACGTGATTAAACTCTATCCATAGTCTGGAGTCAGAGAATGATAAATGTTGGTTCTTATTGCATAATCCAGTACCAAGAAAATGGAATGGAATGGTGCTATCACTTCTGGAAGAGAGAAAAGACCTCTCCTATCAATGAACTTCATATACAAGACAATCTCTCATAAACACACCCCAGAGAATAACATGATCTAGATAATCCTTCCCACGTGTGCCTGGAGGAGTGTCCCTTAGCTGATTCTAAATCTTATCAAGTTGAAATTCAATATTAACCATCTCACAAAATTAATAAAATTTACTGTGTAGACAGAAAACTTTTCTTTTTTTAGTGATATGTCAAATATGAATGAGCCATGTTTGAGGCCAAAGCATGTAAAACCTTTTGAGCATGGACTTACTCCTTTCCCAGATATAAGCAGCAATTGTCTCAAGATTGCAGGACCAAATTATGAATCTCATGTAGAGTAAGGCACAGTGTAGAACTCTTCTGATCCACACTTTTACCTCATTAACACAGAGTCCCATCCAAGCATCCTCAGGAACTGACCTATGATCTTGTTACCAAAGAAAAGGAGAGAGAAACAGACAGACAGACAGAAAGACACTGAGAAGAGAGAGACACACACACAGAGACTCCCTAAGAACTCATGGATGGATCTTACAAAGTCACCAAACCTGTAAGATGGCTTCCTATCAATTAAGTGGGGCTCTCCCTCATAAGGCTACACTTTCCCAAACTTCTTTCTACTAATAATCTGTAAAATTCCATAATAAAAATTTCTTTTTACCCAGGTATCATCACGTGTGATAGAGGCTGGTGGACATCTTCAAATTGCAGGCCTAGCATATCTACTACATAGAGAGTTCCAGGCCAGACAAGGTTAGAATGTGAGTCTCAAAAGACTCAATCCAAAATTCTCTGCTTCATAAACTTGAGGGCTGTGAAAATGGTTTAACACATAAAGTGCTCACCTTGTAACTATCACTTTACTTCTGCATTAAAGACAGTTTCAAGAGTGCATGCGTGTAATCCAGTGTTTTAAGACAAGAGAAAAGGCTGACAGGAGAAATCCTGCAAGCCGATTGACATGTGATAGCAAATTACTGACCCTGTCTCAAACATGCTAAAGGGAAAGGACCGCCATCCAAAATTGTTCTCTGACTCTTACACCCAAACCGTGACATATATGCACACATAAATGAGCACATACATACAAATAATCATAAGTACATAAATAATAAAGTTGTAATCAGAGGATGTGGCACACATATTTTATTCCAATACTTGGATGGTAAAGGCAGGCAGAGTTCTGGGACTTTGGGGCCAATGTTGCCTGCATTCTGAGTTCAGGGACAACTAGAGATATATAGAGAAAACCTGTCTTAAAATAAAATTCCAACTCTGATTTGTATTGACTCATCCTGGAAATGTTTTACAAAATGCACTGAAGTGTCCCAGCTTAACTGCTGCAGTGGTCTCATAACACTGGACAATAACTCTTAAAGTCATTTTAGGTGTCCACCACTAGTCTCTGATAAATCATTCTCAGAAATGAATAGAGCTGAGTATGGTAGCAGAGCCAGGTAGATAGATCTCTTTGAATTTGGCCTATACAGTGCACATACACACACACACACACACACACACACACACACACACACAGTTGAATATAATTTTGCTTTGTTGTTTGAGACAAGATCTCATTAGAAAGTTCCAGCTAGCCTAAAAATCACTTTGTACAGCTTAATGAATAATATATATTAAAAATATGGAATATATAAAACAAATATAAAATAATATGCATTGAATATGTAAGATAAATTTGCCAGGCCATGATGGTGCATACCTTTAATCCCTGCACTCAGAAGGCAGAGGCCAGCAGATCTCTGTGAGTTTGAGGACAGCCTGGTCTACAGAGTGAATTCCAGGATAGCCAGGACTGTTTCAATGAAAAACCCTCTCGAGCCGGGCAGTGGTGGCGCACGCCTTTAATCCCAGCACTCGGGAGGCAGAGCTAGGCGGATCTCTGTGAGTTCGAGGCCAGCCTGGTCTCCAAAGCGAGTTCCAGGAAAGGCGCAAAGCTACACAGAGAAACCCTGTCTCGAAAAACCAAAAAAAAAAAAAAAAAAAAAAAAAAAAAAGAAAAGAAAAGAAAAACCCTCTCACAAAACAAAACAAATAAACAAAAAAAAATCCAGTAAACATTTCATTCTATACCATGGGCTCATTATTCAAAACATGACAGATTTCTGTACAAGAGAGAGCTTCCAAACAATTGTCTAACTCTGACTCATCTAACCAAAATCTATAGGAACAGCAGCAACTTATAATTTCAACAAGCTCTGTAATTCTGATAATAACCTATATAACTAAATTTTTAAATAGAAAATAGCAAATGGCACAAAGCAACAGTTATAAGTTTCTTTGCCTTATGACATTTCCAGTTTTACCAACTAGCTCATCTATGAGGATCACCATGCTGTCTCAGGAACTTCCAAGACTCTAGCAGTATCTGAAGTCTCAGAAGGCAATGGTGGCTCCCTGAAAAGCTCTGGGAAGAAGCTGGGCACCAAGAAATATTTGGAAAGAATTTGCACTCAAAGAAGGGTCTAGAGAGTGGCTGAGAGACTGAGAAATCAGAAGACATCCTGGTGGCAGGAAAATTCTTAGAAAGTGTAGGTGGATTCCTGGCTCACATTTCCTGCATCAGGTTCTCGCCTCTATGATCATGTTCCATCATCCTGCTACTTCTAACAATAAGAGCAGCAGTACTGTGACCTCCATATCTCTGAATTTCATCATCAGCCTTGTCTGACTCCTTGTCTAGGGCCTGGGGGTTTCCAGGGACTAGTTCCAGGGCTGCAAATAATCAGGCCAGATGACACTCCATGAACACCTCCTTCAGCTCCATAGATAACTGAGAGAAGCAAGAATAGAGCTGGGTTGGTGCACAGGGTCTGTGAGCTTTTGCAGCCCCACCTTCCTGCCTCCCTCGGCCAAGCCCACAGATCACCTCCTAAACACACCTTCTCCCTGAGGCAAACCCAACAGAAATTCCTGACTTATTTCCTCACAAGCACAGCAATCTCCAGATGCACCCCCAGGCAAGTCCCTCACAGACACGCCCAAACACAACATGCTCACAGACATTTTCCCTCCCTGGAAATGCCCTTCCAGACATTATTCTTAGCCTTACTCAGAGGACTTGGGACTCCTGTGGTGACATCAGTTTGGGGGAAAGAGTCAGAATGGGGAGTGATTGGCAGCTAAAATGAAGAGCTGCTCTAAGATCAAGGACAGTGGAGACAGCAAGGAAGCCTATCCACTGCAAACCACAGGGCCCTGGAGGAGGAGACCTGGACCTCTAGAGCAGGAAGCTGGGAAGCCAAAGCCACAGCTAGCATGGAAGACTGACCCTAAGATCTGCAAAAAGATCTCAGGTAGAGAAGCAAACATGGCCAGTACACATACTAACATAGAAGGTCTAGGGAGATCTAATGAGACACTCTTTCTAGAAAAAGTACTGGAGGAACCTAATGACTATTAAGAGGGAAAATGGTTTTTCCCAGATGTCAGCATCCTAGTTAGTTATCCTAAACAAAGTGTTCTGCCCTGAAATCATATAAATATAGAAATATCAAATGGACCCAGTAGTTCATATTTATTTATGAGCATAGATATGTAAATAACAAAAGAGAAACAACCAATTTGAAATGGAGTAAGTGGAGGCACGTAGCAGATTTTCTTTTGTGCCAGGATCCAGCTCCAAAATCATGACACAGAGACTTCTTTTCAGTTGTGAATGCTTCCTGACACATGGATTATGGCACAAGATGTGGAGTCTGCCCTTTCTGTCCATCCAACATCATGCACACACAAGAAAGCTCAGAAGATCAGAAACTCCTTTTGTCCCCTGGAACTAAACTTTACAGAATCACACTACTGTGGTTGGTAGTAGCAGAAACCAAGAGCATTCTAACCATATATTGCTGGAAAACAATCCCCATCAGCATCTTTCTACCAATTTCTAAACTATTTGAAACATCTGGAGACAACCTAAAAGTGGAATGCAATATTTAAACTTATAGAAATTAGACCTTCAATTTTCCAAACTGTCTTCCAACTGCACACCAAAAGCATGCCCATGTGTGCACACTGGGCAGTGACACTACAAGCATCATATCCTCCCATGCCAGGACTGCAGAGTCTCTCCCTACCCAAGAAATCCACACACAGTGAGGCTCAGAGAACAAGTGTCACTGCCCAGGTCCCACATGAGCCAACAGAACCACAGTCTGACACATGGTTGATCCAAATCCCAGCAGAAATGACAGCTCAGCAGACCTGCATTGAACACTCTACGCTCACAATGGCATATTTTGGGGTCATCTTTACAACACACTACAGCAGAAGCAGTGGAGAATCCTGGAAAGAACCTGCAAGCCACCTTCCATTAGTTCTCCTAATTGCTAAGCCTTGCCAGAGTTCCTCATTGGCTAGGGCCACCCAGCTAGGCCTACCCTGCTAGGCTTCACAATATTAACAGCTCCCCTACTGGGTGAGCACAGATTAAATTACTCAGAGAACAAAAAACCTTCCCTGATCCTTCCACACTGTGGTCAGACAGGATCCTATTCCAGGAAATTTGTAGTTCAGTAAAATCCTCCATTCTCCCAGAGCACTTCCTGTTCCTCTTCTAAAGGTCCTATTTGTACACATTCTATTACACAGTAAATGTTCAGAGTAGACAGCCCTGTATTTCACAGCTGCAACCAAACACAAGTCTCATTCAAATCATATCTGTTATTAAACAAAACGAGACCATGAATTAAAACACAGTGGTCTATGGGAGGAATTGGAGGTAGGAAATAATATAGAGGAAGTAATGTAATTATAATTCCAAAAAATTCTGTTAAAAAGTTGAAACAGGCTTTATGGCCATGTGCTACAGACACAAGGGATTTGTATTAGAGCAAACCAAGTACTAACATTATTTCTCTCTGGGTATACATCTTTTTTTTGTTTGTTTGTTTTGTTTTTTGAGATAGGGTTTCTCTGTGTAGCTTTATGCCTTTCCTAGAACTCGCTTGGTAGACCAGGCTGGCCTTGAACTCACAGAGATCCACCTGCCTCTGCCTCCCGAGTGCTGGGATTAAAGGCGTGCGCCACCACCGCCCAGCTTGGGTATACATCTTAAACTTGGAAGACACATTCATATTAGACAGGCTCATACCATTTTATCCACATCTACTACTTACAGTCATTTGGTTTCACGAAAATTGAGTTGGTTATCCAGATTATAGACAGCCTGTCCTATAGACTCAAGAAATGGCCAATCAAAACCTTTATTGATCGTCTAACATTGATTACCTCACTACTCATTGTTAATGTCAACTACTGTCAAAGCAGAAAAGCTTTCACCCTCTTTCTTGCCCATCCCTCTCTCAGCTATGGCTACATCTGCTTTACAGTTTGTCAGTGAGCTCAGTTCTTACACAGGTCCCACTTCATTTGTAAATTCATAATAAAATATAGAGAAGTTGAAGGATATTCATTCACTGGTCTACTTTTCTCTCTCACAGACCAGTCAAGGACCAACCTGGAAAGAGTTTCAGTATGTTTTTTTCAGCACTGGGCAGCAGAGGCAAGAGTAGGTGTTCAAAATAATTCTTAATTATATAATTTGAGACAAGCCTGAGCTACAAGGGAAATTGACCTGTGGTTCTAAACCTACCTAATACTGTGACTCTTTAATACAGTTCCTCACGATGTGATGACCCCTCTTATAAAAAATTATTTTCACTGCTAATTCATAACTATATTTTTGCTATGGTTAGGAATTATAAATGTCTATCTGTGTTTTCCAATGGCCTTAGGCCAGTCGTGTGATAGTCATTTGATGTCCCAAAGGGAGCCATGATCCCCAATGTGGAGAATCACTGCTCTAACTAATAAAAATATATAGAAAAAAATAGCACTATTAAAAAGTGGAATGAGATTCTCTAACTGGAAAATATTAAACAGTAAAAATTATAGTAATACATTTAAAGAAAATAAATTTTAAAAATGATAACAATTAAGTTTTATAATGATAAAAATGATTAGAATTACACTTAGATATACAGCTGTTGAAATGGAGTTGGTAATACCTTGATAGAGAGAATACCATTAATAAGACTCTGTATGTCTTTGTCCCATGTGAAATGTTAGCCTCTGATTATTGTGAGCTAACACATGGAGTTACAGCCAGTGGCCTATGTTTCAAACCACTGAGTTAACTTAATTGTGTCAACCAGGATTGCACATATCTACATAGGAGTGTTCTCTAATTGGAAACTGAATACATAGTAATTCAGCCTATTCTCCCAAATCAGTACACCCACCAATTCTGTCTGCCTTCATTCACAGGGAAGAAATTAATACATATAGGAAAATTACAGAGAAAGTCACTCACCATGCCCCTCTTTGTAATGGAGACCCCAGCAGCTCACTGCCTTCAGCTTCAGTCTGTGATCTAGCTGTTGTCTAGTCTGTCTCCCCCTGCAGTGTACATAATACATTGTTCCTCTTCTTTTAGTCTGGAGGGAGAAGCCATGCTCCACACACAAATCCTTTCTCTGTTCTGCATTGGACAGTCCAATATGTGTCTCAAATTGGTAATTTTAGAATTCAGTGGTGGTGTAGATGTATATATAATCCAAGATTTAGTCTGGTTAGTCAGGCTACCAAGGGAAATGCCCTGTGAGGTGACATACAGGGTGCAAGTCCACATCAAGAAACATCAGAGACCATGGCACAAAATCGCTTTTCAAAAACACTGGAAATGCTCCTGTTCTAGAATTAATATACCTTTACTCCACACCAAGATTTAATGTTGGTTGCGACCTTGTACTTATCTCTAGAGCAGAATTTAGGGGCCTGTTTATTAATGGAGGGATGGTCCTTTCTGTTGGTTATAAATCAGGGTTGTCTCTTTTGTTATGGGAATGTAGCTGGATAATCCTGGGGAACAAATATTTACATCTTATTATACTAATCTCCAACAGGCATGGTTAACATACTGATAGAAACTCCCAACATGCCCCCAGGGGCATGGACATGCATGCCCGGCAGGACTCTTAGTCACTTCTTCCTAGTCCTTTCTGAGTCAAATGTCCTGCCTGACCCATGACCCCATGGCCCTGTGCTTGTATAAAGCATGCAGGGCAACCATGTGATCTATGTGCATTCATGGAATAGCCACATGGGCCTGTGTGCACAGGCTTGACCCAGCCTTTATAAGCCAGCACCATGTTTTCCCAGCCACCTTCACACTAGTGTCTTTCCACAGGCCTGTTCACATCTATCCCTTTCTCCTCATCTTAATAAAACTCTTGTTAGTGGATTCTGTCATGTTTCCTGACTTTTTCTCGCAGAGTAAGAGTGCCAAAAAAAAAAAAAAACCAACACATACTTCTTATCTTTGGGGTATTTGGGATGCATTCCTCCCTTACCTAAATTCTACTTTGTGAATTGATGTCTGCTAAGAACTGGTAACACCTTATACCATAAATTCTGTTACCATCAATTATATTTTTCCATGTCACATTTTAGCAGTGGAGTGCTACTTTACACTGGAGATACTGTTTATGAGCTCCATGGAATTAATTCCAGATGGACCCTAAACCTAAATGTGAAAAAAGCTCAAAGTGCAGTACTTCTGGAAGATAAAGATGATATGGGATGACAGTTATCTGAGTTTGGCAAATCTTTGTTTCAAGGCGACAACATAAGCACTAAAGGCACAGGCATTTCACAGCGATGTCAACAACAAGCTTATTTACAGCCCAGTCCCACTCCCAATGCTCTGCACAGATGCAGTCTGTGGAGTGAAGTTACACAAAGGCTGCCAGCAGGCCCAGGAATTGCAAAGACATTGCATGATCACACAGAGAAAAACCATGAAGGGCCATGCAAGAACAAGTGGAACTCTACATCCTGCCATTGACTCCCACCCAGCAAGGGCAGGACTCACCAAACTGGCTCCCATAACTCAACCATCCACTCCTCCCAGTCTGGGGACAGCAGCCCCTCACTCACCATGTTGTGGTTTTCTAGCTTGCCCAAGCTCTCAGCTCAGCTTTCTGCAGCAGCAATCACAGCACACCACACAACACCACTGGCACCAGCTCATCTTCAAGTCAAGACTGAAGCTAGTGACCGGAAGGACCCTGCACAATTTCTGACTAGCCAGTTGCCTGGAGGGCCTGATTGGCTAGTGAGGCCTGAGTGACAAGAGCACCTCCTATAGGGTTATACTGTGCCTTAAGCACAGATCAATGGTTCCTGATCCTCTCTTCCACCCCAGACAAAGACCTTTTCTGAAACATGAGAGATTTACATTCTAGTAGCACCTCTCCTGGCTCCAATAGCAGACCCTGCTCTCTTTCTGCCCTCCACAGGCACTTCCCCTTCTTCCTACTGGGCACAATGTGGTTAGCTAGCTCATACAGGCCACCATACTATGTGGGGTGGAGTGGTTCCCTGTTACACAGGTCGAAAGGTACCCGGAATATTAGTAAATGAAGAGAAATTTAATCACACATACACAAAAATGTTTGTTAGGTGGCTTCACACTGACGTCAGGTGGGTTGAATGTACTTTTTATCTGCTTGTCACAGGTACTTCAGACAACCAGGAAAGAAAATCAGGAAGTAGATCACAAATAAGATAAAAGGTCTTTCTCCCATGAGAAAGCTAGATGATGAGTCCATTGCTTAAGGATTTTTATTCCTGAAATTCAGAGCAAACTGTTGGCAAAATAAATAATAATAATAATGAGTAGTCTTAATGGAAATTTGTATACTTAGAGTGTAATGGAGTTAAGAAGAATACACTTATGAGCACCATTGTTAGCCAGCACATCTTTCTCTTTGAGAAGATGAAAAAAAGCACAACTGTATCATTCAAGTTTCTCTACATGATCTGGACTGGTAGACTGAATCTCTCCATGTATGTAGAAATTTTATTTTAACAGAACATCTTACAAGCTGTGGTCCAGGTATTCCAACAGAGGCTCCTACCAATGGAAATTTGAAGATCCCAGTAGTTGTTTAGTTCATGAGGCTAAATATTTCAACTGGACCTCAGTATACACCAAAATACCAAGGAAATATGTTCTAATGCTGGTAAAGCTATTGGTAGCCAGTGCTATGGTAAGGAAGCAAAGAGAGAGAGAGAGAGAGAGAGAGAGAGAGAGAGAGAGAGAGAGAAAGACAGATAGACAGACAGAGACAGATAGAGACAGAGACAGAGAGAGTTCTCCTTCACTATACTTTATATGTGCAGGATGCCACAAGAAGTGCAATCCAGATTAAATATGGAAATTAATTTTTATTTTTTTATATATTTATTTTTGGTGTTTTCAAGACAGGGTTTATCTTTGTAGCCCAGGAACTCATTCTGTAGACCAGGTCAGAGACAATTTCCGGAAAATCCAACTGTTTCTACCTCCTGGGTGCTTGAGTTAAAGGTGTATACAGTCACCAAGGTGCTAAATGTGGATATCACCTTAAATAACCAAGATTAAAAATGGACCTTTAATTTCAAAACAAAACAAAAATCTCTCATAAGCATACCCAACTCTTTGGGTTTTAGTTAATTCCAGAAGTAGTCAGTGTGACTAAAAAGAATAGCCATCACAACAGCCAAGAAAGAAGAAACAAGAAAATTTTCTTACCTGCAAGAGGCAGGGAAAGCATGCTTTTCCTAAACTAGGGAATATGTTAATTTTACTTAGAAAATCTGGACATGTTCATATAAAATTCTCCCTATTCCTAAACAAGTGAGTAAACAAGTCCACTTCTGAACATGATCACAAAGTAAAAGCCAAGATATTTAGGGGTATTCTTACTGCAATGTCATGCAGAAACATACATAAATTATAAAAATAATGGAAAGAAATTCATCAGGCATCTCATACCACAAGGTCTTACCTGAAAATCACTAAGTAAACCAATGAAAAATTATTGCATTAAAGCCTACGCAATCTGTCAATCTTGATGTTCAATCTAGAAGTTAACTACCAATGCCACAATTCTCACAGACACAAAAGATAGAGAACACAAATGCAGAAAACTTCAAGGAAAAGTCACTTAACTGTACTGTATACTCTGATCCTAGATGAGTGGTTATGATGAGTTTTATTAATGTCAAAACAAGGCTGCTTTTTCCTCTGAACAGAGTGGCTCAGAGAAAGGTCACCACTTCTGTCATGTAAGAACACAGGGATGTCATTTTAACTAGCCCTGGCTGCTGTCAGTCTAAGCGCTGTGACATCACTGTAGAAAATTCTTTTCTTCCCCATTTCTAACTTAAAAAAAATTATATAGATGTTTTCCATGCATGTGCCAATGAATAGTACTTAAATCTAACAAAGGACAGCAGAAGATCCCTGGGATTGGAGTTATAGCAAATTGTTAACTATCATGTGAGTTCTAGAAAATGAACCTGGGTCCTCTGTAACAACAGCAAGTGTTCTGAAAGACTGAACCATCTAGCCCCTCTTTTTAATTAAAATTTATATCCATAAATTTTGAACTAAAGGATATTATATCCCTTTCCCCTTTTATCTCTTCTTTCACGCCCATCCCAAATCCCTTCTAATCTCTTCCTTGTTAATTGTGGGTGAATCAGTATGCTGAAGTACATGAATACAACCTGCTGCATCCATTGTTGTTGGTTGTACATATATGGATAATTGACTGACCATGTTGTATTGGACAAATAATTAGGGAATTTTTCCCTGCCTCATTCTCTCAAATGAAGGAGAATTCTACTTTTTAATCAGCACCAGGGCTGGGTGGTGGTGGTGCATGCCTTTAATCCCGTCACTGGGGAGGCAAAGCCTGGTGGATCTCTGTGAGTTCAAGGCCAGCCTAGTCTACAGAGCAAGATCCTTTTTTTTTTTTTTTTTTGGTTTTACGAGACAAGGTTTCTCTGTGTAGCGCCTTTCCTGGAGCTCGCTCTGTATACCAGTAGATACTTTACATATGTGCAAAAAAAGACAAAAAAAATGTCTATTTAATTTCAAATACTAATGGAATGTCTGAGAAATTACAATGCAATTCATGTAGAAAACAAAGATAAAATAAGTGTGTGTAGATTTCTATGTTGTCAATGTAACTTCCAGGGTATTTTCCATGAATTTCCCCTATTGTAACCATTGATATATGTTAAATTGCCACCAAAAACAATGATGTTAAAGGATGGAATTCAGTGTTTTCAACTAAAATCTTAAGGTATTAGATGATTCTTTGGAGCTCACATTTTGTAAAAAAAAATTCTACCTGATTCTCATTTTTCTTTCTTCTTTCTTTCTTTTTTTTTTTGATATTTCAAGACAGAATTTCTTTATGTTGCTTTTGGACCCTGTCCTGGAACTCAGTTTGTAGCCCAGGCTGGCTTCAAACACACAGGGATTCACCAGCCTCTGCCTCCCAAATGCTGGGATTAAAGGCATGTACCACCAGTGCCCGTCTCCACATTTTTCACCCGTAATTACTTAACAGTGTTCCTGGGTGAATTAATGTCATTGTGAAAATAAATTTGTGAAATGTTTTAATCACTGCAAAGTTACAGAATCTTAATATTATAAATTGTATCATGGTAACAAATGGAAATGTCAGTGGAAACTTTAGAGGGAAATGCATTGCCTTTATGGTTCTTGGACACAACTATATGTTTTTACCCAGTTGAAGAATTACTTTCATCTTAGATACCCTACAGATACTGTGTGTTATCCTCCATGGAAGCCGCATTTTGCTTTAATCAAGCACCTCAGAGTAAGAAAATGTGAGATTCATTAATGCTTCTCGATGTCAGCTGTGCTCAGCCTCAATTTGCAATGCCCACCTAATTCTGCTAGCTCTAGCAAGTCAATTTAACCATGTTGCCAGGTCTGTTCTAAAGTCATTTATTCTGGCCAAACAGTCTACCTACATGAATGCATGAAATTAGAACGTTGAGTTTTGTCTGCTTCTGGGAGCCCATCTTTTTCTACATCACTGCTCCAATAAAGTATAAAGAGTGAGGTTTTTGATCCTCCTTCCAGTCTCTTAGTGTGGTAAAAAGTATAGAGGGTTTTCTTGCTTTGAAACCCCAAATATTATCAGAAAGGTGAAATTTTGAGATAAAGTTTCCTGAGAGGATCCAGATGGAAGGGAAAAAAAAGATGGCTTTTTCTCAGGTAAATGTGTGTATGGAGGTGAGATTTGTTGCCTGTTCTCCTACAAATGCTTCTTTTGTGATGATCCCAAACATTTACATTATCTCAAAGTTTTTACAATGCTCTTTTTTTCTATTTTTGATGTGGTTGTCAATGTAAAGTTTTTTTTGAATGCATGTTATATGAGTGTGTGCTGCTTTCCACTGTTTTCTCACTTTATTTTTCAAAATAAATTCACTGCACTTAATGCATAGTATAAAAATTTGATATATAAAAATACATGCATACCCATGTCTTAAGAAAATGGAATTGAGTCATCTCATATGAATGAGAAAAAAAACTATGTTCCATGATCTTTTTACTCGGGTATCTATTTGCTCAGTATAGACTGTTGAAGAAAATGGCACTATGAAAAAGGATGGAATGTCTTCCTGTCAATGGATAATGTTTAAATTATTATTTCTATGAAAGACATACCGTGTTATATACTAGGTTGAGGTATTTAAATGTAATACAAACTTCCAAATGGAATTTGCCAGTCATAAGGTAATATGAAATTATCCTATCAGGCAAGTTTTCTTCTGCTTATTGTTCTGTTTTGTGGCTGGATTCAGAGAGTCTATTCCATTGTTTCTCTTTGCTATCTATTAACCCTACAGTGAACTTCCAATGCTCTTCTGTTATGCTGACACATGCTAACAATCACTCACCTGAGAGCTGATGCAATATTACATCCTATGGTTATAGAGTACATTTTTGAACAAATGAACTATTGGAGAATTTGTAGGCATAGTGTATTTATATTCATGTTGATTTCACAAACAATCAATTAGTCTCAACAAGGAAATTTTAGGTGGTAGGAGATGAAGTGACTTCATTATGACCAATAATATTAACCTGGGTGCAAGGATGCCATTATTTAGATAGTGTTTGCAAGTGAATCCAAAAGAAGGATTTTCACTATTTAAAATAAACATAAGAGAGAATCTAATCATTTGTTTTTCTGCAAAACTGAAAAATAGTGGAATTGTAGAATGAAACATGGAAACTAAAGGCAATGCCTCATTGGAGACTCTGTTGAGGTATCAATTTTCTACTGTGCCTTGGTTGTAGGCAAGTGTATTATTTAAGCCAGGGCAAGAAATACATTCAGTTAAGGCTACGGCTCAGATTCCATGCACTATTTCAAATACAGGTGTCTGTTATGTTACAATTAATGATGTCAGGGAAATGGAATGTGAGGAAGGGGTCACTACAATTTCTTACAATTGTGTTCAGACTCAATTTAAAATGTCTGTGCACAATAAAAATCAGGGTGGTGAGGCCACTTGCTCAGGTTGTAGAAATTGCCATGATCTGCTGGAATAACAGACACTCTCAATGCAGAAAAGGAGAAACTAAGTTTTGATCTCTCTGTAAAAATTCATGATCTCTGCATCTCTGCTATGTCCCAAATCACTGATGGAGGACATTTTTTTAACCTGCTTTCTGGTCTCTGAGTGTGGTAGCAGGGAATACAGCTGCTGCTACCTTTGCATGTAGAATAGTATCAAAAAAGTGAAACGTTAAGATGAACTTCCTGGCCAAGCGGTCATGGCACATACCTTTAATCCCAGCACTCTAGAGGCAGAGGCCGGTGGATCTCTGTGAATTGCAGGCCAGCCTGGGCTACAGAGTGAGTTCCAGGAAAGGCTCCAAAACCACACAGAGAAGCCCTTTCTCAAAAAACCAAAAAAAAAAAAAAATAGAATAAAATAAAAGGATAAACTTCCTAACAGGATCCATGGGAAAGGGGAAGAACAGATAGAATGTTCTCAGGTAAATGCTTGCACAAGGATGGGACAGATTGACATTCCACACAAAAGTGCTTCATTTGCAGAGCTCTCAAAAATTCTTACAAAAACTATATTTTTATATTTTCTTATATTTTCGAAATAAATTCTTTATTATCACTGTCATTTCTGTTCTACATCCTGATTTTAATTCTTTCCTGCCTCTTTTATTTCCCAATATGACTTTTCTACATGACTTCATGATCTGAAGTATTTATAAATTTTCTGATATTGTAGATGAATATTGAAACTCAATTCATACTGAGGACAACTTCAGACATTATCACTGAGAAAAGGTACATATTTCATGAAATGTTTAGATGTTGGGCACTTTGATCTCATGAAAGTGTCACAACATCCTCCCTCTTAACGTATAACATTTGAAAATTGAAGAATGATTACTGATAATATAGGGATTTATTTAGTTAAATACTCTTTTGTGGAGCAAATAAGGACTCAAAACAACATAACAAAGAAAATTTGAATTTTCACTTCAGAGTCCATTGACTTTCAAGGACGTGGCCATCAGTTTCTCCAAGGAGGAATGGGAATGCCTGGGCACTTCTCAGAGGAATTTATACAGAGAGGTCATGTTGGAGAACTACAGCAACCTGGTTTCTGTAGGTGAGAATAAATTCTCTCATGATTGCTGCTTAGCACCAGGAATGTCTAGCAACTTGTATTAGTATTTGAAATGTTTTCTATCAATGAATTCCAATTATTTCTACATTTTGGTGAGAGTAATAGTGACTGAAACTTTTCTTATTTTAAATTTTAAATGGCCTTTTTAATTTAGCCTAATAGTTCCTTAAATCCAAATATTTGCAGTCAGTCAGTCAGTTATAATAATTTGTGAATATAGTTTGATTCCAACAGTTTTGTTTTTGTAATGGGGTAATTAAAGAAAAGTGGAATGTATACAAAATGAACATTAAGTTTTCTTAAAAGTCTACAGAACCTGTCAAGTATATAGTAAAAAGACTCCACTTATTAGTCTTTCTTTATGTAACTTCATATTCACTGAGTATAAGCCTGTGTTAGATCCCAATACTTTCCCACATCATGTTAAGTAATTTTCATATCTCTCCTCTAATTCACAGGCCTTTCTGTATCAAAACCTGAGCTAGTCAGCTGTCTTGAACAGAACAAAGAACCCTGGATCACGAACATAGGGGAAGTAGAAGGTAGAGACTCAGGTGAGTTAGAAGGGAACTGGTTCATTTGTCAAGTACAAAGAAAGAAACAAATAATGACTTCATTTGGATTAGCCTAGATCCTCACAAGAAGAGATGCCTGAGAATTTCATTTAGAATTGTATACTAGGATCAAGCACACAGAGAATTTTACATGATTTTTCCTCATTTATTCAGAATAGTGAGTAGGTGAAATTTAGAATGCCAATAGCAATTTGACAATGTTTGTGGTACTTTGTTTTCCAGTAAATACCTGGATTTTTTCCTATATGAAAGTGATTTTCGTGTTTTTCTGTATTTTTTGAAAATTTTTACAATATTTCTGGATCAATTTATTGTTATTTCTTTTACCTCTTGCATACCATCCCTTTACCCCACTCACCTAATATCCTGATTCCCACATCCCATCTCATTCTCTCTATCAAAGAAATAACTGAAAATACATTAAAAAATTGAGGAAGATTTCTGCTGGCCAACTATTTCTGAACACAAGGCTTTGAATATGATTGATATACCCTGGTGTTACTCAATTAAAAAAATGGTTTTCTGACTCCTGGAAGCTAAGGACTGCACATGTTCTTGTCAAAAAGTTGTGACTATTGTTCTACTTTTGACTTTACAAGCTGAGATTTTGTCTGTCTTGAGTTTCTGTGAGTTTTGGCCTTACTGTCACGGACTTGGTGATTATATGGCCATTATTCTTATACTATTTGTAAACTTCTTCCCTAGAGTCATTTACCATTTTTTGTCTTTATGTTCTCTCTGCATCCATTTATTCATATGTGCCTGAACCCTGATGCAAGGATTAAGATGAAGGAATCCTAGGTAGGGATTAGTTCTCCAAAATCTTCACATTAAGTTTCTTAAGTGAAGGATGAGTGATGCACAAATCTAGTGATATAACAATATAGCATTATTTGTTGGCACATGATTTCATGTTTGGGTATTGGGTACACCACCACATAGTAAAGACATTTAAATTGTTTTTAGATATACACAAGTTTTTAACAAGATTCTACAGAAGTACAGTTGTCTATGCTTCTTCAAAAGATTTCTCCAGTGGTCCAGAGAGATAAAAATACTTTCCTGCAAATCTGAATTGCAGAGTTCAATCACCAGGACAAAGACAGTGGAACAAGGTTTCTCAAAACTACCATCCAATCATATACATGCCCATATACATAGAGTCAATAAATATATAAATAAAATTTTAAGATTATCAAGAACAAGCCTATAATCATAGTAGCTCCTTTTTTTATATGCTCTTCTACACTACTCTATCATCACTTCAATGACTTAATACTGTTTTAATTTCTCCTTTTTTTAACAGTGATGTTTTTAATTATTCCTTCTGTTGAAAATCCCAACATCCCATTTGGCTCATACTAGCTAATTAAAAACTCTGGAAAACATAGAGACTAAAATCTTAAAAGCTAGCATCCATAAATTTGAGAAAATATGCAATATTTGTCTTTCTAGGTTAAGTTACTTATTATAAATCTTCTCAGTTCCATCCATTTACCTACAATATGTATAATATCAAAAACAAATGAGTGAATTTCTTAGCATAGAACCTAACAAAAATAAATCAAATGACATAAATAATGTATTATGTTGCATATTCTAAAGTTGAACAGAAAGAACAATAAAAAAAATTCAATTTAAGAAAGCCAAATGAATACAGGAAAGAATCCCTCCAGATAATTAGAGAAAAACTGACACCAATACATTTGCAATTATAGGACAAAATGGAAAATTTTCATTTCAAGAACACATGAAAATAATTGTCTACTAGGATCAAGGTGGCTTCATCAAAGAGATGCTAATGAGAATCAACTTAATTAATCAATACATGTAATACATTAGAACAGTCTATGAGATCCCAAATGATCACTTCATTAAATTCAGAAAAGTCTTTTGACGAACATACCACTTCATTATAAAATTCAACAGTAGGAGGAACACATCTACATATCATAGAATATGTTTATTGCAAGTAATTACAACATAAACATTTTAAATGGAGAAAGCTCAAAACAGTTCTTCTGTAAATGGGAAAATAAAGGATTCTCACTCTCTCCATACCTGTTATATGTTATGCTTGAGGACTTATGTGTCAGTCTAAGATGATATGACATTCAAGGGGATACAGGTAGGAAAAGAAATGACATAGAATCTACATTACACATAATATGTATTTTATACCAGAAAATTTGAATCAAGATTCTTATGCTTGGTGCTAAGGTTACTGCTATTCTCTCTTTCACCTATTGTACTGACTTTCCTTCCATCATAACTGAAAATTTTTCCCAAATTTTTGTTTCCCAATTCATAGTGTCCCTCTATCTCAAATCTCTAATCAAAGAATGATAGACACCTATTGAATGCTGTGACCAGGAGAATTGCCATCTGCCATGGGTTATCCCTGTTAGTGCTTGTCTAATGCAAACTGTTGAGACCTGAAATGACATAATTATTAACAATAAAGTTGGACTAATATTCTGAAGTTATATATTTTGTATGTATACTTGAAAAAATATTTACATAAATATGTAACTGTAACAATTATCAACTGGAGGTTATATTATTTATTTGAAGATATGGGAGGATTTGGAAGAAAAGTGGCAAGGATAATGTTAAAATGAAATTATATAATTATATTTAAAATAATTTACACTTAAGAAGAATTTTTGAATTTCACATGTAAACTCTGAGTTATGATATTTTACTTTGAAATACAATTCTACCTTTCAGTCTACTTTGAAATTATAAATTTTATTCAGTAGGTCTTTTATCAATGTGGTGCTTCTTGGGGGACAGAGTTTCTATTTGTAACTGCCCTGGCTGTCCAGACCTTGCTCTGTAGTCCAGGCCAGCCAGGAACTCACAGAGATTTGCCAGCCTCTGCCCCCAGAGTTCTGAAATTAAAGCCTCTGTGTCCTGAGTGCTGAGACTAAAGGCATGTGTCACCACTGTCCAGCTTGCTTTTCTGCGTTTTTGAATAGAAATTTATTAGAGATCTAAGACTTTGCAAAATACAGATTGTAATGCACTCTGGCTACCACTCACAGTCTGCATTCAAGGCAGTGAAGAATACTTTAAGAAAAAGTCAGACTGTGATTCACATCGAAGGGCCATCTGGGGTAGTTCTATCAGTTAGTTACACTAGGACAGGACATAGTGAGGCCAAGATCAAGGTTTACTTTGCTGACAACTAGTTTTAAAGAGGAGAAACCCATTCATCTTAATGTTCCTCAGGACAACGTTGCCTAGTTGATGCTATTGGCATTTTTTTATTGTCTGGACATATGATTTACTTTTCTCACCTTTCCTCTTTTTTGAGACAGGGTGTGTAACCATGTAGCCCTAGTTGGCCAGGAACTGAATATGTAGATCAGGATGGCCTAATAACCATAGATAATCACCTGTCTCTGCCTTTCAAATGCTGAGATGAAAGGCAAGTCTTTTTATAAATTTAAGATATTCTTAGGCAACTGAAAAATTGAAAGACCTATAGATAGACTGAGTGTCACTCTATTGGAGAAAAGTTATGTTGTGTCTCAGCATGTTAAGTGTCAGTTCACTTGTTCACATGTAAAATAGTGGTTTGGTTTAATTCAATCTTTGATTATTTTTAAATATGACAAAATTAATTCTTATAAGTTTAAATCTATCATGTTGGAGTTTTACAAGACAAAAAAACAGAAAAAAGTCAAAGAACAGGCATAATAATCAAAGATCAACTCATTGTCATGCTCAATAATCCCATAAAACCATTAAACCAGAAGCTATAATTTTTACACAGAAAATTTGAACAAACCTGTGCAGTCCCTGTGTTTGTTGCTTCATTCTCTCTGAGTTCATATGAAATCCCCCCATGTTAATTTAGAGGGCCTTGTTTTCTTGATATTTGCCATCCCTGTGGCTCTTACACTATCTCCACCTCCACTTCTGCAGGGTTTCCTGAGCAATGGAGGGGAGGTATTCGATAGAAAGATCTCATTTAGAGTTGAGTGTTCAAGGTCTCTGACTCACTGTAGAATTTCTGGCAGTATCTCTTTATTTTTGTATATTCTTTAGGAGAAACCTTCCCTGACAACATGTAAACAACACACTGACCTATGAGTATTGCAGAATGTCATGAGGAGCCATTTTATTGCTACAATTTTTCTTTCTTTAGATAAGCAGTATGTTGTTTTATCCTAATTCTATGGGCTTTCTAGTATCAAGTTTATGGTCATCTAAGAAATGTCAGGTATGGTATCCATCTAGAGAAATGGCCTTAATTCAAATCAATTATTGGTTACTTGCTCCATCAATCTTTGTTCCACCTTTGTCCTACCTTATCTTGCTGGCAGAATACCATTGAAGAAAATGGCTGTTTGGAATGAGTTGGCATATGTTTCTGTTGAAAATGCAGAAGTTGTTCTTCTTTCAAAGAAAATAGGGGTTTAGTGCTCTCTGTAGGCACTAGGCCTATGTCTCAATTTTCAATGATTTATATCATTATTGTCTTCAGTAATTAAATTTTATTTTCAGTTCACAGAGAGGAAGGGGTAAAACTAGCAAATGCCAGGCATGTTTGGGTATATACTTTGGTCTACTTCGCTAACATTCAATTGTTTGGAACACAATTTTTATAATGAAATGTGTCTTAGATTATAAGAGAGCGATATTTTGGACTCTGATTCCCCTATTATTTAGCAATATTTTTTTGATATCTTTCATGTATATCTGGAAGTTCCTACTGAATTTTGGTTCAATGCTACACTTCAAATGACATTAATTTTATCAGTCTCAACCTGTACTCCTGTCTAGAACCTCATCTCTATTCACCCTGTTCTATCTATTCAAACTTGTTTATTTATTTCCCTTCCTAAACAAGATATATCTGTTTCATTCCCCTTGTGCTTCTACAGATTGTGGCTTTGTTATCATTTTCTTCATGGCTCTTATCCACTAATAAGTGGACCATGAGTGAGTAGAGTCCATAACAGAATGTCTGATAAAGGTCTGAGGATGAGATTGGGACATAGGACATGGGGACATGGATGCAGAATTGATAATGTGCAACTAGTGTATTTGATTCTCTGGTAAGGATGGCCTCTGTTTGAAGAGAATTACTGCTGTAGTTTCAAGTAGGAACAAATCAATGAGTTATGAGATGAAAATTTGGATGGGGAAATCTGTGTGATCCTTTTTAGATTAGGGCAGGAGGGAAGAAATGTCTTCAGAAGTTGTGT
Organism: Peromyscus eremicus; assembly: GCF_949786415.1. Taxonomy (NCBI): domain Eukaryota; kingdom Metazoa; phylum Chordata; class Mammalia; order Rodentia; family Cricetidae; genus Peromyscus; species Peromyscus eremicus. The sequence continues at coordinate 2,922,486 of NW_026734288.1, forward strand.
TTTCTTCCAAATCTGGGGATGAGTCTTGAGGGATAGATTTAGAAGAGCAGAGAAAAAGGTGAAAATCAGCAATTTGCTTCCCTGCTTCCCTTCCCAGTTGGGTCCCTGGGTCTTTGTTTCTGCTGGATTTGGAGTGTGGACAATGCAATCAGGAATAGAAGGAAGGTTCAGCGGTGGGTTTTGGGATACTCTGACATAGGGAAGGATGAGGCTGCTGGAGTTATCCTACAGAGCTTGGGCTGAATCTGTTACATTGGAGTTAAAGAGTCATTGTGAGAGGTGAAGTCCTGGAGTTTACGTCTTTCCTGGCAGGAGGGCCTCTGGAGTTCCAGGGAATTCCTGCCAGAGTTGTGTGCTGAGATCAAGAAAGGTTGTGAAAAATGGTGTTAGAATTGGAAGATGTGTTTTAACTATTGGAGATGAAATCACAGGCAGCAGGGAACCTGCAGCAGGCCATTTTATCAGAGCTGAAGATGGGACTGTGGGATTGGATTAAGAAAAGAAAAAATTGAGGTGAAGGTCTACAGTTAGTATATCTGCTGTTCTGGCTGGAGTTACCTGTCAGTCTTAAATACTGTTTTTTGTCCCTTGTTTTCTATTGGTGTGCATGTTATGAATCATTTCATACCTTCTAATTCATAAAAAAATTTTCTCCTCCTTCAATTATAGCAGACAGTTTTGCTTACTACTGTAGTCAGTATCAGCCCTTATTCTCTTTAGAATTGCACTGTCCCTTGCTCTTTTGGTTAGTTCCTTCTCCTCTGAAATCAGTTATTATTCTAATGGGCTTTCCTTTACATGAGACATTTATTTCCCTTCTTCATATTTTATTTTATTTTTTTATAATTTATTTAATTTTATTTTATGTGCATTGGTGTGAAGGTGTCAGATCTCCTGGAACTGAAGTTACAGACAGCTGTGAGCTGCCATGTGGGTGCTGGGAATGGAACCTGAGTACTCTGGAAAAATAGCCAGTGTTCTTAACCACTGTGCCATCTCTCAAGCCCCCCCCCATCTTCATATTTTAATGCTCTTGTTTTGTTTTGTATATTAACTAGTGCTTTCTGTGTGGAATTTCTTTTTATATTTTTGCCTATTTGGTGTTGTGAAGGTTTCCAGTATCTGCAATGTTATGACTTTCTTGAGTTTGGCAAATTTGTCTTTCATCATCTTGGGGAAGATTTTATTTATGCCATTGAGGTAAGATTCTTATCTTACATATATATACATACATATATATATATATATGTATATATATATATATTACTATAGTTTTGATCATTACCTGTGTAATATTTTTAGTACTATATTTAGAAATACAAATATATATGTGTCTGTTTCTGATATGCAGTTAAATTGCTCTTCTTGTTTTTACTGAGTTTGATATTATATTTGCTATTTTTCTGTCTTACTTATAAAGCTTTATCTTGACTTTTCTTATTATATTCCTGTTACAACTTCACTTTAGACTGAGTTCTCATCAATAAATCTATCCTTTTTTGGAATTTTTTTGAAACTGGACTGTCTTCATTTACGTCTTTGTGTTTCTTACATCACTCAGGTTTTTTAGGTTCTTCTCATTAATTTTATTGGGCTGTTTGTCTAATTTAAGCACTTTTTCTACTTTAATAGTGTTTATGATAGTTCTTCCATCTTTTGTATCATGGCAATTATGGATTGAAGAATATTTCTATGAGACTGATAGACTTTGGGGGGTGGTGGTAAAATGCTGGCTTTATTCTTTATATTCTATGTGTGATTTTCTATTATTTTGATTAAACACCATTACCAGAAATGTGTAAAACTAAGAGTTTCATTGGGGTTAAGGTACCATGAGAATAAGACTCCATTATGCCATGGGATGAAGTCAAGAGGCAGTAAATGTGGCAGAAAGAACAGATAACATTGAAATGTCAAATTTCAAGGAAGTACCTGAAAGGAAGCTAAAGATAGTGTATATTTCTTACACTTCAAGGTCCTAACTCACTTCCACCTTTTATACATTAAGGCCATACTACGAGTCAAATAATCTGGCTACATGAAAACAAAGTTGTCAAGTGTGTGACCTTTTGGAACATTGTTATTCAAACTAGCATATGTAGTGATCACATTCTGTGATCTTGTGATCAAAATTAGTCCTGTGAACTATTTTGTAATTTCTGTCTTCTATGCACAAAGAAGACTTACCAGACCACAATAAGTACACGGAAGCTTATTGTGTAGGCTAGATATAGCATTGGTGGTGGGGTGTCATGTAGGCACAGGGGCTGAGCAAAATTGCAAGAAGGGCATCCCATTGTAAGGGTGAATGTAGGAGTATTCTGGACAGAGATAATCAGTCTAGCTATGGGCACATAGGGTAGAATATAGATTAGAACCTGGGATTGGTGTGGTTATGTGGATGAGGGGATATTTTGGAACCATCAATCTGAGAACAAGTATAAAATATATGTCTCCAGACTGGGATCAAAGTGCTGATGATATGCATGAAGGAGAATAGGGAAATATTCTATGCTCCCTTGCTAGGGACAGAAGAAAGCCAGGGTCCTTCATAATGTTTGTAAGGGTTAGCAGTACATGTTGTAGTTTCTATCTTGATGATGTGTTCAGAAAATGACACAGAGTTTATTACTTATGCATTTGTTGCAAGTGGATGAGAGGATATGTTGGCATGGACCTACTTGCTCACTCTTATGGAGGACAGTAATAAATCAGAGTGGATGGCAGCCATGATTGATCATGTTCTGGTGTATGCCTACAGAAGAGATCAGGAGCATTATGTCTTTGTGGGAAACAATGAGGGAGGTGCAATACAGGTTGTTCTGTTAAGTAAAAAGGAAAGAAGGATGTTACCAAGGAGGAGTAGAGTCAACAAAAAAACTATGATTTCTTGGACTATGATTGTGTCAGCAAAAATAATCATAGCAGGGAATACAAGAGACATGTTTCCAATTTACATGACAAGTCATAGAGAGCTTCATTTTTTCCCCAAAATTATTGTGTAAGTTTGCCTGTTATATGTCTTCATGAATACCAAACATTCCATTAATGACACTCATTTTTTAAAGGACATTTAATTCCTACAGCCAAACTTAGAAAATTTCCTACTATACAGCATTGATAGGTTCCACAAACTGCTGTCATTTTATGCACTATATTCTCATATTGTTTTCAAATCATTTTACAAATCAAGAGTTTGTTTGTTTTAATTTTTCCAGATCTGTCATATTACCAGACTCAGGAGGTTTTTCAACAGAAGTACAAACAAGATTCTTTACAGGAACAAAGAGCAGGCTTAGGTGAAAATTGTGGTCTTGACATGTTACATACAAGGAAATTCTGGAATTATCATGGTGACAACAGAGACTTTGAATTATGTTTCAATGAGAATTATGTTTTTGAAAAAGATACCAAAAGTATTAGTTATGAAAAACATCAAGGACCCCTAGCGTGTCCAAGCAGAGCACACTCTGTGAGAGTTACAAGTTCAGAACCAAATGATTATATCAAAAAATATTCACACCAAGCATGGACACCTGGCTATTCTCTACATGGGTATGTGAAAACTTCACAAAGGGACATACATCCAAAGATTTTTGATAAGTACTCAAAGACTTCTTTGCACCAACATGACCATATCAAAGAGAAACATTGGACAAAAAATCAAAAAGACCAAATTCTTTATGAATTCTCAAACTCTACTCAGTATAATGGAACTAACACTCAAGATATTTATGAGACACAAACAGGTGATGCATGTATGAAGGTCACAATTGAATCCTCAAATCTAGAGATGGATAATATAAAGCATACTGGAACAAAATTTTGCCAGGTTAAAGACTGTAATGAATTATTTGATTTTAATTCAAATATAATTCAAAATGTTTCAAGTCACACTGCAGAAGAGAAACCATACAGATATAATGCATGTGGAAAGTCTTATAACAAACTCTCATACCTTCATATTCATCACAGAATCCATATTAGAGAGAAACCTTATATATGTGATGAATGTGGAAAGTCCTTTGTTCAGTCCTCCACTCTTCAATGTCACAAGAGAATCCATACTGGAGAAAAGCCTTATAAATGTGATGAATGTGGAAAGTCCTTTGTCCAGTCCTCCAAACTTCAATGTCACAAGATAATCCATACTGGAGAAAAGCCTTATAAATGTGGTGAATGTGGAAAGTGCTTTAGGAATGGCTCATCTCTTTGTGATCATCAGAGAATCCATACTGGAGAGAAACCTTATAAATGTGATGAATGTGGAAAATCCTTTGTCCAGTCCTCCAATCTTCAGTGTCACAAGAGAATCCATACTGGAGAAAAGCCTTATAAATGTGATGAATGTGGAAAGTCCTTTGTCCAGTCCTCCAAACTTCAATGTCACAAGAGAATCCATACTGGAGAAAAGCCTTATAAATGTGATGACTGTGGAAAGTGCTTTAGGAATGGCTCATCTCTTCATGTTCATCACAAAATCCATACTGGAGAGAAACCTTATAAGTGTGATGAATGTGGAAAGTCCTTTGTCCAGTCCTCAAATCTTCAATGTCACAAGAGAATCCATACTGGAGAAAAGCCTTATAAATGTGATGAATGTGGAAAGTGCTTTAGGAATGGCTCATCTCTTTGTGCTCATCAGAGAAACCATACTGGAGAGAATCCTTATAAATGTGATGAATGTGGAAAGTCCTTTGTCAAGTCCTCCAATCTTCAATGTCATAGGAGAATCCATACTGGAGAGAAACCTTATAAATGTGATGAATGTGGAAAGTCCTTTGTCCAATCCTCTCAACTTCAACGTCATAGGAGAATCCATACTGGAGAAAAGCCTTATAAATGTAATGAATATGGAAAGTGCTTTAGGAATGGCTCATCTCTTTGTGCTCATCAGAGAATCCATACTGGGGAGAAACCTTATAAATGTGATGAATGTGGAAAGTCCTTTGTCTAGTCTTCCAAACTTCAATGTCATAGGAGAATCCATACTGGAGAGAAACCTTATAAATGTGATGAATGTGGAAAGTGCTTTAGGCACGGCTCTTCTCTTCATGTTTATCATAGCATCCTTACTAGAGGTAAACCACAGAAAAAATAAAAATGCATCAAGTCTTCTACCCATTGCTCTCCTGTTAATGATCATTACAGAACTCATATATGAGTCAAGCCTTATAAATTTAAAGAATGTGAACATTCATTTACCACATCCTCAACACTTCTTCATCTTTCCTAAACCCATACTGGAGAAAAACTTTACAAATATGAAGAATGTGGAAAATGAAGACATCAGAAAACTCATTAGAAAGAAACTTGAAGAAATTCTGTAATAATTATCAACTTTATTTCAGTATGACATATTTATGCAATAAAATTTCCTTCTGAATTTGTGGAATAAAAAAAACTGTTATCAATATTCATTCCTTAGACAGTATCACAAACATCACTTTAGGAAGCCCTACACTTGATGTGAATTTGGAAATGTTTATTCAGAAGTAGACCTTGTAATTACTAAATACTTATTTAAAAATTAGCTATGCATATTGCTTTATGAAAACATTTATTCTCATTATTTACAGTGAGTTCTTGTTTGAAAACACTAAAGCAATAGCAATGTGAAACAGAAGAATTCTTGCTAATAGATGATTAATGACTGCAATACAAAGTCCAAGTAGCTACATAATTATTTTATGTAATTTGTGGAAGATGATATTGACTTACATGTGATATTATTATATTCTATGCATTTATTATATTCCCAATATTTTAACATTTGAAGAGTGTATATTAATGATTGTTTTTTAACCTCATATTAATTTCTTGTTTTTATGAGTACAAATAAATGTATTATACCTTTTGTTTATTTATATTTCCTTGACAAGTTGAATCTTCATTTAAAAAAAATGATGCCATTATGAAGATTAGTTATTTCAGAAATGGAAATTATAATAAAAACACATCATTAAAATTTAAACTGCATTCCGTAGAAAACTATAAGAGTGGAAATAAGCATATGCAAAGAACAATATTATAAGTCCAAAGGAAGAAGGGAAAAGGATTATTTTAAGTAAACTGTGTCTCTATTTTCACATTGAGATAAGATAATGCTTGATCCCCTTGATTACTACAATTCTTCTTCCCTCTTTTCTTGCTCATAGAAACTCACAGAGTTTTAACTAGCAACCAGGGAGCCTTCATGTGACCAAACTTAGCCCTCTACATATATGTAACATGTTTGTAGTTTGTCTATTTGTGGAAGTAATAACAATGGGAGCAGGGTCTGTCCCTAATGCTTTAGTTGGCTCTTTAGAGCCCATTCCTCTTATTGGATTGCTTTGCCTAACCTAATTTCAAGGGGAGGGTCTTAGTATTAGAGCTAATCGATAGGTCATTCTTTGCTGATATGCATGGGAGGCTGCCCCCTTTCTTAACAGAGACAGAAGGGGAGTAGATTGGGGTGTGGAGTGGAATTGGGGAAGGAATTGGAGAAAAGGAGGGATGGGAAAATGAGGTCAGGATATAAAATAATTAATAAATTATTAAATTTGTAGAAGAATAACAGTACAAACACACAGACAAAAAATTTTGTTTGTACATTGACTGCTGATGAGTCTCAGTGTAGAATAGTCATTCTTAACTTTTCTAATCCTGTGACATTTTAATATAGTTCTCAATTTCTTGGTGACCATAAACTATAACATTATTTTCATTGCTCTTTAGTAAGCATAATTTTGTTCATGTTATAAATTGTAACGTACATATCTGATATTGCTGACAGTCTTTCAAGATCCCTGGTAAAAGGTCATTGCACCCACCAAAGGGATTATGACCCACAGGTTGAGAACTGTGGCTGAATGATTTCTAAAAACTGATTATGTAGAGAGAAATATATACAAGCAAAAATAAACAAGATATAACTTATTCTTCAAATATTGTCAAGTGAAATTCAAGGTAGATACCTGATAACCTAGGATCTTTGAACACTTGTCAAAAATTGGCTAAATGACTCCTTAAGAAATCTATATAAATGCTTTGACAAATGCTAAAATGAGTGTTCTTTTAAAGCAAATGTAAATGCTAAATTGCTCTGGGAGATTTCATAAGCTGTTTTGAGTATAATAATATAAAATAAAAATATGTATAAGTCACAGAAAAATCTTCCACACCTTTAAACCTTCACAAATTATTCATTTCATAGAGAAAATAATTCAAATGCCCAGTCTGTATCAATATAACTTTGAGACATGGAATCTTTTCCTACAGAACTTAAACTTGAAATATATCACATATCTTCACCCACAATGATATTTATTGAAAATTATTGTCACTCTTTAATCATTTAAAGAATGTTGTGGAGTATTATTTGAAAGAATATTTATACTTGATATTTCCTTAATATCATAAATCTTCACTGAATATTTCCTTAATCTTACTCCCTATCTCATATTGTAAAATACATCATGCTGATTTTAGCAATGACTCAGTGTCATATTAGAACTTTGAGGATTCCCAAGAGTAGAAGAAATTGTGTATGCATTACTATAAATCAAACCACTAAAAAAATTACAATTGGAGGCATATTCATAACTCAGGCTGTATTTATTCTGTAAGTAAATTTCTATTTTTTAAATGTTATAAGAAGTGCATCTAGTGTGTTGTTTTCTTTGCCTATTATCCTTTATTTTGAGGCAAGGTTTGATTGTTGTCAATATGTAAGTGAATCCATTTACTATAAATAAGACTTCCACAATTGAAAACATTAACAGAAAATTCAATAAGTAAAAGAAATAATGAGTTGTGTTACACAGAAAGATTATTCCATCAGAAAACCTCAGAAAATTAAGTGCATGTGGTATGTTCTTGTGGGTGTAGGTAGGTATGCATATACCTATACTATCATATGAAATCATATAAGATCATGAACATTGAAGAAAATCATCTGAAATGAAGACAAGCTTATTTGAAATCTTGCCTGTGGTATTTTATTCCAAGGCTATTTAGCTCAATTTCTGTTGTTACGTCTTGATATAGAATTTAATAGTTTTTGGAGCACATGGACAAATGGTAACTCACCATGTAGAATCAGTAAGATCTATGCCATCTGCATGGATTAAGCCTCTAAGTAGCTCCTGAAGTTCTAATCTCATTATTAGTCCCCTACTACTCACAACCACTTTCAACTGTCATAGAAAAGCAGAAAAGGGATCTGAATACTTCTCTCAGGTTATACTACTGCCTCGATTTTTGGGACCCTCAATTCTGTCTGTTCTGTTTAGAGATTTCTATTTTGTCTCCTTCAAGTTTGTCTCTATGTTCATAAATACATGATCATCTTGCTCTATTATTATTTTTATTAGCTTATTTTTGCACAGACTTATTTTTCCTCTAAACAGCTTTGACATCATCAAGCCATTATCTTAGTGTCCGGTGAGTGTTCTGGGGTTTCTCTCATGCAATGCCAATTTTCCTATGAGTACATAGGACATAGAACATTAGCAGACTTCTTTACTGATCATGACTGGACAGTGTGTGAAACAGTCAAAATCCACTGACTTGTCATATCTTATGCTGTTTTCTCTGTGTCTCATAGCCACATTATAAATTGGGTATGATCTGGATTTAGGAAGTCATAATCAAAGTCCTGACTCACACAGAGAATTTAAAATGGAGGATTTTTTTACAAGACAACACATACTATAGATCACACCTCTGCAGGAAATCAATGGGTTCTTAAGTGCAATTGTTCAACAGTATAGAATAGTGTATGGGCCTTCTGTTTGATCAATGTTCTGTGTATATGTGTGTGTTTCTCTCTTGTAACTTTTTGCCACAGTGTGAAGGGAGTTAGCTCTGTTCTTAGAAAACATTGGTTCTGAATTTAAAAAAAAAAAACTTTGTCACAAGTTAAGAAGTGACATTATGGAAAAAGTTATGTCAACCAAACGGGGTGTTCCTTTAATTGTGTCAATTAAGTGGAGTAGTTGAATACTAAGGTGTAGGACACTAATGGGTCTCTTTGCTGAAGTACGGGCTTGAAAAATGTAAGACTCTGCTCACTACATACATGCTTTATCATGGGCCTGATTTTAATCATGTGCAAACTTATTTATGTGTAGGCATTGAAGCATATTGTTTTTTTTTTATTTCAAGGAAAATACACAGTACTTTCCATTTCCAATGTACCACAAACTATGTCAGATGACTTTTCTTTATTTCCTCAGAGCTGTAATATTTGGAGCCATCAATACAGAAAAACTTAAAGGTAAAAAAGAGGGAGGGTTTATGAGGAATAAATTAATATAATGTATTTGAAATGACTTGTAATTGCAGTTTGAGCAATGTGGAGATCCCAGTTTATTAGGAGAAAAGAGGCATCATTTAGCTCAAACATAGTGGAGAATATGTTTGTCATGATTTCAGAGTATTTCCCTGCCTTACATCCATAAATGAAAATATGTCTGTTTCAGGACAACACAGCCAGTGAAATTGTTTCAGACATATATTCTCTTAGATCTTAAATTTAAAATCTTTGGTATAGAACCTCATCGTAAAAGCATGGTTAAAGAAGGTATCTTTTCACTGACGAGGCAGATTCCTCACCTAGTCTCAGTGAGTCCAATGTGTCTTGTGCAGGTGTGGAATTAATACAGTAGGGTCAGACTAGATGATACCATGCAGAAAACAACCATGCAATTCAGATTCCACATATGTCTTGTTGGAAGCTATTAGTTTACACGCAGTTACCAAAAAGTTTCTGGGAAAATACAGGTGAATTAACAGAGTTGTAATTTGTTATACTTGCTGTAAGGAGAATCACATGGCTTATTTCTTATCATTATGCTTCTGTCTGTTTCTCTAAACTGGTTACACTTAATTCTACTCCCATTTTTATTTTGTTCCACCTACTCTGGATTCCAGTCTCTTTTCTTTGTGCAGAGTCTTGACATACATATTTGGATTGTGGTGAGAAGATTATTCATTAATGAAGGAGGAGGTTATGCTGCTGAATTTCCTATCCAAAGAAGGTCATTGCATCTTCACTTTAGGAGTAGTTTCGCCTTAATCCTGTTTAGGGCTTTTTAAAATTTGACTTCCTATCTAATGAGAGGAAATGGCATTCATTAGTATCCTATTGAGAAGTTATGCATAGGTTATAGTAACTAGAACATAAATATTGAAATTTAAACACCACCATGGAGTTCCTGTGCATTCCTCATTTCTGCACAGAGACATACACATGATACAACCCTGACTCAAGTAAGTCCCTTTCCTTAGAGCAAGAAAAAGACAAAAAGTAAAATTTGCCTAGTTCCAAACATTATTTGGGTGTTTGAGTAATTATTTTGCAATTAATGTAGAAAACAAAGATAAACTTATCATGTTTGTGGATTTCTATGTAGTCAATGCCACTTCCCGAGATTATTAAATGCATTCCACTTATAATTAAATTAATGAAGTCCAGTTTTACAAAGCAGCCTTAAATATGAGGGCATTTTGTAGCCATTAATAAGTGTTAAATTGCCAAAAAAAATTATGTTAGAGTGTGGAATTCAGTTTTCTTCGCTAACACATTAAGGTATTAGAGGGTTCCTGGAAACTCACATACAATAAGGAATATCACCTGTTTCTCCTCATTTTTCTCCCATAATTACTAAACAGTAATGGTGGGTTAAGTAATGTTACTGTGAATATATCTGTGGAAAGTTTTAATCATGGGTCTCACTGCAAAGTTGCAAAACCATAGTACAACAAATTGTATCATGGTAACCAATGCGAAAAGTCAGTAGAGACTTTAGAGGGGAATACATTGCCTTCATGCTGTTTGGACACAAGCAACTAGATTTTTTACCCAGTTGAAGAGTTACTTTCATCTGCAACTACCCCACAGATACTGTTTGCTTTAATCAACTACATCACAATAAGAGAATGTGAGGGTTCTTAATGCTTCTCAATGTCAGCTTTGCTCAGCATCAATTTGAAATGCCCACCTGACTCTGCTAGATCTAACAAGTCAATGTAACCATGTTGCCAGGTCTGTAATAAAGGCATTCATGCTGGCCAAACAGCCTACCTACCTGAATGCAGGAAAGTAGAATGTATCATTTTCTCTGCCTCTGCAACCTCATGTTGTTCTACATCTCAGCTCTTTTATAGTACACAGAGTGAGCTTTTATGATCCTGCCTTCCAGTCTCTTAGTGTGGTAGAAAGTACATCGGACTTTTCTTGCTTTGAAATCAAAATATTATCAGGAAGGTGAAATTTTGAGATAAAGTTTCCTGAGAGGATCTGCACAGAATGGGAAAGAGAGATGGCTTTTTCTTGGGCAAATGAATGAATGGAGTGGATTTGAGACCTATTGACTGTTCTTTTACAAATGCTTCTTTTTCTGTGATCTCAAATCTTTACATTACCTCTCAGTTTTTAAGAGGCTTTATTTTTCTTTTTCTGAAGTGGTTGTCAAGGTAAAGTCTTTTGAATGCATGCCCCATGTATGCTGCTTTCCACTGTTTTCTCACCATTTTATTTTTTAGCATAAATTCTCTGAGTTAATGCATAATGCAACCTTTTGGTAGACAAAAAGAACATGCATTCATCTGTCCTACTGAGAATGGTGTTGAGACATTTCACATGAATGAGAAAGAAGCCATGTTCCATGATCATTTTCCCCAGGTATCCATTTGTTCAATATAGGCTTTTCCAAGAAGGAGGCACTGGGAAAAAGGATAACATGGCTTCCTTCAATGTATAATGTTTAAAGTAGTATTGCTATGAAAGACATACTGTGTTATATACTAAGATGAAATGTTTAAGTGCAATACAAATTTCCAAATGGAATTTGCCAGATATAAGGTGGTATGAAATTATTGTATCAGAAGTTTGTGGATGTAACCAACGATCTTATTAAATAAGAAACACAGAGCCGATTCTGAGAAGAATGCCAAGAGGTCAGAACTAAGAGCCTTACTCTTCCTGTTTCAGCCAAGAGAGCTCTCCAAAAGGGGCCTACTTCCTGTGTGTATGTCTTTAAATAGTCTTTCTGTTCTGCCTTCTCATTGGTTGTAAACCCAAACACATGACTGCCCTCATTACTGCCTGTCTGTAGAGACTTCCAGGTCTTCTATGGTTGGTATTGAGATTAAAGGTGTGTGTCTCCAATGCTGGCTATATCCTTGAAGACACAGAGATCTACCTAGCTCTGTCTACCAAATGCTGGGAATAAAGGCGTGTGCCACCACCGCTACGCTCTTGCTATGGCTTTAATAGCTCTGACCCCTGGGCAACTTTATTTATTAACATACAATTAAAATCACATTTTAGTGCTAATAAAATACCACCATAGAAGTTTCCATCTTTTTATTTTTCTGTTTTGTGGCTAGATTCAAAGGGTCTATTCTATCATTTCCCTTTGCTAGCTACTAACATTAAAGTGAACTTGCAATGCCCTTGTGTTGTGATGATACCTGCTAACAATCACTCCCCTGGGAGTAGATGCAATATTACATCCCATGGTTATATAATACATTTTTTTGAACAAATGAACAAATGGAGAACTTGTAGGTACTTATATTTCTGTGGATTTCACAAACAATCAAAAAGTCTCAAAAAGGAAAATTTAGTTGATTGGTTTTGATGTGTCTTCATTAACAACCAAAAGTACTAAATTGAGTGTAAGGATGGCATTATTTAAATACAGCTTTTGCAAGTGAATCTAAAAGAAACTTTTTCACTGTTTAAAATAAACTTAAGAGAGAATGTAATCATTTGCCTGAAATACTGTAAAGTGATGAAATTTTAGAGAGAAACATGGAAACTAAAGGGAATGTCTCATTGGAGACAATGTTGCTATAATTTTTTTACTCTGCCTCAGTTGCAATCAAGTATATTACTTGCCCAGGGTGAGAAATACTTTCAGGTGAGGCTACCCCTCAGATTCCATCCACTATTTCAAATACAGGTATCAGTTATATTTTAATTAATGATCTCAGGAAAATGGAATGTGAGGAAGGGGTCTGTACAACTTCATACAGCTGTGTTCAGACTCAATTTAAAGCAGGGTACTGACACCACATACCCATGTGGTATAGATTTCCATGATCTTAAAGAGTAAAGGACCCTCTCAAGGCAGGAAAGACAAAGCTAAGTTTCAGTCTGCCTGTAAAAGTTCATGGTTTCATCATCTCTGCTGTGGCACAAGTGTCCAATTGTGATTTTAAAAAAATACTTTCTGATCTCTGAGTATGGAATGCAGGTGCTGCAGCCTTTCACACAGAATAGTATCAGAAAGATGAAACTTAAACTTCCTGACAGGATCCATTAAGAAGGGGAAGGACAGATGGCATGTTCTCAGGTAAATTCATGCACAAGGATGGGATGGTTTGACATTCAACACATAAATGCTTCATTTGCAGAGCTCTTGACCTTCACTATAATTCCCCACTAGAGGAAAACTATGTTTTTGGGTTTTATTATATTTTTAATATAAATTTTTTATTATCACTATCATCTCTGTTCTATATTCTGCTTTCCACTCTTTCCTGCCTCTTTTATTTTCCAGTATGACCTAACTACATCAATTAATGACCTGAAATATTTACAAATTTTCTGATATTAGAGATGATTATTGAAACAAAATTCCTACTGAGCACAAATTCCGACATTATTTATCACTGAGAAAAGATGCATATTTCATGAAATGTTTGGATATTGGGTACTTTGATTTCATGAAGAAGTCACAATGTGCTCCCTCTTAATATATAACTTTTGAAAATTGCAGATTACTGATAATAAAGAGAATTCTTTAGTTAAATCCTCTTTCCTGGGGTAAATAAGGACTCAAACCATTATAACAAAGAAAAACTGAATTTTCACTTCAGAGTCCATTGACATTCAAGGATGTGGCCATCAATTTCTCCAAGGAGGAATGGGAATGCCTGGACACATCTCAGAGGGATTTATACAGAGAGGTCATGTTGGAGAACTACGGCAACCTGGTTTCTGTAGGTGAGAATAAATTCTTTCATCTTTGCTGCTTACACCTATGAATGTCTAGTAACATATTAGTATTTGAATTGTCTTCTATCAATGAATTCCAGCTCCCAAATATTACTGGATATTGGTTAGTGTAATATTTATTTAAAAATTTCTTATTCTAAATGCTTTTTTAATTTAGCAAATACTCCCTTAAATCCCATATATATATATATATATATATATATATATATATATATATATATATATATATATATATATATGCATATATAGGCACATACATTTGCAGTTACTCAGTAGCAATAATGTGTGAATACAGTCTGATTCCCACAGTTTTATTTTTGTAATGGCATAATGTATACAAAGTTGATTGTATACACAATTAAAATTATGGATTTCTTAAAACTCTATAACACTTGTCAAGTATAGACTAATAAGACTTCATTTCTCAGTCTTTCCTTATGTACCTTCATATCCACTGAGTACAAGCTTGTGTTAGAACTCACCTCTTTTCCATATCATGTAACTAAATTTTCATATGTCTCTTCTAATTTGCAGGCCTTTCTATATCAAAACCAGAGCAAGTCACCTGGCTTGAACAAAACAATGAACCCTGGATCATGAACACAGAAGAAGCAGAGGGTAGAGAAGCAGGTAAGTTGGAAGGAAGCAATGGTTAATGTGTAGAGTACAAAACAAGAAACAAACCATACCTGCAATGGGATTAGACAGCTCCTCACTAGAAGTGATGCCTGAGAATTTCATTTAGAATAGTACCCTAAGATCTAGCACCCAGAAAATTTTGGTTGATTTTTCCTCATTTCATCAGAAGAGTGATTAGATGAAATTTAGTATGCCAATAGCAATTTGACAATGTATGTGGCACTTTATTTTGTGTTCCTGTAAATGTCTGAATTTTTCTCCTGTATGCCAGTGATTCAGGTTTTTTGTTTACTTTTAGAATATTTTTAAAATACATCAACAAGGCACAGACAGTGGAAAGATTTTTCTGAAAACTACTCTCTAATCATGTGTATGCCACATATATAGTCAATAAATATATAAATATATTCTTCAGATTATCAAAAAAAGGATTGTAATCATAGTTACTCCTTTTTGTATTTGCTATTCTTCACTACTCTATCATCACTTTTATAACTTAATACTGTTTTAATTCCTCATTCTTTTTAACAATAGTGTTTTCAATTATCTATTCTGTGGAAAAGAACCCTATATCCCCATTCTCCCTAATCTCTGTAGAAAACATGGAGACCCAATCTTTTTTTTTTTTTTTTGGTTTTTTGAGACAGGGTTTCTCTGTGTAGCTTTGCGCCTTTCCTGGGACTCACTTGGTAGCCCAGGCTGGCCTCGAACTCACAGAGATCCGCCTGGCTCTGCCACCCGAGTGCTGGGATTAAAGGTGTGTGCCACCACCGCCCAGATTGGAGACCCAATCTTAAAAGCTAGCATACACATATTTGAGAAAATATGCAGTATTTGTCTTTCTGGGTTAAGTCACTTAGGACATTTCTTTTCAGTTGCATCTATTTACCTACAATATACATAATATCAAAAACAAATGAATGAATTTTTTAGCATATAACCTAACAGAGATAAATCAAATGGCATAAATAATTCATTATGTCACATGTCCTAAAGTTGAATAGATGGAACAATAAAAACTTCTCAACTAAAGAAAGCCAGATGGATTCAGGACAGAAACGCACCAGACCATCAGAGAAGAACTAACATAATATATTTCCAATTATATGACAAAATGGAAATTTTCCACTTCAAGAACATCTCAACATAATTATCTACTAGGATCAAGGTGGCTTCATCCAAGATATGTTAATGGAAATCAACTTAAGTAAATCAATACATGTAAAATATTAGGAGAGCAGACTATAAGAAAGAGACCAAATGATTTCCTCATTGAACACAGAAAAGGCTTTTAACAAAATACAACTTTCCTTCATTATAAAAATTCAGCAGTAGGAAAAACATATATACATGAAATAGAATATATTTTTTGCAAGGTAATTACGAACATAATCATCTAAATGAAGAAAACTCAAAAGAGTTCTATATAATTGGGAAAATAAAGGATACTCACTCTCTCCATACCTGTAATATGTTCTGTTTGAAGTCCTAAGTGTCAGTCTAAGATAAGATGAAGTTCAAGGACATACAGATAGGAAAGAAAAAAGTCATGGCATCCTCATTTCACATATTTATTTTATACCAGAAACTTTAAAACAAGATACTTATGCTAGGTGCTATGGTTATTACTAGTCTTTTCTTCACCTTTTGTAATGATTTTCCATCTATCATAATTGAACAAGTCTCTTGAATTTTTGTTTCCCAATTCATAGTGTTTTTCTATCTAAAATCTCTAATCAAAAATTATAGACACCTAATGAATGCTCTGACAAGGAGAGTTGCCATGTACCATGGGTTATCCCCATTATTGTTTGTCTAATGCAAAAGAGTGTGACTTAAAATGATACAATCACTACCAATAAAGCTGGAGTAACATTCTGAAGTTATTTATGTTTTGTATACATATTTGAAAAAATACATACATAAATACATAAGAGTAACAATTATCCAGTGGAGGTTATATTATTGATTTGGGGATATGGGAAGAGTTGGAGTGAAAGTGGCTAGGATACGCTTGAAATGAAATGATATAATTATATTATAATTAAATCTATCTTAAAAAATAATTTTTGAATTTAACATGTAAACTCTGAGTTATGATATTTTGCTTTGAAATAGAATTCTACATCTCAGTCTACTTTGAAAATATAACTTTTATTCAGTAAGGCTTTTATAAATTCATTTTGGTGGGGACAGAATTTCTCTGTGTAACTGTCCTGGCTGTCCTGGAACTTGCTCTGTAGTCCATGCTGGCCTTGAACTCACAGAGATTTGCCTGAGTCTGCCCCCAGAGTTCTGGGATTAAAACCTCTGCTTCCTGAGTGCTGGGACTAAAGACATGTGACACACCACTGCCCAGCTTTCCTTTTTTCTGTTTCTGAATTGAAACCATTTTAGAAATCTATGACTCTTTGGAAAAACATTGTAATGCACTCTGGCCACCATTTACAGTCTGCATTCAAGTCATTGAAGAGCACATTAAGAAAAAGCCAGACTATGATTCATATTTAAGGGCCATCTGTGATCATTCTATCAGTTAGTTACACTAGGACAGGACATAGTGAGGCCAAGATCAACATTCGCATTGCTGACAATTAGTTTTACAGTGGAGCAACCCATGCATCTTAATGTTGCCCAGGGCTACTTTGCCTAATTGGTTCCATTGGCAGTTTTTCTTGCCTGGGCATATAATTTACTTTTCTTACCCCTCCCCTTTTTTGAGACAGAATCTCCATCCATGTAGCCATGATTGGCCTGGAACTGAATATGTAAATCAGATTGGCTTCATACCATAGAGATTCACCTACCTCTGCCTCTGCTTTCCAAATGATGAAATGAAAGACCAGTCGTTTATCAATTTAAGATATTCTTAGGCATCTGAAAAAATAAAAGTCTTTTAGAATTAGCACTTTGATTGTGAGGATTTTGAAAATTTCTCTCCTCATGGCCATAAAGCTCCGTGGACCTACGTATTCACTTTTATTAATAATTATTAATCTGAGAAAATATATATACAATATTTTTTCAATTTCTATCATTTTATCATTTATAAGCTCAGAAATGTGATTTTCATCTAACTTGATAATGCAATTTCCAATTGAAAATGTGTTTAATAATGGCTAATAGTTTCATTTCATATTCTAAAAATAATGTTTACAGTTGTTAATTACATGACATGCTTAAAGTGGATCCTTTCAAACTTTACATATTATAAAATACAAGTTCATCATATGGACTTCTCCATGTTCATAATGTTTGGACGTTAATTCCTTATGGAAGAAGTGCTGAAGGTTTGTGTTACATCTTTTTGCTACTTTCCACATATTGGTGTCATTTTATGAAAAAATTTCTATATTATTTTTGTCTAATTCTACAGTTAGATAATAATTGCCTTTCATTTCTTCTAGATCTGTTTTGTTATTCCATTCAGGAGTTTTTCCCAAACGAGTATACACAGGATACTTGCCAAAGAGAAATATCTGAACAGTTTGGATGTAATAGCCTTGGTGAATTACACATAAGGAAGTTCTGGACATGTAGATCTGATAATGAGGACCCTGAGTCGTGCGCTGATGGAATTGATCTTCATCCAGCACCCATCACTGGCATTCCTGACAGAATAGATGAAGAAGTTGCAGCTTCTCCTCACAAAGCTAATTCTGTATCATTTCCATTCAGATCCTGAAATTTCCTTTCAAATATTCAATATGAGTCAAGCCACACTGAAGGGAAACAACCAAAATCCAAAGCATGTAGACAGTATTTCACCCACCCTTCAAAATTTGAGGGGAATCCAAGGTTCAGTGTTGGTCAAAAATATAAGAAATTTGGAAGGAGTTACAGGAAATGTTCAGACCTCCTTAGAATTAATGTGGTTCGTACTGGAGAAAAATTGTACAAATGTAAAATGTGTGGAAAGTTGTTTTGTATATTATCAGTACTTAAGAAGCATTATAAATCCATATGACAAAAGAATTATATAAATATCTGGAGCATGACATGTTCCTTCTACATGCTTCAAAATATAGAGCTCATTGTAAAATTCATACTGAAGAGAATGATTTCAAATGTACTGAGTATGGCAAGTACTTTGCCCATGGGTTTTCTCTTCATCTTCCTCAGAGAACTGATACTGGAGAAAAAACTTTTATATGTGAAGCATGTGTCAAGTCTTTCACTCAGAGTTCAACATTTCATATTCATCAGAGGATCCATACTGGACAGAAATTATACAAATGTAAAGAATGTGGCAAGTCATTGTGCTGTCTATGATCAATGAAACAAAAGATTGTCAGAATTAGACATATAAAAATTCTATAAAGATACAAAATATTTATTTTGAATAAAGATATAAAATGTTTATTGTCTTATGCCAGAAATTGAATAATGACTTTAGCAACTTTTTTCTGGGGAATTTTCTTGGACATTCTGACTATGAAGAGTTAATAATACACTGCCGGTAATATGGCAAACTGCCAAGCCTGGCTTGGAAATTTCATATTGGTCTAGAGTCCTTAAAGCCAGAAAAGCTACCAGCCTGAGAGCAGGCTGTCATGTGCCTCTAGATTCGTATAAATTGTGTTGTGGAGTTGATGAGGAAAATTGATTGTAAAAGATAATTGTTTAAGAATAATGACTAAACTTCAGGAAAAATGTTTTTAAAATGTAACACTGTTTTGTTATATTGCATCAATGTTGACTAAACTAATAACCCCAGATGTGCAAGAGAAAATAGTTAAACTCATGTCCAAAAACATGATTTGATCTATGTTTTTGGACCAATATGAATCTATTCTTGTCTACTGAATTCTATATAAACAAAGAATCTCTCTGGTTGCTAGACAACTAGGCTGCAAGATTCTCTGGGTGATTATCCCTGACTCAACCTATCCATTCCTACTCCTTTCCTCCTCTCTAAGACCTGGCCATAACCAGGGCAGATGGCTGGCAGAAAACTATTCTAAATGGCTATTGTAGTATAACAGAGGTATTGAAATTAACAAAAAAAATATGTGCTATATTATGTGAATGCATTATTTGCAGGACATTATTCAATATTAAAGTACTACGCACACAATATTTCCCATAACTCTGCCTCTAATCTCCTACTATTCATTATTTGGTTTTACCTATAACTTCAAGTATATTAAGCTAAAAATAGGTTGTATAGAGTCAACCTCAGATTAGTGTTTCTACTTATATGTGTGTATGTGTACATATGCCTATGTGTGATCTCATACCTACTGACATATTTATATAATGTAAGGAAATATTCAACCAAGCAACATTAAGTCACTGAAGATGGTCTGCTAAGTTCATTTGCTCTAAGAAAATTGCAGATGAAATGTCAGCAAATGGATGAAAGGCTGATTTTGCCCCATGTTTCTCTTATTATTTGCCCCATGTAATTTTAAGAACATATAAACAAAATGCTTCTCATCTCATTGAAACTGTATGATCTAAGTGAGACATGTGCTACAATTCTGAAAAGATCACAAAGGTATCCTCTTCTGGATAGGGCCTTCCTGTGCTTATCACCTCCCAACAGTGGAACTTTTGAATACAGTTCACAAATGTTCAAATACTTAAAATTTTAGTCTCTGTCAGAAATTCTGGAATCCAACCAAACAATTTGTCATGTTAAGCAAATGATAATATCTGAAATGAGCAAGAAAACCTGTTTTACTACTCGACATGGAAATTCTTTTTTTCCATAATTTAATTGATGCATTAGTTAAGCAATCACTGTTTTTGTTTTTGTTTTTTTTTTTGAGGAAGTTCATTTTTTCTACTCTGAGCAATCCTTATTTTCTTATAATATTTTTGTAAAGTTGAGGTGTCATGGACTTTTCCTTGCCCTTCTCTGCATATCAATTGGTGCTGTACTTATTCAGATCATGTTTGGGCAGCTGTTTCTAAGACTAAATGCATATAAATCTGACATAAAAGAGATACAATCCACAGAAAATTCACTGAGCATCTGGCAAATAAATATTTCTGTTACAGATTTCATAATATTCTCTAAGACATGGGTGCAGTCATTGTTTTATAGATTTGTCCATTGTGCCTAGAATCCACCACTATGATATTTAATTGGCTGTAGTTTTCTGTAGAGGACTTCATATGTTGTCAATAAAAATTTCTTTGATAAATTGTGTAGACTAAACTGACATGTAAGTATAAGCCCAAATGTTTTTTGATTATTAGCAACTGTACTGGTTAAGAAAATTGGTATTAGTAGAGACTCCTCTAATAACCATGATTTCATTGGCACTGAATAGATAGATAGACTTCCAGTTACAAGAGTGGTTTCTCTCTATTTAAGCAGATATTAAGTCCAATTAAAATATAGTTTGCTGGGTGAAGTCTTCCTGTGCACTGTGAATATGTGTTGTTCCCATTAGTTAATGAATAAGCTGATTTGGCCTTTGGCAAGTCAGCTTAGAGGCAAGCAGGAAATATAAGGTGGGAGATAGGAAAGAGAAAGATGGAGTCTGGAGAGATGCCAGCATGCCACCCAAGGAACAACATGCCAGCAGACTGGTAAGCCCTGGAACATATGGAAAAATATAGAAAAATAGAATTGGATTAATTTAAGATATATGAGCTACCTTATGTTGGAGAGGATGTGGAGCAAGGGGAACACTCCTCCACTGTTGGTGGGAATGCAAACTTGTACAGCCACTCTGGAAATCTGTATGGTGGTTTCTGAGAAAATTGGGAATAAGTCTTCCTCAAGACCCAGTTATACCACTCTTGGGCATATACCCAAGGAATGTTCAATCTTACCACAAGGACACAAGCTCAACTATGTTCATATCAGCATTATTTGTAATAGCAAGAACATGGAAACAACCTAGATGTCCCCCAACTGAAGAATGAATAAAGAAAATACAACACATATACACAATAGTATAAAACAATGATATCATGAAATTTGCAGGCAAATGGATGGATCTAGAAAATATCATCTTGAGTGAGGTATCCCAGACTCAAAAGGACAAACATAGTATTTACTCACTTATAAGTGGATAGTAAATGTGAGGGAAGGGATGGCCAGACTGCAACACACAACTCCAGAGAGGCTAGCTAAAAGGGAAAGACCCTAGGAGGGACACATGGATGACCCTGTGAAGGAGAAGTGGATTAGAGCTTCAAAGTAGATTGGGTGCAAGTGGAGTGGCATAGGGCAAGGAGTGGGGGATGAGAGCATGAGGAGATGGGGAGGTCAAGCTGGAACAGGGACAGAGTGGGAGGGCAAGAAGGAAGATACCATGATAGATGAGGACATCAGGGGAATAGGAAGAGGCAGGGTGCTCGGGAGGCTCTCAGGAATACAAAAGGTTGACCCCACCTTGGTCTGTTGGCAATGGTCTAGAGGGTTCCTGGACTTGTCTACTCTGGTGAACAGCCTAGCAAATAAACTAGCTGTCATCATAGAGCCTTTATCCAGTGACTAATGGAGGCAGATACAGAGATGCACGGCCAGGCACCAGGCTGAACTCTGGGAATCCAATTGATGAGAGAGAGGAGGGATTCTGCAGGCAAGGGAAGTCAAGATCATGATGGGAGGATGTGCAGAGATGACTGGCCACACTAGTAGAAACCCATGAACTATGGCTATTGACTGTGGAGCCCCCATGGTACCTGACTAGGTCCTCTGGATATGGAAGATGGTTGTTTGGCTTGAACTGTTTGGGGTCACCCCGGCAAGAGGATCAGGATCTGTCTCTGGTCTATAGGCAGGCTTCTGGAATCTGGTGCCTGTGATGTGACATCTTGCACAGCCTTTGTGCAGTGGGAAGGGGCTGGGACAGGCCTAGGCTCAGTGTTCTGGGCTCTGCTGATTCCCCATGGGAGATCTCGATTTGGGGAATGTGAGGATGTGGGGTGGCTTGGGAAAGATGACTTGGGGGTGGGAGGATGTAGGAGGGAGGTCTGTGGATAGTATGTGGAGTGAGTAGAAAGTTTCTTAATGAAGAAAAATGAAAAAAAAATGGCCTAGGGAGATGTTATTACATAGGAAACAGGTTAAACCTAACCATCTCCTGTAACTTTCTCCTGGCCTCTGCAAGTACTCTGCACAGACACCTGGAGGCAAATATCCATATACATAAAATAAAATAAAGCTTTAAAATGAAATTCTCTGCAATGATGTCACAGCCCTGAGACAGACAGCAGGCAAGGCTAGTTAAAATGATCTCCTTCCTGTTGTACTCAGGTTGCAAGACCCCCAACCAAGACCACCACAGAGCCATTATCCAATCAAAGCACACAGAGGTTTTCAATAACAAAACAAGCAAGCTTGGTCCACGTACAACGTCTGACACAGTGAGCCTGAGCACTCACTATAAGGGGTTTATATAAGAAAGGTTTACTTGCACCTGGGGATTAGACAATGGGGCTAGGAGTGAGGTAGTTCTTTAAAGTTACTGGCTGAACTGTAAGCATGAGGTTACTGATGACTAGCAGGATTCAGGGTATCTATAGAGACTTAATTTTTTACTACCTATGTTCTGCTTTTGTTAAACCCAGGATATATACACTCAGATTTATTGTTCCAGTCCTACTCTCCTCTGAGTTCAACTTCTGGTCAATTGAACCCATTACTCCCTATATCTTGTTTTGCAAAGTCCAGGATATATAGATTTATTGTCCCAGCCTTAAAAGTTCAACTTCTAGTAGCTTCTAAAATTGATGGTCAGCAAATACCTTTGGAGGAGGGGAGGAGGAACCATCTCTCAAGATGGCTACTGATTTTTCCCTTTTTCTTCCCACCCTGCATACTGATAAGACATTCTATGAAATCCACTTTCTGCACAAATGGAGAGATTCATTCTATGCATCCTGATCATGTTGAGAAGCTTGAATAATACAGTTTTTTTTTTTTACCTGTCTGTGGAGAAAGATGTGCTGGCTAACAATGGTGCTCATCCATGTATTCTTCCTGGCTCCATTACTCTCTCAATATTAAACTTTCCATGAAGACTACTCTTTATTATTGTTTAATTTGTCAAAATTTTGCTCTGAATTTCAGGAATAAAATTCCTTAAGCAATGAAACCATCATCCAGGTTTCTGATTGGAGAAAGACTTATTATCTTGTTTGTGATCTAGTTGCTGCTTTTCTTTGCTGTTTGTCTGCAGTCCCAGTGACAACCTGGTCAAAAGTATCTTCAGTTCCCCTGATGTCATTGTGAAGTCACACAAAAAACACTGGCCTTGTGTGTTTGTAAATATTTTTTTTTTTGGTTTATCGAGACAGGTTTTCTCTGTGTAGCTTTGTGTCTTTCCTGGAACTCACTTTGTAGACCAAGCTGGCCTCAAACTCACAGAGATCCACGTGCCTCTGCTGCCAACCAAGTGCTGGGATTAAAGGTGTGTGCCACCACCACCCAGCTGAATATCTATTTAGTTGTTAAAATTTTGGGCACCCTTCTACCTGTTTGGTAGAGAATCATTCCATTCCACATGGTATAGTGGGCTGCACAAGCTAGCTAGCCACATTATGTCCAGGAGGAAGAAGAGGAAGTGCCTGTGGAGAGCAGGAAGAGAACAGGTCTGCTTTACAGCCTGGGTCAAGTGCTATTGAAATGCATATTTCTGCTGATCTAGAAAAGTCTTTGTCTGTGGTGGAAGGGAGGAACAGGAACTGTTGTGCTGTGTTTTTAAGCACATTGTAACCCTATGGAATATGCTCTTGTCACTCAGGTCTCACTAGCCAATCAGGTCTTCCAGGTGACCTGACAGTCAAAAGTGGAGCAGGGTTCTTCCTGCTGCCATAGGTTTCAGTCTTGGCTTTCAAGAGGAGCTGGTGCTTTTGGTTTTCTGTGGTGTGCTGTGAGCCCTGCTGCAAGGAGTTGAGCAGAGACCATGGCTGACCTAGGAAACCCTGACAAGGTGAGTGAGTTGCTCCTGTCTCCAGATAGGTTGAAGAGATGGTGAGGTGTAGAATCCACAGTGGTAGGTCCTCCCAGGACCTGCTGAGAACCTGCCTGTAGAATCTCAGTCCTCTGAGGTCCCACATGGGACTTGAAACTTCCTAGACCCAGGGGCAGGCCTCTGAATCACTGCTCTATGGGCAGTATCTGCTCACAGACCTGGAAGTAGGAAGCTGTGCTTAAAAACATCTTTGTAGCTGGGCATTGGTGCTGCGTGAGCCGGACGGTGCTGGCACTAGCCTTTAATCTCAGCACTTGGGAGGCAGGACCAGGTGGATCTCTGTGAGTATGATGCTAGCCTGGTCTACATAGTGAGATCCAGGACAGGCACCCAAACTACAGAGAGAAATCCTGTTTCAAAAAAAAAAATCTTTGAACTTCAACATGCTTTTGGTGAACCCATGGAAAGCATAATGCCAAACTTAGAGAATACCTTCTATTACCATATAGAGGTTCAGTGTTTTGCACTTAATTTTTATAATTAATATCCATTTATAGTTAATTTTGTGGGGGTTGTAAAAGGCATCCCATGCATTGGGTAGCACTCCCTACTAAGGTGTGGTGTAGATGAATAGAATTTTTGATTAAAAGGTTTTACTAATGCTTAGGAGATACTAATTCTCACAAAATAGCATTTAGCAGAGGGAGGACTGCCTCTAATGCACCCCAACAATAAGTACATGCTACCCAGGCTGGTTAGAGATTGGAAGGGTAAAATATACTTATGTTCACCAAGATTGTCCAGACATTTGGCTCCAAAACATCACAAAGGAGCCACTGCAGATATATAACAAGTCACGAGGCCCAAACATGTCAAAGAATTAAATTTTAACAAGCTGCTTATTGAGGCATTATAGGGTCACAGACAACCTTAAAGCCTGGCTTGTTATAAAATTCCAGTTTCCTTGAGAAAAGCCTACTTCTGCCCGATGGTCAATATGACACCAAGTGACATTTATTTGAAAAGAAAAATACCATTGTGTTAAGGACTGGCCTGTTCATGCAAGGCTTTATTTTAGGCCCTCAGTCAAGGAGGAGGAACATTCTTGGGAGAGCTAATAATGACATGTGGTCTAGGCCTTGGGAGCCTACCCTAAGTCCCTGATGTATTGACAATGAAACAGAACTCCTTCCCTAAGATCAGGAATATGTTTGGGTGAACTGTTAATGTTCTGGAAGCAGACCTTTTATGGTGGGGTGGCTTCAGATCCCACATGGAGCTGTGGTTAACAGTACCAACATCACTGGTGGGCTTACTCAGTAATGTTCCTGAGATGTCCTGTGTTCCCCATTATGGCAATGATTAGTCTCCTCCTGAGTGTGTTCCATTGTATGATGGTTTCTGCTGACTTCACAGAAGTCATCTGTTCCCTTCCATTTCCCTCCCTAGAAGTAGTATACAAGATGATATTTTCCTTTAGAAGCTTACATGTCATGCAACATAGCTTGTGTAAGAGCTCCCCAACCTAGCTCTTATCTTTAATACCTTCCACTTTTCCCATCATTCTCATCCCCTGTCAGCTTTAACCCAGCACAATGTCACTAAAGAATGACCTGCTGTCTCAGGTGTCTGGTATGTTTAAGAAATAATTCTGGGGATATTTTTGCTATCTAACTCACCCATCTGTCCAAATGGCTAGACGTACAAGTTGCCTGTCTCTATTTACATTGTTCAAATGCAACCTGGAACATGAGGCTAAAAGACACAAGGATGAATGTAAATGGCGAATGCAAAATGTGTCAAGACTGTCTCCTATTTAAGCATTTGCCAGAGATGGATGCTTACTATCATTAAAGGTATTTTTCTTTATTAATATCCTAAGTGTGATTTCTTCTGGGAAGTCATATTAATTCTAGGAGAGCAGAATTTCCATCCTTTAAGAAAAATGTTTTGGAGACAAGCTCTTTTATGTTGACTCTGGTGTCCTTGATTCCATTCTCTTGCTCTCCAGGCCAATGATCTCACTGTTCTCTATACAACACATTTAAAATTCTTAAATTAAATGACTGTAGCACCTCAGAGTTTTAAAATTATCCATTTGAGTCATGTAGTTGACTATTCAATGCAGTCACCAGAAAATATTTTGCATGTGGAACATTGCTTATGACTCCAGACCAAATAGCAGAAATAGCTTATTGTGCACACTCCAGGGGGAAGCAGGGTAGACAGTCACCTGCTGGAGTCACTATTATAAAAAAGACCTGTGTAGATGTAACCAACCGTCTTATAAAATAAGAAACACAGTGCCGATTCAGAGAAGAAAACCAAGAGGTCAGAGCTAAGTGCCTCACCCTTCCTGCTTCAGCGATCCTCTTCAGCCAAGAGAGATCTCCAAAAGGGAACCTACTTCCTGTGTGTTTGTCTTATATAGTCTTTCTGTTCTGCCTTCTCATTGGTTGTAAACCCAAATACATAACTGCCTCATCATTGCCTGTCTGTAGAGACTTCCAGGTCTTCTATGGTTGGTATTGAGATTAAAGGCGTGTGTCTCCAATGCTGGCTGTATCCTTGAAAAAACAGAGATCTACCTAGCTCTGTCTTCCAAGTGCTGGGATTAAAGGTGTGCGCCACCACCACCACGCTCTTGCTATGGCTCTAATAGCTCTGACCCCTGGGCAACTTTATTTATTAACATACAATTAACATCACATTTCAGTACAAGTAAAATACCACCATAAACCTGATTATGGTAGCAAGAATTATTTTATAATTTATCACCATTTTTTAATTTATGTCACATGAATGATCACAGACAAGACTGTGTGAGTGTAGAATTTTGGAAAATTAATCTTGAAACAATGAATATTGAATTTGCAATTAGGCAATTCTCTTATGCAGATCTCTTATGCAAGATCCTACTTGACACAGTTATGTTAGATCAGAGGTTTGAGAAACAGGTCAATGACTATAACTCGACGTGCCAATTATAGATCTCAGCATCCAAAATATGAAAATTAGCACGATCAATCTATCTCATATTGATGACATCCCCTCCACTAGGGAATGGCCTATTTTTTTTCAAAATCAATATAGCTAAATTTTTCATCTTAAAATACATTATTTATATCATTTTTAAGATTACTTATTGGTATCATTGTTTAGTGGATTACTGCTCTTATCTCTATTTGTTTCTGTTCTCCAATGTCTCTAGGTAATCAGTAGTTTTATTCTTTTTCTCTCTAGTGATGTTGATTATTGATTTCTTAGTAGAGCAATGTCTCCTTTAGTTTAAGCTTTCCTCATTCTATGTAATTGAGAATTGAATTGAAAACCTAAGCCTGCCTCTGCTGCCTAGTGCTGCGAAAAAAAGTCCTCCAATTCCTTCCATTCTGGGCCTTGACTGGTCAGTAAGAAAAAAAATAGCCTGGACTTCCCTTTTGAAGCACAGGTGAGTCCCTTAACTTGGCCCCGACCCCATCCCTGGGCAGCAGCCACTCCAGGGAAGACCTGTCCAACTTGGCCCCAGGTTCTGGCCACTGGGCAGGTTCCCTTCTAGCCCCACCAGGAAGGATCCCCTTCTCCAAGACCCCTGGCAGACCCTGCAGTCTCCACGACCTGCCCCCACACCCATCTGCCTGAGCCCCAAGCCTCTTCCTGAGACTTAGAGGCCAGCCCCCAGTTCATATCTTGCCCCGGACTTCCCTTCTGGAGCACAGGTGAGTCCCCTAACTTGCCCCTGACCCCATCCCTGGACACCAGCCACTCCGGGGAAGACTTGTCCAACTTGGCCCCAAGTTCTGGCAACCGGGCAGATTCCCTTCTAGCCCCACCAGGAAGGATCCCCTTCTCCAAGACCCCTGGCAGACCCTGCAGTCTCCACGCCCTGCCCCCACGCCCATTTGCCTGAGCCCCAAGCCTCTTCCTGAGACTTAGAGGCTGACCCCCAGCTCACATCTTGCCCCAGACTGCCCTTCTGAAGCACAGGTGAGTCCCCTAACTTTCCCCTGACCCCATCCCTGGGCAACAGCCACTCCGGGGAAGACCTGCCCAACTTGGCCCCAGGTTCTGGCCACTGGGCAGGTTCCCTTCTAGCCCCACTGGGAAGGATCCCCTTCTCCAAGACCCCTGGCAGACCCTGCAGTCTCCACGCCCTGCCCCCACGCCCATTTGCCTGAGCCCCAAGCCTCTTCCTGAGACTTAGAGGCCAGCCCCCAGCTCCTATCTTGCCCCAGACTTTCCGTCTGCCCATCTGGAGGAGAGAAAGAGAGAGAGAGAGAGAGAGAGAGAGAGAGAGGGAGGGAGGAGAGCTCCCATCCTCCCCCAGACTTCCCTTCTGGACAAGAGCTTCTATCCTGCCCCGGACTTCCAATTTGGACAAGAAAGCTCCCATCTGGACAAGAGAGAGACTTCCTGAATCTGTCAGCTCTGTCTGAACCAAGTGTGCGGATAAGGCCAAGAACAAACCACAAGGAGATGGGCAGACGTCAAGGCAGAAACACATACAACAAAATGAATAGCAATACAGCATCACCAGGCCCTAGCCCTCCTCCAACACCTAGACCTGAACATCAGAAATTGGAAGAAGCAGAAGAAAATAGCCTTATGAATGTCATCATGAAGAAGCTAGAGGCTCGTGTAGAGGAAAAGACAAAAAAATGTGAAGAACATTGTAAACAACTAGAGGAAAGGGCAAACAAATTAGAAGAAATCAATAAAGTCCTGGAAGAGAACAATAAAATACTGAAAGAAAATCAAGAAAAATCATTGAAACAAATGAAGGAAACAGTCCAAGACCTGAAAAGGGAAATAGAAAAAATGAAGAAGACACAAACAGAGGGATTGCTGGAAATAGAAAATCTGAGAAAATGATTGGGAACTTCAGATGCAAGTATAATCAACAGAATGCAAGAGATGGAATAGAGGATCTCTAGTGTTGAAGATACAATAGAAGAAATAGATTCATCAGTCAAAGAAAACACTAAAGCCAACAAAGTCATGAACCAAAATGTCCAAGAAATTTGGGACACAATGAAAAGACCAAACCTACGAATAATAGGGGTAGAAGAAGGAGAAGAATACCAACTCAAGGGCACAGAAAATATATTCAACAAGATCATAGAAGAAAACTTTCCCAACTTAAAGAAGGAAATGCCTATGAAGATACAGGAAGTCTATAGAACACCAAACAGACTACACCCCCCAAAAAAGTCCCCTTGCAACATAATAATTAAACAATTAAATGTACAGAATAAATAAAGAATATTAAGAGCAGCAAAGGAAAAATGCCAAGTGACATATAAAGGCAAACCTATCAGAATAACACCCAATTTCTCAATGGAGACTTTGAAAGCCAGAAAAACCTGGACAGATGTAATGCAGACACTAAGAGACCATGGATGCCAGCCAAGACTAATATACCCAGCAAAACTTTCAATCATCATAGATGGAGTGAACAAGACATTCCATGACAAAGCCAGATTTAAACAATATTTATCCACAAACCCATCCCTACAGAAAGCACTAGAAGGAAAATTCCAACCTAAGGAAGTCAGATACACCCTCAAAAACACAGGCAATAGATAAAGCCACAGCAGTAAACCCCAAGGAAGAAAAGTACACACACATCACCACCAAAAAATAACAGGAATGAACAATCACTGGACGTTAATATCCCTCAATATCAATGGACTTAATTCACCTATAAAAAGACATAGGCTTACAGAATGGATACAAAAGCAGGACCCATCTTTCTGCTGCATACAAGAAACACATCTCAAATTCAAAGATAGACACTACCTAAAAATAAAAGGCTGGGAAAAGACTTTCCAATCAAACGGTCTTAAGAAACAAGCGGGTGTAGCCATCCTGATATCCAGCAAAATAGACTTCAAACTAAAAATCAATCAAAAGAGATCAAGAAGAGCATTACATACTCATCACAGGAAAGATCCACCAAGATGAAGTCTCAATTCTGAACATTTATGCTCCAAACACAAGGGCACCCACATATGTAAAAGAAATATTATTAAAGCTTAAATCACATATAAAACCCCACACATTAATAGTGGGAGACCTCAACACCCCACTTTCACCACTGGACAGATCTCCCAAATCGAAACTTAACAGAGAAATAAAGGACTTAATTGATGTCATGACTCAAATGGACTTAATCGACATCTACGGAACATTCCATCCTAACAAAAAAGAATATACCTTCTTCTCAGCACCCCATGGAACCTTCTCTAAAATCGACCACATACTTGGCAACAAAACAAATGTAAACACATACAAAACAATTGGAATAACCTCCTGTGTTCTATCAGACCACCATGGTCTAAAGTTGGATTTCAACAACAAACAAAAACTACAGAAAACCTACAATCTCATGGAAACTGAATAATACCCAACTGAATCACCAACGGGTTAAGGAAGAAATAAAGAAAGAAATTAAAGTCTTCCAAGAGATCAACGAAAATGAAGACACCACATATCCAAACCTATGGGACACTATGAAAGCAGTACTAAGAGGGAAATTCATAGCACTAAATGCCCACATAAATAAACTGGAGAATTCTCAAACTAGTGACTTAACAGCACACCTGAAAGTTCTAGAACAGGAAGAAGCAAAGTCTACCAGGAAAAATAGATGCCAGGAAATTATCAAAGTGAGAGCTGAAATCCATAAAATAGAAACAAAGAGAACAATACAAAAAATTAATGAAACAAAGAGTTGGTTCTTTGAGAAAATCAACAAGATAGACAAGCCCTTATCCAAACTAACCAAAAGACAGAGAGAGAGAGCATCCAAATCAACAAAATCAGAAATGAAAAGGGGGACATAACAACAGACATTGAGGAAATCCAGAGAATCATCAGGTCATACTTCAAAAACCTCTATTCCACAAAACTGGAAAACCTAAAAGAAAT
Organism: Peromyscus eremicus; assembly: GCF_949786415.1. Taxonomy (NCBI): domain Eukaryota; kingdom Metazoa; phylum Chordata; class Mammalia; order Rodentia; family Cricetidae; genus Peromyscus; species Peromyscus eremicus. The sequence continues at coordinate 2,953,947 of NW_026734288.1, forward strand.
GGATAATTTTCTGGATAGGTACCACATACCTAAATTAAATCAAGACCACATAAACTATTTAAATAGTCCAATAACCCCTAACGAAATAGAAACAGTCATTAAGTCTCCCAACCAAAAAAAGCCCAGGACCAGATGGTTTCAGTACAGAATTCTACCAGATCTTCAAAGAAGAGTTAATACCAATACTCTCTAAATTGTTCCACACAATAGAAACAGAAGGAACATTACCAAACTCCTTCTATGAGGCTACAATTACCCTGATTCCTAAACCAAACAAGGATACAACAAAGAAAGAGAACTACAGACCAATCTCCCTCATGAACATTGATGCAAAAATACTCAATAAAATACTGGCAAACAGACTCCAAGAACACATCCAGACAATTATCCACCATGATCAAGTAGGATTCATTCCAGGGATGCAAGGATGGTTCAACATACGAAAGTCTGTCAATGTAATACACCATATAAAAAACCTCAAAGAAAAAAACCACATGATCCTCTCACTAGATGCTGAAAAGGCATTTGACAAAATCCAACACCCCTTCATGATAAAGGTCTTGGAGCGATCAGGAATACAGGGAACATACCTAAACATAATAAAGGCAATTTACAGCAAGACAACAGCCAACATCAAAATAAATGGAGAGAAAGTCAAAGCAATTCCACTAAAATCAGGAACGAGGGAAGGCTGTCTGCTCTCCCCATACTTATTCAATATAGTACTTGAAGTTCTAGCCAGAGCAATAAGACAACATAAGGATATTAAGGGGATACAAATTGGAAAGGAAGAAGTCAAGCTTTCCCTATTTGCAGATGACATGATAGTATACTTGAGCAACCCCAAAGATTCCACCAAGGAACTGATACAGCTTATAAACACCTTCAGCAACATAGCAGGATACAAGATCAACTCAAAAAAATCAGTAGCCCTCCTATATACAATGGAAAAAGAAGCGGAGAAGGAAATCAGAGATACATCACCCTTTACTATAGCCACAAATGACATAAAATACCTTGGGGTAACACTAACCAAGCAAGTGAAGGACCTATATGACAAGAACTTTAAGTCCCTGAAAAAAGAAATTGAAGAAGATGTCAGAAAATGGAAAGATCTCCAATGCTCATGGATAGGCAGAGCTAACATAGTAAAAATGGCAATCTTACCAAAAGCAATCTACAGATTCAATGCAATCCCCATCAAAATACCAACACAATTCTTCACAGACCTGGAAAGAATAATACTCAACTTCATATGGAAAAACAAAAAACCCAGGATAGCCAAAAGAATCCTGTACAATAAAACAACCTCTGGAGGCATCACGATCCCTGACTTCAAGCTCTACTATAGAGCTACAGTAATAAAAACAGCTTGGTACTGGCATAAAAACCGACATGTGGACCAATGGAATCGAATTGAAGACCCTGACATTAATCCGCACACCTATGAACAAATAATTTTTGACAAAGAAGCCAAAAGTGCACAATGGAAAAAAGAAAGCATCTTCAACAAATGGTGCTGGCATTACTGGATATCAACATGTAGAAGGCTGCAAATAGATCCATATCTATCACCATGCACAGAACTTAAGTCCAAGTGGATCAAGGACCTCAATATAAATCCAGCTACTCTGAACCTGCTAGAAGAGAAAGTAGGAAGTAGTCTTGAACACTTTGGCATAGGAGATCACTTCCTAAATAGAACACCAGTAGCACAGACACTTAGAGAAACAATCAATCAATGGGACCTCTTGAAACTGAGAAGCTTTTGTAGGGCAAAGGATACGGTCAACAAAGCAAAGCGACAGCCTACAGAATGGGACAAGATCTTCACCAACCCCACATCTGACAGAGGACTGTTATCCAGAATATATAAGGAACTCAAGAAATTAGACATCAAAATGCCCAACAGTCCAATTAAGAAATGGGCTATAGAACTAAACAGAGAATTCTCAACAGAGGAAACTCAAATGGCTGAAAGACATTTAAGGAATTGCTCAACATCCCTAATCATCAGGGAAATGCAAATCAAAACAACTCTGAGATACCACCTTACGCCTGTCAGAATGGCTAAGATCAAAAACACTGAAGACTCCTTATGCTGGAGAGGATGTGGAGCTACGGGAACTCTCCTCCACTGCTGGTGGGAATGCAAGCTTGTACAACCACTTTGGAAATCAATATGGTGCTTTCTTAGAAAATTGGGAATCCATCTCCCCCAAGATCCAGCTATACCACTCTTGGGCATATACCCAAGGAATGCTCAACCACACCACAAGAGCACTTGTTCAGCTATGTTCATATCAGCATTGTTTGTAATAGCCAGAACATGGAAACAACCTAGATGCCCTTCAACTGAAGAATGGATAAACAAAATGTGGTACATATACACAATGGAATACTACTCAGCAGAGAAAAACAATGACATCATGAGGTTTGCAGACAAATGGATGGATCTAGAAAAAATCATCCTGAGTGAGGTAACCCAGACTCAGAAAGACAAACATGGTATGTACTCACTCAGCAGGATACTAGATGTGGAACAAGGATGACTGAACTGCTACTCACATCACCAGGGAGGCTACCTGGAAAACAGGACCCCAAGAAAGGCACGATGATCACTCAATGATAGAGAAATGGAAGAGATCTACATGAACAGCCTGGACATGAGTGGGGGTAATGAAGGGCGAGGGTCGAGGGAAAGAGAGCTTGAGGGAGCGGGAGATCCCAGCTGGATCAACAACAGAGAGGGAGAACAAGGAATAGGAGACCATGGTGGATGAAGACCGCATGAGAATGGGAAGAAGCAAAGTGCTAGAGAGGCCCACAGAAATCCACAGAGATGCCCCCAAAACAGACTGCTGGCAATGGTCGAGAGACAGCCCGACTTGACCTACTCTGGTGATGGAATGGCCTAACACCCTAATTGTTGTGCTAGAAACCCCATCCAACGACTGAGGGATCTGGATGCAGAGATCCATGGCTAAGCCCCAGGTGGATCTCTGGGAGTCCAATTAGCAAGAAAGGGGAGAGTTTATATGAGCAAGAATTTTTGAGACCAAGGTTGTATAAAGCACAGGGACAAATAGCCAAACGAATGGAAATACATGAATATGAACCAATGGCTGAGGGGTCCCCAACTGGATCAGGCCCACTGAATGGGGGAGACAGTTGATTGGCTTGGTCTGTTTGGGAATCATCCAGGCAGTGGGAACAGGTCCTGTGCTCGTTGCATGGGTTGACTGTTTGAGGCCTGGGGCCTCTGCAGGGTCGCTTGGCTCAGCCTGAGAGCAGGGGACTAGACCTGCCTCAACTGAGTCTACTAGGTTGGGCTCGGTCCACGGGGGAGCCCTTGCCCTGGAGGAGGTGGGAATAGGGGGTGGGCTTGGGGGCGGGAGTGGGGAGAACGGGGGAATGCGTGGCTGATATGTAGAGCTGAATTGTATTGCAAAAAAAGAAAATAAATAAACAAAAAAAAGAAAATATGGCACATATACACAATAGAGTACTACTCAGCAGTAAAAAACAATGATATAATAAAATTTGCGGGCAAATGGATGCACCTAGAAAGTATCATCTTGAGTGAGGTAACCCAGACTCAGAAGGACAAACATAGTATGTACTCACTCATAAGTGGATGCTAAATGGTAAAGAAGGGATGCCCAGACTGTAACCCACAACTACAGAGAGGCTAGATAACAGGAAAGACCCTAGGAGGGACACATGGATGACCCAGTGAAGGAGAAGTGGATGAGATCTACATGAGTGGACTGGGTGAAGGTGGGTGGTAGAGGGTGAGGAGTGAGGTATGAGAACATATGGAAATGGGAGGGCCAAGCTGGAACAGGGACAGAGTGGGAGGGCAGGGAGGAAGATACCATGATAGATGAGGACATCATGGGAATCGGAAGAGGCAGGGTGCTGGGGAGGCTCTCAGGAATCCACAAGGTTGACCCCACCTTGGTCTGCTGGCAGTGGTCCAGAGGGTGCCTGGAATGGTCTACTCTGGTGACCAATCTTGCAAATAACCTAGCTGTCATCATGGAGCCTTTGTCCAGTGACTGATGGAGGCAGATGCAGAAATCCACAGCCAGGCACCAGGCTGAGATCTGGGAATCCAATTGGAAGAGAAAGGAGGGCTTCTGCAGGCAGGGGATGTTGAGGTCATGATGGGAGGATGTGCAGAGATGATTGGTCACACTAGTGGAAGCCCATGAACTGTGGAATGGTGGCTGTGGAGCCCCCATTGGACTGGACTAGGCACTCGATATGGAAGATGTTTGTTTGGCTTGAACTGTTTTGGAGGCATCCAGCCATGGGAATCGGGCTCTGTCCCTGGTGCATGGACAGGCTTCTGGGAATCTGGGGCATGTGGTATAACACCTTGTGCAGCCTTGGTACAGTGGGAAGGTACTTGGATCTGCCTAGGCTCAGTGTGCGGGGCTCTGTGATTCCACATGGGAGACCTTGATTTGGGAGATGTGGGGATCTGGGGTGGTTTGAGAGAAAGGGCTTGGGGTGGGAGGAGGGTAGATCTGTGGGTGGTATGTGGAGTAACTAGAAAATTTCTTAATAAAGAAAAATGAAAAGAAAAATCATCCATGACTAATTCCTCTTGACATTGGAAAGTAGCTGGGGATCCAAAAGCCTGGGATGTTGACCGGTTCTGGGAAGAGCAGACTGCTTCCTTCATTGTGTGAACTCTGTGGCATCATCAGAGGCTGGCGATAGGCAGGCAACAATTGGAGCAGTTAGTAGTTTTTTGCGGAGCTGGGGGGCCGTGGGTTGCCAAATAAAACACAGGATCTTTATTAATTTTAAATTTTTCCTGTTTTTATTTTGTTAAATTTTTTAAATTCATTTTACATACCAACCACAGATCCTCCTCTCCTCCATCCTCCCTGCTCCCAGTCTTCCTCCCCAATCTTCCCCTGATTCCCACCTCCTCCAAGGCAAGGTCTCCCATGGGAAGTGAGCAGAGCCTGGTGCATTCAGTTGAGGCAGGTCTAAGACCCTCATCCCTGCTCCAAGGTTGCACAAAGTGTCCGGCCATAGGCTCTGCACTCCAAAATGACAGTTCTTGTACCAGGGATAGATCCCAATCCCACTGTCTGGGACCCCCTAAACAGTTCAAGCTAAACAACTTTCTTGCCTATCTAGAGGGCCAAGTCCAGTCCCAGGAAGGCTCCTTAGCTATTGGTCCACAGTTCATGCAATTCCACTAATGTGTGTAGTCATTTCTGTATGTTTTCCCATCTTGGTCTCAATGTCCCTTTCCCACAGAATCACTCCTCTCTCTCATTGATTGGATTACCTGAAAGAGATACTATGATAAATGAAGATATCATGGGAATAGGAAGAGCCAGGGCACTGGGGAAGTTTTCAGGGATCCACAAGGATGACTCCACCTTGGACTACCGGCAATGGTCAAGAGTGTGCCTGGACTGGTTCACTCTGGTGACCAGATTAGTGAATACCCTAACTGTCATCATAGAGCCTTCATCCAGTGATTGATGGAAGCAGATATAGAGATCCATGTCCTGGTGCCAGGCTGAGCTCTGGGAATTATTATTATTTTTATTTATTCAGACAAAAAAAGGGCAAGTGTGATATTTTATTTGTAAACATTTTGTGTTAAGTATTTGTTGATTTTAAAATTTTCTTTGATGATTTTTTTATTGTATTTTCAATGCCCATCTTATGTCTCTTATATTCTTTTGATAACACTTGCTTCTATAGTTCTTGCTTGTTTACTCATTTCCAGCCTTCCTTCAGTTTATGTCTTCTTTATTGTTTCTAGTTCAATTTTCAAGTCTAGAACTGTTTTCCTTATGTGTTTGATTGTTTTTTTTCTTGATATTTAAGGGATTTATTGATTTCTTCCATTTTTCTAGGTATTTTCCTCAATTCCTTTAAGGGAATTTTTCATTTGCCCCTAAAGGGCCCCTATCATCTTCATAAAGTTATTTTAAGGTTGTTTTCTTCTGTTTCATTTACATTGGAATGTCCATGTTTTGCTGTTGTAGAACTGCTCATTTCTGGTGGTGCCATGTTGCTCCTTCTGTTGTTGAGTGTATTCTTATACTACGCTCTACCCATCTCATCCTCCAACTACTACAGGAGAGGCCTGGGACTCCTGGGGTTTCCGAGGCCTCAGGAGATTCTGCTTCATGTTTCCTGGGGTTCTTCCTCCATTTGGAGCAGGTAGGGCCTGTGGCTCCTGTGGTCATTTTTCCACCATTCAGTGCATGTGGAGTCTCTGGTTCCAGTGGTTGCTCTTCCACCAATTGGTGCAGGTGGGACCTTTGTTTCTGATGGTCACTCTTCCAACAATTGGTGTATTTGAGGCTTTTGGTTCAAGTTGTTACTCTTCCACCTGTCTGTGCAGATGGTGCCTGTGTCCCCACTGGTCACTGATATGGTGGACTATGGTGGCATGGGGAACATGCTGTGGCCCAGTCTCTGAGGCTGTGGTGGGTTGGGAAGGGGCATGGAATGTGCCCCCATGGCCTAGGATCTAGAGAGAAGGACTGTCTGATTGGGAACTAGGACACTCAAAGAATCCATCAATCAGTTCGGGGGGGTCCTGTGTGACATGGTGTCTTAACAGAATTTTAATTTGCATTTCCTTGATGGGTGAGCACCTTTTAGAAATTCACATTTTTTTATTCCATTGGACATTTTATGCAATATATTTTGTGGAATATGATTGTTTTTTAAATTTTTACTTGATGAGGATTTCATGCAGAAGAAGTATATTTACATCATTTCCACCACATCCTCTCCCTCTACCCCATCTCATGTCCCTACCATCTATCTAAAATTCAAACCCTCTCTTTAACATTATTTTTATTTACCTGGAAAGATAGAGATGTGCACACCAACACAGAAAGAGATACAAACAGCTCATGAGTACAGTTACTGTTTCTAGTTTGAGCTCATCTGTAGAGAGGATGGAATCACCCTCTCTCAGTACCATTGATTGCCTGTAGTTCTCCCTGTAGAGGTGTGGACATGTCAGAATTCTCTCATCTCTTTGACAGGTCTACATTTCACTGTGCAGGCTGTATTTAGATAACAAACTTGTTAAGATATCATAGGTTCAGCTTCATTGCCATAGAAAAGACACTCCTTCTCAGTAGACACCCTAGTTTTCCAGGTCTTACTGGTCTTTCTGCCCCTTTCCAAAATGTTTCATGTGTGTGTGTGTGTGTGTGTGTGTGTGTGTGTGTGTGTGTGTGTGTATGTATGTATGTATGTATGTATAAAATTGTGTTGGGTGTCCCATTTGTTCCTCACCTATTGACAAATTGGGTGGACAAATTGGGTGTTTCTGCTTTGGATTCAGTGTATTGAAGAAGAAGCTTTATCATGAGTGGCCAGGACTATGCTTATCCAGGCTTAGAAGAATAAGTTTCCAGAATTATACTGATTCAGGAAATAGGAATCATTGGTTCTCCCTTAGAGTCTAAGACATCACTAATCATAAGCACTTGGCTAGGTTTAGAGTAACAAACATAAATTCCCTTCTGTTGAGGGATGAATTAAAGATGACTAAACAGGTGTTGGTTACCCCAAATATAACTTTCCCACAATCACATCTTTGAATATATCTTGCTGTGATAGTCTTTATGGTGGTTCATAAGCTTTACTGCTGAAAAATTTTTATAATTACACTTATTTTTCTTCTTTTAAACATTTATTTATTTATTTATTCATTTATTATTTATTTATTATGTACACCTTTTTTTGCCTGCACACCAGCAGAGGGCACCAGCTCTCATTATAGATGGTTTTGAGCCCCACTGTGGTTGCTGGAAATAGATTTCAGGACATCTAGAAGAGCAGTCAGTGCTCTTAACCGCTGATACAGGTTTGGATGGCCCCCTGGTGGAAGGATAAAAATCCTTCCCTGGTGCTCGAGTGGGATTTTTTGAGCACACTACCTATGTTTGGACACCTTGTGCAGCCTTGAAGCAGGGAGAAGGGCTTAGACTTGCCTCTACTGGATGTGCCTCCCCATGGGAGGCCTTGCCATCTTGTGGGTAGGAGTAAGGGGTGTTGGGAGGGAGAGGCTCGGGGCGTAGGAGAATGGAAGGGGGGGACCTTTGGTGAGTAAAATGAATGAAAAAATTCTTAGCTAAAAATAATAATTGTGGTTCTTTCTTGGCAGTTTTTAGCAGCTTCAAATACTCTGAAAGCTGTTCCTCAGGCAGGAGGCTTCCTAGTCAACTCCATGTCAATACTTGCATATCTGTATCTGAAGTGTGTGATGTCTTCATTAATATGGCATATTTTCAATTTCTGGGAAGCAACAAGATGAGTGTCCCCAGCTTATATGGTTGTGAGCTTATTTTGGATTCCCCTGAAAAATGACCTAGAGAAAGGTTTCTCGTGCCTGATAGTGAGATTCTTGTAAGACAGTTTGTGTATCTAAGGGAATTGCTATCATCCCAAAAGTGCAATTCATTTAACATTTATATGTAAACACATACTCAATTAGTTATTTCATACATGTATTTCATATTTTACATTTTATTAAGTCTTTCCTCCAAATACTATATTTTTATCATATTTTCCCCTCTATAAATGGCTCCCCAATCCTACACACATATCTTTGAATCCAATTTTATATTTTTTCTTATCTCTCTTAAACAAAACAAAGCACAAATGGAAGTAATAGCAAATAAGCAAAAAGAATAAAATAAACCAATGCCCGAAGAAAAAGAATAAAAAGAAGCCCCCTGTCCAGAACACAGAAAATAAAAACCCATGAAATATATCTTGTGTGTCCAGCTACAACAAAATGCATGACCCAGGAGTGTAGTTGAAATAACCATTGAAACACAGTTCTAGAAAACGCTGTCTCTTTTGCAAAAGGCAAGAACTGCACACTATTTCTAGTTTATGGATTGGATTTGAGTCCATGTCTACTTGTTAGTACTGTGATATTTTTTTGGTTGGTACCACTGCAGATCTTATGTATGTTTCCAACACTGTTGGGATTTCATGTGATTGTCTAGTCCTGTTGATTTCTAGGTGATAATGCTTCCATGAAGACGTCCACTACCTCTGCCTCTTTAAATATTTCCACATCTTTTCCCATATAGATCCCTGAGCCTTATGGGTTAAGATTTCTCTATAGTACCAGCTGCTGAGGTGATATTCCAGAGGCCAACACTTACTTCTGTCATCAAATAAGGAAAAGTCTACCTGGTGCCCAAGTAGAAGCCTTTCCCCTACTGACTAGCATGCAAGTTGTTAGAAAGTACTCTTCAGAATAACACATAGAAAAATAGGTGGGAATAAAGACTAACAGGGTCCATTTCTGAATGATTCCTCCCATTCAACATGTACATGAAGAACCAAGCAATCAATCCATCTACAAAACCCTCCCAACCTAAGGCTCAGGGAACTTTGAAGAAGGAAGGAAAGATCTTGAAAGCCTGAAGATGAGGGAGATTCCTATGAGAATATGTGTACTATGAAGAGCAGAATGTATACAGTAAGTCTCACCCACATTACCACCAAAATGTAAGGTCAACAAAAAAGACATTATGAAACTTGATAAACTGGATAGGAAATGATGAAAGCTGGGAATGAAAGAGAGGGTCACCCCAAGGAAATGGAACAGAGATATTTTAAGTGTCATCTAAAAGTCTTAAAACTAGGAATGGATTAGTAAAGTGATTTATCCCTGAACTTTTGAAGTGAATTTAAATCTGGTCTCATGAAAATAACATAACATTTTGGGACAAAGATGCACCCTAACAACCCTGCACTGGAGGCCAAGATGGAGAGAACCTCCACAGCCACCATGACCTTCCCCTTGGTGCTGTGGTAGACAGGGAGGAAGGTGATCCACACACTGCAGAACACCAGCATGCTGAAGGTCAGGAATTTAGCTTCATTGAATCTGTCAGGAAGATTCCGGGCCAAGAAAGCCACAGTGAAGCTCCCCAGAGCCAAGGAGCCCAAGTATCCCAAGACAAAATGGAATGCAATAGATGAGCCTTTGCTGCACACAATGATAATCTGTCCATGCTCAGAGTGTGTATCTGTGTCAATAAAGGGAGGGGCTGTGACCAACCAGATTCCACAGAGAATGAGTTGGATCAAGGTACAGATGGGAATGACAAATTTAGGTGCCCCTGATACCAGTATCCCTCTCATTCTTTTTCCTGGAGTCGTGAGTTTGAAGGCCAAGACAACTGTAATAGTCTTGGCCAAGACCGTAGACACAGCCACTGTGAAAAAGACTCCAAATGTGGTCTGCTGAAGGATGCAGGTCACTATGTGGGGATGCCCAATGAAGAGCAATGAACAGAGGAAACAGATTATGATGGAGATCAGTAGGATATAGCTGAGAATGCGGTTATTAGCCTTCACTATGGGAGTGTTATTATACTTCACAAAAGCACCAAGAACAAGAGCCGTGAGGGCAGAGAAGCACAGGGACATGCAGGCCAGAGTCATCCCCAATGGGTCTTCATAAGCTAGAAAGGAGACATGTCTTTGCAGGCAGCGTGTGTGCTCTGGGTTGGAATACTGATCTTCTGGACAGCGAACACACTGCTCCACATCTGCAGAAGGAAATTAAAAATTCCATCATTATAGTCTTAATCTTTTAGTGTCTGTAATAATCTGAGGATACCTCAATAACTGTTTTTGTCTTCATTGATAATTTTTTCCTTGTTGCTATAGGGAGCAGCGAGGACAGGCTGCTCTGTAGCAATCCATCCTTGGTGATGGAAATCACCACCTTTATCATAAAGGGAATGGAGTAGCTTCTTATTCCCAGTTATCAACTTCCATATTTATGCACGTTTTTAAAACAAGAAAAATACTTGGTTTCTTAGGGCTTATAAATGGTTTTTTGTTTGTTTGTTTTTTTGTTTTTTTGAGACAGGGTTTCTCTGTGTAGCTTTGCACCTTTCCTGGGACTCACTTGGTAGCCCAGGCTGGCCTCAAACTCACAGAGATCCACCTGGCTCTGCCACCCGAGTGCTGGGATTAAAGGCGTGCGCCACCACCACCCGGCTGGGCTTATAAATGGTACTAAAAACAGCTCAGATTAAATTCTTCAACATTATACTTATTATCTACAGATCTTTGTACTGTGAAGGTGGGGTGGATAAAGTGAGAGAGGCTTCTATATGCTCAGAGATGTGTTTGCTCAGTCACTATGGAATGGACCTATTTGAAAAGATTAAAATATGTGTTCTTATTGTAGTAGGTTTGACTTTGTTGGGAGAAGTGTGTCACTGAGGATGGGCTTTCATTTTTTCAAAAGCTCAAGCACACCCCAGTGTCTCTCTCTTCATGCTCCTGAGGATCTCTATGTAGAACACTCATCTTCTCCAGAACTGTGTCTGTCTCTGTTCTGACATGTTCCCTGACATTATGACAATGGTTTAAAACTGTAAGCAAGCCCCAATTAAATGCTGTATTTATAAGTCTTGTCATGGTTATGGTGTCTCTTCACTGTAATATAACACACACGAAAACAAAAATAATAGGGAGGAGTGAAATATTACTGTGGCAGGCCCAGTCATGCTTCTAGTTGCCAAAATGTGGCCTTTGGAACTAGGGATTAGGAAAACAGTTAAATGTTTTAAGTAAGGCTTCATTGTCCATGCTATTGGGATCATGGAAAGCAGTCCTGAGGGATATTTGAACAGTGGGAACCTCTGCAACTCAAGCAGATTCATAGGCATAAAAATTAGTAAAATGGCTCAGAGGATATTCCTTTAAATTTTGACTAAGAGTGTGGTTCCTACTTGTTCTGGTCCAAAAATATGTCTGAGGCCAAACTGAAGAGTTTTGAATTAGGAAAACTGAGGAAATTTTAAGACAGTCTAGTGTTGACTTGCTGGTGATGTTGTGAATGTGTTGCTCTGATTGATTGATACATAAAACACTGATTGGCCAGTAGCCAGGCTGAAAGCATAGGATAGGGTGGGACAAGCAGAGAAGAGAATTTTGGGAAGTGGAAGGCTGAGTCAGGAGATGCCATCCTGCCATCCAGGAAGCAACATGTAAAGGCAACAGGTAAAGCCATAGAACATGTGGCGACATACAGATTAACAGAAATGGGTTAATTGAAGATATAAGAACTGGATAACAAGGAGCCTGCCACAGCCAAACAGTTTATAAGTAATATAAGTCTCTATGTGTTTACTTGGCTGTGGGACTGGCGAGTGATAGACATTTGACCTGACCATGGGCCAGACAAGACCAGGAAAACTTGAGCAACATTCACTTCCTTATGTGGTTATTAATTGTCACTCTTATTCAAATCCATAGTGAAAAGGAGCTAGATGAGCATGGAAAATACTAAACAAATGGTTTGAGAAGGAAAGGAGCCCCAGGAAGTGTAATGCAGGTAATTCCAGAGCTTAAAGAGATAAAATATTTCAAGGAAAGCCTGTTGCAAAATGGAATAAAGGAAATGACAACATCAAGGTAAGAATGCACTGAGCTAAGCTTCCAACTTGTGAAATGAAATACATTAGGTTTTGGTGAAAGAAAAATCAGGTAAAACTGTATTTGAACATCGTAATAAGCAGAAAACATTGGAAGATTTGGTCACATGGTTCTGGCTTTGACCAAAGGATTGAAGAAGCCAGGTGTGGAACCTCCATCCATAGCTAAGTAAGGTCACTAGGACAGGAATTTGACCAAGGTGTCCCTACATGGATTACAAAAGATGCCTTTGAGAGAAGCAGGGAAGGTTAAGAGCAGATTTCATTGGAGATCCCAAGAAGTTGGACATGCCAGAGTCATGAGGCATCTGCCAAGATACCTACAGACAGAGTGATGAACCAGCCCAAGAGAGAGTAGTTTGTTGAAATCAACAAAACAGAAACATTTTTTTTCAAAAGCTCAAGCACACCCCAGTGCCTCTCTCTTCATGCTCCTGAGGATCTGGATGTAGAACACTCATCTTCTCCAGAACTTTGTTTGTCTCTGTTCTGACATGTTCCCTGACATTATGACAATGGATTAATACTGTAAGCCAGCCTGAATTAAATGCTTTATTCATAAGTCTTGTCATGGTTATGGTGTCTCTTCACTGTAATATAACATACATGAAGACAAAAATAATAGGGAGGAGTGAAATATTACTGTGACAGGCCCAGTCATGCTTCTAGTTGCCAGAATGTGGCCTTTGGAACTAGGGATTAGGAAAGCCATTGAATGTTTTCTGACACTATCAGAGGTTCAGTTCTGGAGATCTGGAGAGTGCATTAACAACAGACATGGAGATGCAGAACTTGGAGTTTGCCCTGCTGGACTAAATGCATTTTTAATTATGATGTGCCTATGAGCTTAGGGGAAGCAGGGACTGTTATATGGTGGTTTGAGTGAGAATGACCTCTATAGGCTCCTAGATTATTATGCTCTTTCTCCAGGAAGTGGCAGGATTGAAAAGGATTAAGTTATTTATTCTTGTGGGACAACTTGTGGCATTTTGGGGGGAAGTTTGTCATTGAAGATGGGCTTTGGTTTCTCAGTAAACACAAGCAGCCCCACTGTCTCTCTCCCTTCTGCCTGAGGATCTGGAAAGAGAACACTCAGCTACATCTCCAGAGCCATACCTGCCTGTGAGCTGCCGGGCTCCTTGTAATTAAAATCCTGAACTGAACCTCTGATAGTGTCAGTGAGTCAAAATTAAATGTTTTTCTCAAAAAATGATCATGTTCATGGTGCCTCTTCATAGCAATAGAACACTGACCAACACATAATGCCTAGATCACAAAGGCAGGGCATACAATGCTATGTATGTGCATTTTGCTTGTGCCCTTGGTTCATATCTTCATACAGAGTCAATGATGGACAATTCTCTCAGGTACACATTGTTTGCATAGAGCAATATTTCCACTAAAGAAGCTGTACTCTCATGCACCAAAATGAGCTTTGCTTGAAGTTCGTAACATGAACATTTAACATAAATATTTGAACAAAAAGACATTTACTTTTTCTACTATGTTTTATTCCAATGATGTCTGGTATGTGGATATCTATAATTTTACTTTTACTTTGGTTCTTGTCATTATTCATCTGTGTATTGGAAGAAGAAATCCAAATGACTCATGAATTTTGAATATATTACAACATAAAAATATAGATTTTTTTCAATATTGTGTTTAAAATTCATCCATACATATAATGTATTTGGATTTAATCTACCTTCCTAGACTTTTGCTATTGACTGCAGAATGGAGTAGACATTTTATTGTGTTTTAAGTGGGGCTAATGCTGATATGGAAGGGAGAAATGAAGGGGACATAATAATTTTAAACTATAATAGACTTAAATTAAGTATATGCTTATGTTTATATGCTATGCACAAATATGTACATATGGTTTTAGGTGTGAGTGGTTTTTGCATGTCAGTGTGACCACACATGCATCTCTGTATGTGCTTGCAGTCTATGAGACAATCATCAGGTTTTTATCTTCAATTCCTTCTTTTGTGGATAGTCTCTTTTTGTTCCCAACTACATTTTCCAACGTAGATGACATTCAAGATTATGTCTATTCTGAGTACTTTCCTTATCTCTTAATAGGATATGATTGCTGAAAACACTATCACATCTTGGGGTGTGTTCTTGGAATCTGAACTCTCATCCTAATCAATTCACAATAATTGCTTTGTTGTGTAAGCTATTCCTCAAGATCTTAAAAATATTTCATTGAATAACAAGTGTCAGAAACTCTCACTGGTCCTCATCAGGGACAAGTGGTGTGCCAATGGACAATAATGTGGACTTGCTGATCCTATTTTAAATTCAATTTGTACAAATGGCAAAAGAACATTAGACATATGGATAGCAATACTGTGTTCAAAAGTTTCTTGTGGAATAAATTACAAAATATTTCTGTTTTTCACTAAATATTTTTTGGAGTGAATGACTCTTCTAACACCCAGAGAGTTCTGCCTCTAGGACCTAGGCCCTGGGACATAGCCAGCCCTGGGAACCCCCACTCATCTCTGCCCCAATTGCAGGCCAGCAGAGCAAAGTCCTGTGTGAAGCCTCCCCCACCAAAATCCCCCATCAGACCCTACAATCTACAAGATCCACACCTTATACCAATGCCCATGTTCGTGTGACCCAAGTAACTTCCTGAGACACAGAAACCAAACTGACAGCTCTGATTGGACCAAGAGTGACTTCTTGAGACAAAGCATTAGCTAACTCTCATTGGAACAAGAGAGGCTTCCCCAGACACAGAATCTGTCAGATCTGGACCAAGAGCCTTGATAAGACCAAGAGTGGCTCCCTGATTCACAGAATCACCTAGCTTAAATTGGACCAAAGGCAGCTCCCTGAGATACAGAATCTGCCAGCTCCAATTAGACCAAGAGGTAAGTTTGGACCCAAGTGGGCCCCCAAGACACAGACCCAAAAAGTACAGAGTAGACCAATAGCAGCTTACTCAGATACACCACCTCTTGCACCTATTGGAGGAAGAGATGGGCAGACATCAGTGCAAAAATACATATAACCACATAAAGAACAATATGGCATCACCAGAACCTAACCCTTCTACAACAGCATGGCCTGAACACTACAATGTAGCAGAAGCAGAAGAAAGTGACCTTAAAAATAACTTCATGAAGATACTAGAGGCCTTTAAAGAACAAATGAAAAATTGCCTTAAGAAATTGAGTAGAAGACAAACAAGAAATGGGAAGAAATCAATAAATCCCTAAAGAAAGCTAAGAAAACCTTGAAAAAGCAGTTAAACAAGTGAAGGGAACAGTTCAAGAATCATCCTGTGTGAGGTAACCAAGACTCAGAAAGACAAACATGGTATGTACTCACTCATAAGTGGATACTACAAGTAAAGGAAAGGATAACCAGACTGTATCCCAGAGCTCCAGAGAAGCTATCTAACAAGTAAGACACAAAGAAGGATGCACAGATCATCCTAAGAAGGGGAAATAGTTGACATTTCCATGAGTGAAGTGGGGGTGAGTGGTGGCAATAGTGGGTAGGGTATGGGTGCCACACCAGTTCCAGTGTGGTCCATGTGACATGAACAATTATGTCAATAATAGCGGATGGGAGATACGTGTCCCATGGGACTAAGCTCCCTGGAGGTCCCTGGCAGAGTGCCCATGTTATGCTTCCTTCTCAGAGAAGACGTACTTCACAGATCATGAGCTCGCTGGGCTATGGGTTCTGTATAACTGCATTTCTGATAATGTTCTAATTAGTCTATAAAACACAGGCAAAATTAATAAATGCTTGGGTTGTGAACTATGGAAAAAAGGAAAAGCTGGACATGGATCTTAATCTGATATAACAAAATGAGCTATTTCTTAAAGACCCCAAGCTGCTAGATAAAGAAAGTATGAAGGTTCAGACACTTCTAAGGAATGAACAATCACCCAGTAGGAATCCTTTAAAAATCCCAACTAAAGTGATTTATGGTAAAAAAAAAAAAAAATCTCATAAGAGACAGATGGTGGGCCCCTCTGTTGAGAAAGTTCAACATGAAAAACTTAAGGACTACAACAGAACCCCTTCCCTTTACAGATATAAAAGTACAAGAGTCCATATTCCAACAGGTAAAAAGATTTTATATTAAAAGAGATATGTGATAAAAGAACTAAAAAAAGACTTAAGAAAGGTCTACAACATCCAAATTGACTAAGTCGGTCATGAAAACCAAAAAAGTAAAAGTACATAATAAACTAGATAAGATAAAGGACACAGCTACAACTACAAAAAAGTCTACACAAGTCTAGGGACTGTACTAAATTTAAAAAACACAGACTACTCTTTGGGTTATAAAGTTCTTATGGGTAAAGGGATATGTCTAGTGCCAATTAATAATTGTGTGCTTGCTGTTTTTTTTAAAGATAATGTAATTAAATTATTGCCAAGTTCTTGTTGTTCCTAGTATGACTTGATAGTTTTCTTTTCTGTTTATAAACTACTGATTTACAAAAGTAAAATTACAAAAGATTCAAACCACTTCTGAGTGTGTTATCTGTCATTCACCGAATCCTTGCTTTCCTGACTACCCAAGCCCTGGATTCCATACGGTTGTGGTACCCCCAATGGGCCAGTCCGTGACAGGTGGCACCCAAACAGGGACCCTTGGGACAGGTAATTCTTTTCCCCTTTTTTCTTTCTTTCAAGGCTTAGGCTCGACTCTTGCCAGGAAGCTACAATTCCGCCGATAAAGGATCATCTGTTAAGGGCAAGTAATCTTGAGATAACAAGAGACAACATGAGTCAAAACAATTAAAGGCTGTTTATGTCAGTGCTTAAGCATATGATTGCAAGCAGGGGATTAAAAGTGTCAGAGCAATCACTGGGAGTGTTCTTTGCCTTTATTAAAAAGATGAGTCCTTGGTTCCATGAGAAAGGCACCCTTACCCTACCAGATTAAAAACGTGTGGAAAAAAATAAAATAATGTTTAAAAAAATGGTAAAGGGGAACTCCCTCCCCATATATATCCATTGTGGTTACAGTTGAGAGAGTTACTAACTGACTCTATTGATTTTGAAGGTCTAGCACAGGAGACAGCTTCTATACATGAGGCTGAGCCAATATCATTAAAAAATAAATCATATGGTACCAGCTCAAGTGAGCCCTCCTCAAGTAGTAAGGAGCTGTTATTAAAGGTGCCTGTTGTATAAAAGCCAAAAATGATGATGATGATGATGATGATGATGATGATGATGATGATTGAAACCTAGATGAAAGACAACTAACTATGGCCTCTCTGAGGACAGGAACCACCACCATGATCACTTCTATCTCATTAAGGTTGTAAAACAAAAACCTAAAAGACCCCCTCTGATCCTTTCTGGCTTTAGAACTATAAAAAAAGACAAACTAGAGATACTACATTCACCTTCCCATTGATAAAAACCATATATATATTTATATATGTATGTTGAAAACCTATTCCTCTTAAGACTCTTAAAAAATTACAGGCAGCTGTTAAAACAGCTGGCCTATCAACACCCTATACCATCCAGGTATTGGACATGGTTGCCAATTTATGGCTTACACCTTATGACTGGCATCAGACAATAAAGACAACCCTGAGTCCAAGAGATTATATCCTCTATAGAACATATTATAAAGATAAGTCTAAAGAGACTATGGCTTTCTTTAAAAAAAAAAAAAAAAAGAACAGCCAAAACAGGTATAGATATACTTTTGGGGAAAAGAACTTATGCTACCCCTCAGTCTCAGACATCCATTCCTAAAGATGTACTAGAGGCTATTACTCTTACTATGGTCAATACATAAAAAAAAAATTGCCGCCTCCTAAAACTTAAAAAAAAAAAAACTCTATTCTCTCAGGTATAAGACAATCCAATAAAGAGCCCTATCAAGACTTTGTCTCTAGACAAAAAAAAAAAAAACAAAAAAAAAACAGTTAATATAATGATACCCTCCTCAAAAAAAAAAAAAAACTAACTTGCTCCTTGCCAAGGAATGGCCCATCGGGGGTACCATGACCGTAGGGACTAGAGCTTGGGTAGTCAGGAAGGCAAAGATTTGGCGAATGACAGACAGACAACACACTCAGAAGTAGTTTGAATCTGCTGCAATTTTACTTCTGTAAATCAGTAGTTTATATACAGAAAAGAAAACTATCAAGTCATACAAGGAACAACAAGAGCTTGGCAATAATTCAATTACATCATCTTTAAAAAAAATAGCAAGCACACAATTATAAATCGGTGCTAGACATATCCCTTCACCTACAAGAACTTTGTGACCCAAACAGCAGTCTGTGTTTTTTAAACTTAGTACAGTTCCTAGACTTGTGAAGGCTTCTTTGCAGTTGCGGCTGTGTCCTTCATCTTTATCTCAGCCACTCTCTAGTTTATTACGCACTTCTACTTTTCTGGTTCTCATGATCCATTTAGCCAATTTGGATGCAGCAGATCCTCCCTAATCTTTCTTCAGTTCTTTTCCATATATCTCTTCTGATGTAAAACCTTTTGACCTGCTGGAATATGGACTCTTTCACACCTGTAAGGGGAAGAAGTTCTGCTGTAGTCCTTAAGTTTTTCATATTGAACTTCCTTAATGGAGGGGCCCACCATCTGCTTCCCATTAGATAACGTTTTTCTGCCATAAATCACTTTAGTTGGGATTCCTAAAGGATTCCTAGTGGGTGAGTGCTTATTCCCTAGAAGTGCCTGAACTATTATACTTTCTACTATCTAGTGGCTTGGGGTCTTAAAGGAATAGCTCATTCTTCTATATCTAAATAAGGTCCAGGTACAGCTTCCCCTTTCCTCCATAGTTCACAACCCAAGCATTCATTAATTTTGCCTGTGTTTTATAGATTAATTAGAACATTATCAGAAAAGCAGTTATACACAACCCACAGCCCAAGGAGCTCATGATCCATGAAGCATGTCTCCTTCGAGAAGGAGGCATAACATGGTCACTCTGCCAGGGACCTCCAGGAAGCTTAGTCCCATGGGACACGTATCTCCCATCTGCTATTATTGACATAATTGTTCATGTCACACAGACGACACTAGAGTGGGTGTGGCAGCTTCTTAATCAGTTGGCATAAATAAATGCCAACCCTCTGTGTCAAGATCTTATCAGATCTGTAAAAAAGACAGGTACTCTACAGCATTATATTAAGGCTTACATAAATGCCTCAAAAACAGTTGTCCAAGATATAACATATACTACAACTATAAAAAAAAAACCAAAGATTTAATGCCTATATAAAAAAAATGGGGAAAATAATAATCAATTCCCAAAACCCACCTGTTTTAAATGTGGACAAACAGACCACACACAAAAAACATGTACAAAACAAAACAACAAAAAACATAAAAATATGACTCCTAAATTATGTTCACAATGTCAAAAAAAGACACTAAAAAAAATACAAATCCAAGTTCTGCAAAGATAAAACTCCTTTAACAACAAGTAATAAAAACACTAACTCAAAAAACTAAAAAAGGGACATTCTCTCAGCCCCAGTAATTAAAAAAAAACTAATACATACCTCAACCCTGAGGCTCCAAAATTTACTATCCATGACTTACCTAGAACAACACCTAGTAATATAATACTAGATATTACAAGTTCACAGGACATCATCCTCTCCTCATGGGATAGAATAACCACAGTTCCCACTAAAATGTTAAATAAATTACTACAAGGTACAATAAAATTTATCATTAAAAAGAGTTCCAATTATAAAAAACATTTCAAAGTCATGCCAGATATAATAGATTCAAATAGTTAAAAAAAGATTAAGATCCCTTTTAACTGGTCTCAGAGAATTAAGTTTTACCCCCTCAAATAAAAAGTCTAATACTTGCCAACACTGTGGATTCCTTTCATGCTTTGTGCTGCTGGAGGCTGGACCTCCAGGCAGCAATACCTGACATGTCAAAAACAGAGATATTAAATAGGTAATCAAAAAACTTGTCAAAAACAGAGTGACAGCTCTCCTCAAAGATTGTCCAAGATAAAAACATCTCCTGGGGACTGTTCATATAAAAAAAGACAACTCCCTAATTGTTGCCACAGCTAAGACCTCACTAAGGGTACTACAGACCCCCCAATATGAGACCAAGGTTGGATAAAACACAGGGACAAATAGCCAAATGAACGGAAACACATGAAATATGAACCAATGGCTGAGGGGTCACCAACTGGATCAGGCCCTCTGAGTGGGTGAGAGAGTTGATTGGCCTGATCTGATTGGGAGGCATCCAGGCAGTGGGACCTATGCTCATTGCATGAGTCCGCTGTTTGAAACCTGGAGCCTATGCAGGGTCGCTTGGCTCGGCCTGGGAGGAAGGGACTGGACCTACCTGGACTGAGTCTACCAGGTTGATCTCAGTCTGTGGGGAAGGCTTTGCCCTGGAGAAGATGGGAATGGGGGGCGGGCTAGGGGGAAGGTGAGGGGGGCAGGAGGGGGGAGAACAAGGGAATCCGTGACTGATATGTAGAACTGAATTGTATTGCAAAATAAAAATTAAAAAAAAAACTAAATAAAAAAATAAAAGTAAAAAATATAAATATAAAACAAACTAATTCCTTTAAAAGATAAATACATATTAATATACTTAAAATTTTCCCTTAAAAATAATAACATACCAATACTTAGATTGTCTATACAAATGTTATTTGTTTCTGTCTACTAACCTCCCTAATTTTCCTAAAAAAAAAAAAAAACCTTCAAGGTCTCTTCTGCCAGCCAACAACTTCTCTTGTTAACCATTCTCTGTCCTGATATTGCTTAAAAAAATGTTAAATTACCAATTCAAGATACTAAAATAATTATACTTTTGCTTCCACAAAAAATAAAAAATAAAAATTTACATGGATCTTGGTTATTTAAGTTCCATGGGTTACAAATACTTGCCATCATTTAAAAAAATGGTTTCAAATTATTGTTAGTTAAGATAAAATTTTAAATAAATGATTTTTTAGTTTAAAAACACAGTTTAAAGTATAAAAATTTAAAGACTTAAACATGTCATAAGGGTTTAAATGTATGATATTTTACGTCTAAATAAATAATGTAAGATATAAAAATACAAAACATTAAAGTCTAACTTTAAAATTTAAATAAGTTATAAAATTTAAATATAAATAAAATTTATAAAGGGTCTAAAATATAAAGGTTTTAGTTATAAAAATATAAAAAAGATTTAAAAAATATATACATAATATAAATTATTAAAATATATAAAAACAAATTATAAAAAACTAAAAATAAACTTAAATAATAATTATTTAAAAAATTTAAATATATAAAAAAACATGTTTCAAATTTCTCTCTCTTTCTATTCTACTGTTATATTGAGACTACAAAGTTTCATAATTTTACCCTAACAAAATATCATTTAAAATTTTTGTATATTTAAAAAAGTTCTTACAGTCTTCAAAAGATCTAAACCAACCAATGCCCACAAACAAAAAAAAAAAAAACTTCAAAAAAATATGATCAATCTATGGTTTGTTTTCCCAACTGCCTATTTCCATGAGGGATACATCTTTTCTTCTCTCTCTAAATATTGAAACTCCCCTTCCTCATCTGCCAAAACCATACACTTAAATTTTCCAAATACACCTAAAAAAAATTTCCTCTTCAAAATTTCTTAACTTTATGTTCTGCCCATTAATATATATTTCTAATCACTTATGGGTTACAGACTACTCAACTACTGCCTAAACATCCCTAGCCTCAGATGGTCCTACATTACCTAGACAACAAATAAAACAGTCTACTCTTCCTGGACTTGGTCAACATTCCAGCCTTTTGGGTTCCCAACTATGCCCCAAATTTCAACAAAAAAATAATAAAATAATTACATCACCCCTTATCATTCATTTATTTACAAAAGACTGGAATATTGATTTCCTAACCTAAAATATATGGCTAAGATGCCTATTTAACATATACTACCAAAAAAATTACTAATGTTCTCAATAAACTAAAAAATTTATTACTACTTTAATTATGAACATAACTATACTCATTACTACTATAAAAACTATTACTACATTAATTTTTAGACATATTTGCCTTGATAACTATTATTACCACTTTTACTATAACTACCACCACCTTAGTACATAAAATTCATACTACTCATTTTATTAATAAATTGAATAAAATGTTACCTTAACTTTGTCAAAACAGTCCCTTATAAATAAAAAAATTAAAAACAAAAATTAATATATTAAAAAAATATACTGACTCTTAGACAAGATTTAACTAATATTCAAAATAGATTAAAAACTAGATGTCATACTACATATCAATATGTATTTATGTCACTCATCTGCCTTATAACGCTAGTCAAAGTTAAAAAAACTAAAAAATCATCTGCAAAGGGTCTAAAAAAATTCAAATACCACTCATAACATAAAAACTTTACAAAAATATATCACGACTGTAAACAAAGCTCATTTAAAAAATGGCTCTTTATATGCCTTAGCTCATGATCTTAAATTAGTTGTCCACTCTCTTAATCCTCTAGATTAAACACAATACTTTACATTCATTAAATTATTGATTCTTATTTTTCTTTTGGTTATACTATTATTTACTTGTCTTTTCAAAATTTTCCTACATTCCCTACACACAATGAGACATGATCTACTAAAATTATGTCTTAAAAACAAATGACCAAAAGATGCCACACCAAATCCAATGTCGTCCGTGTAACCTAAGCAATTATGTCAATAGTAACAAACAAAAAATATGTGTCCCATGAGACTAAGCTCCCTAGAAGTCCCTCACAAAATGCCAGCATTATGCTTCCTTCTCAGAAAAGATGTACTTCACAGATCATGAGCTCGCTAGGCTATGGGTTCTATATAACTACTTTTCTGATAATGTTCTAATTAATCAATAAAACACAGCCAAAATTAATAAATACTTAAGTTATAAACTATAAAAAACTAAACATAGATCTTAATCAAATATAACAAAATAATCTATTTCTTAAAAACCTCAAGCCACTAAATAAAAAAAATATAAAAATTCAAACACTTCTAAAAAATACCCACTAAAAATCCTTTAAAAATCCCAACTAAAATAATTTATAATAAAAAACATTATCTCATAAAAGACCAATAGTAGGCCCCTCTGTTAAAAAAGCTCAACATAAAAAACTTAAAAACTACAACAAAACCCTTTACTTACAGACATAAAAATACAAAAGTCCATATTCCAACAAATAAAATGATTTTATATTAAAAAATTGTGGGAGCCCGTTCTCGGGTTCCTCGTGGCTTTACCCAGCAGGTCTGCATAGAGGATGATTAGACCACGGGCCTGAGTGCAGGTGTCTGAGATGGTCTGCACTTGGCTGTGCTGGGGGAGGAGGTCTTTTGCTCCACCCCTTGGCGTCTCTATAAAAACCCTGGGGCAGAGACAGTCGGGGCCCGTTGGAATAGGTTCCAGGCCCTCTGGAGGCTATCCTTTATTTTCTATCTGTTTATCTCCGCGATATTCTCCCCAATAAATCCTTCTATCTAATATTTCCTGCTGCTCGCACTCAAGAAAATTCTGGGGAACTGTGGGGGTGGTTGGGTAAACGCCCCACAGAATGGCGCCTGAACAGGGACTAAAGAAAAAAGAAAAAAAAAGACTAAAGAAAAAAAGGGAGAACTAAAAACAAGAGGGGACTAAAGACAAATGAACAGGGACTAAAGACAAAGTAATAGGGACTAAAGATACAGGAAAATAATAGTTTTATTACAGAGTTTTTGGTAAAAGTGCTGAGTTCAGCCCTGCCAGTGGATAAGGCATGCCGGTGTTATGGAAAATATATATTTTTTATATATATTGAGAGGCAGGGGTTTTATCCTCGAGAGAAAAGGAAAGCGGACTGGAAGGATGTCCGATGCTGCAGCACAATTCTCTTCTGTCAAAATTTTCTATCTTCTATCCCTTTCTCAATTTCTATCTGTGAAAAATAAGGCATAGGGTAGTAATATAGTGTAGGAAAAACTTAGAAGTGTAAGATTGTGTAGGAAAAAATAAGTAAGGCAACTAGACAGAAAAACTCTTCAATTTTCTAATTTTGGGGGCTATGAATGCAAACTGGGAAAAAAATCTTTCTTTGGGCTTTACGGGTAGTAAAAAAGCTCTTTGAGCTTATGGGGAAGAATAGGTTTCCTATGGAAGCTTTTGTCCTGGGGACAGCTTAAATGCTAAGTCCAAGTGGCAGCAGAAAGTGATTTCTCCCTGAGGCAAAAATGGGGGTGTAAAAAGCCAAAAAGTTTAAAGTTTGGAAGTTTTGGGAAAAGTTGGTCTTTCTCCTGGGGGATAAAAAATCTTTCTTTCTCTTAAACTATAAAGCATTTCTTGAAAAATTTTGGGGGAAAAACTCTAAAAAGCCTTTATCTTAAAAGCTCTCTTAAACTTAAAATCTAAAGCCTTTAATTTTCTCTCAGAAGGGCAAAAATTAGAATCACCTGAAGATATTAGTATGGGGACCACCTGTGATTAGCTCTAAGGGAAAAACAACAAACCTCTTAAGACAGCAAAACCTCTAAGTTCTGTTTTTCAAGCTTTAAAAATTCTCCCTGCAATGCAGGAGGCAGGGACAAGTTCCTAAAAACCTCTTCTAAGCTCTGTCTCTTCAAGGTAGTAAAAGACAGTGGGTCAGAGTACCCTGAGGGAAACGCTTGGGAGAGTGTGGGTAAAGAGCCACAAAGAGCCCAAAAGGGCCGGAAACCTTACTTGAGAAAAGCAAAACAGCCAAGCTTTTCAGTTATTGCTGAGCTGAGGCATCAAGGGTTTTGTTTCTGAGTGAGCCTTTCAGAATGAAAAGGTGCTCCTAATGGTCCTAATGCAAAGATCCCCTAAAGCAATGCAAACTGGTTAGCATTGTATCCTCAAGCAAAAACCCAGAGGCGACTGGCCAGGTCTCTGAGTTGGAGTGCATTTCGGGGATACTAGGGTTTTTGCAGTTGTAAACTTCCTGGAGCACAGAGCTGAGGCAGGAAGGTGCCAGACCCAGGGGAAGATTCCTAATGAACAAACAAAACTAAAGCCAGTGGGAACAGCACAGTTTTCTGCGTTCCTACAAGTCCCGGGTTGATAGGTCCACAGCTGCAAAAAGAAATCTGAGAAAAAAGCTTACCTATCAGAGAAAGGACCTTCCTGGGAAAACAGTAAAGCTGAACTGTGTCTGAAGCAGTTGTGCTGCTGAGTCAGAACGCTGTCTGGGGAAAGAGCCCAGCCAAGGCAGAACAGAACTATCCAGGAGTAAAGCTTTCTTTTCTGTCAGAGAAAGCATCTTTTTGAGAAAAGCTTTGTTTCAACTGACTCCCTGAGATGAGGGAGTGTAGCCCTGAGGGGTGATTGCCCCTGGCATAAGCTCTGTCCTTGAGCACCCAGACAAGCAAATGCAACCCACTGGGGGACTGGGCCAGGTGAAGGCCTGATGAGGCAAAACACCTGTCCTAATGGGAGTTTAGAAATGGCAAAAACCTCCCTTGTTAGATTTTCAGTCTGTATGCAAACCACACAGACCCTGAAAACAGAAATGGACAAAAAGCCCCTACCTTCGGTAGCAGGGACAGCCACCACCGTAGTGTTGGAAACTGTTTCTGGGGTAGCGGGATAAACTGAGATCAAACTGGGAACTGTCTGGGAGAAAGACTCTGAAGAAACAGAAGGGACATAATCCTCCCCAGAAAATATGTGACTTGAAAAAGCTGCTAGAAATTGAGGCAGATTTGTGGGGAGAAATAAAGCCCCTACCTCCAAGGGCAGCTAGCAGAGGTACAGAGCTGCAGATAGATACCTGAAGCTCTGCATCTGGGGGGAAAGGAACAAGCATAATGAGATAGATCAGTGGGAGAAAATCTCTCTGAAGGAGCTATGGAAAAGCTGTTGTACGTGATCTTGTTTTTCACTGACTGGCTAAAATAAACACAAGCCCTGAGGAAAGTTGCTATCAGAAACGCCAGCCTCAATGCCAGCTAACGAGGCAGGTGCGGTTCTGATTTGGGGGCCCATGTCAAATGAAGGAGAGACACCTGTTAAAGCCAGCTGAGAGATCAGAACCCTCCCAATGTCCCAAAATTGAAAATGTAAAATGCTTGTTCAAATCTCCTGTTGCAAAAGCAAAAAACTTTGTTCAAACCTCCTGGGCAAGAATTTGTAAGCAAGTCTGGTAAAAAAGAACTCAGAAGTTAACTCTCAGACCCAAAAAGACTGATATAAGGGATGTGATATAAGGGACTGATATTATTATGGGCTTATATAAGGGAAATGCATTCTGGGAAAGGTAGTTTTTCTGCTAAAGATGGCGACATTGCCCTGGAACACTTTTGTCAGCTCGAAAATGCATTCATGGTAAACTTAATATACAGCTTTTAAAAGAATAAGGAGGAAAATCATCTAAGAGTTTAAGTGTCAGTTCCAATGAAAAATTGAAAGGATACTTCAGTTGAAAGGTGCTTCGCGGTTTGGGGCTCCTTTGGTAAAATGCCTTATTTACCCTAATAGCTGTGCAAAGTTTTTAACGGTAGTTGGATAACAAAAAGCTACCTATAAGAGCAAACAAGCCACTTTAAAATCCTTAAAACAAGGGAAAGCAGTTTATACACTGAACGTTGTCTTAGATATGAAGAAACTTATGCTGAAATTAAAAAAGTTCTTTGCCTTTTGAACAAACTGCCTGCAATGAGTAATTCCTTTGCAAATCTAATAAGAAAACAAAGAAACAGGCATTCAAAAAGAAATGACTGCTTTATAGGTGGGAAACAAACTTCAGAAAATCTAGCTGTCTTAAAAAGAGTTGCTTCACCTGAAAGTTCCTTATTAGAAATCAATGCTAAATATCACAGCTGCTAATATCAGGAGTTAAAGCTAATGAAGTGAAAATACTAAATACAGTTCGGAGCTGTGCTGCTTTTGGCTTTACTAGCTCCTTTAGAAAAATATTTTATATCACTTAATAGCTGTGCAGTATTTGGTGAAGAGCTTTACAGCAGCTAAATATGGTAATTTCACCCTCAGGGTGAAGTGAAGTTTTTCAGTAATAGAAACATTTGTCTGAATTGAAACACTTAGGGGAACTATTATGAATTTGGGTGAAGGAACAGCCTCTAGTTAAAAACTGTCTACCGTGGACCGTGCATCTCTGCCGGTCCAGAACGGCTGAGAGAACTGGCAACTTTGGAGTGTGGCGTCATCCTGGGAAGGTTACAGTCCCCTAGCAACAACTATCACAATTCTATAACAACAACACTCACTAAATCCCAGTGCTTTATAACAAAGCTGACTATAAACCCTAAACTTTAGAAATGATGTACGTACTTCTTGTCTAGTTAAGAGAATCTTTCTAATAGAGATAGTGATAAAAATTAAGAGTAAGAAGTAGAAAAAGATGAAAATAAGATGTGGGTTTGTAGAAATGCTGTCTTGTTAGATCTGTGTTAAGAAATCTTTAGGTGTTTGTGAAGTTAAACATATAAGTTTGTAAAAATAGATCTATAGAGTTTCTTTAAGAATGTAAGCTTGCAAGAAGTATCTAAGGTAGTCTCAAGACATACAGTAATAAGCTTGTAAGAAGTAAAGATGCTAGTTGTAAATGTAAGTTTAAATAAGAAATAAGATGGAATGAATATAAGTATATAAGTAATAAGAAATATATTTGCTAAAGTAGTTCTATATTTTCCTTAAGGAGTATAAATAAGTAGATGTTAATGTGTTATATGTGAGTTTGTAAAAACGTGTAAATGTTGAATGAGTCTAAATGCTTTGCAAGGCAAAAGGTTATATGTGAGTTTGTAAAAAAGTGTAAATGTTAAGTGTGAATCTATTCCTAATGTATATGGTGAAAGAACCTGAGACACAGAAGGTTAGTGTCCCAGCAGACTGCAAAGTAGGCAGTCTGAATGGTTTCAAAAGCTCCAGAAGCCGATAAGAAGCTAAGAATGGCGGACGCGAGAACCAGAACAAGGCATCTGCAGCTGAGATCCGTGGAAAATCGACGCAATACAGAAAAACCTGAGCTAAGGCCAAAAACGGTGCAGTTTAGAATACTACTGTACCTAAGAAAGAGTAAGTTCAGAGACGCTTGTTTGAATAAAAATTGTTAACTGCAAAAAGTTTTGGTTGAAAAACATCTCTTCATATTTTGAAGTGAAAGCATAATACCAGAATTTATTTGTTTGAACTTTTTGAACTTAAAATGAGATAAAACTACAAAAAGATTTTGGTTATGGATTTCTTCGTATTTGGAAGGCTCGTACCAGAATTTATCATTTGAATTTTAAGACTTAAGGAATGAAATGAACAATAGAGATTTCATTGATATGTGACAATTTTGAGTTTATTCATAGAAATGACCTAGGAACTATTTGCTGGAATTGGGATAAAAATAGAACTGTTTAAATGAAGAAATTTATTATTTCTACCTAGAATCAAGATGCAGTTTTGTGTATGCATATATGCTTTATTAATTGGTGATTCATGAATTGTTTTGTGGAACTGTTTATGTAAAAATGAAATTACTTACAGAACTGGTTTTGTGTTACAAATGGAACTGTTTAAATGGAAAAGTTTGGGTTTTCTAACTAGGCTTGAGATTTTGCTTAAATTATAAAGAAAAGGGGGAGAGTTAATATTCCTTAGTCTAATTTTAAAAGTTGTTTGAGTGGATTAATGTCATGTTTTTGTTAGTAAGAAATGTATATTAAGAGACTACTTTTAAAGTGTAGAGAGTTTTATTAAGAAACTGCTTTTGGATGTTTTGCTAAGTTTTCAAAGTGTTAATGGTTAGATTGAGAAGATTGCTTTTCAATATGGGTTTGTAGGAATTGTATGAGTTTGGGTTCTTTTATCTAGGTTTGAGATTTTGTTTAAAAAATTATAAAGAAAAGGAGGAGTTATGAGATTGAATTATGTTTTCAGAAACCTATTGATATTAATGCACCCTGGTTTTGTGGGGTTAAGGAAATATTTAAGTTTGATGTGAACATTGAAGTTTTTCCTATGTTCTGTTAGCAAGAAAATTCAAATGATTGAGTTAAAGCTGTAAGACGGAGAAAATTGTTAACTATATTTAGCACCATATATGCTAATTCAAATGGTTCTGTTAAGAGTTTGCTTTGAGTTGTAAGATTGAGAGAATTGTGACTATGTATAGCAATATTTATGTTAACCTGTTAATGGTAATGATGAAGCTAAGGGATTCTTTAAGTTTGTAGTTGCCTTAAGAGTTTTTGGTTTAGAAAGGGCTTGAGGCAGCTAAGACTGCTGTAGTCATTTTGGACCTAATTCAAAAGAGAAATGCCATCTTTATCATCCTCTACTCTCACATTAGGAGGTGTAACAGCTATGCAGATTGCTGTAAGCCATTAATAGTCATTTTTTTATATATATTAAGAATGGGGGACCTGTGGGAGCCCATTCTCGGGTTCCTTGTGGCTTTACCCAGCAGGTCCGCATAGAGGATGATTAGACCACGGGCCTGAGTGCAGGTGTCTGGGATGGTCTGCACTTGGCTGTGCTGGGGGAGGAGGTCTTTTGCTCCACCCCTTGGTGTCTCTATAAAAACCCTGGGGCAGAGACAGTCGGGGCCCGTTGGAATAGGTTCTAGGCCCTCTGGAGGCTATCCTTTATTTTCTATCTGTTTATCTCCATGATATTCTCTGCAATAAATCCTTCTATCTAATATTTCCTGCTGCTCGCACTCAAGAAAACTCTGGGGAACTGTGGGGGTGGTTGGGTAAACGCCCGACAAAAAATCTATAATAAAAAAACTTTAAAAGATCTACAACATTCAAATTAACTAAATGGGTCATAAAAACCAAAAAAATAAAAATACATAACAAACTAAATAAAATAAAAAAACACAACTACAACCACAAAAAAGTCTACACAAGTCTAGAGACTATACTAAATTTAAAAAACACAAACTACTCTTTGGGTCATAAAGTTGTTATAAATAAAAAAGTATGTCTAGTGCCGATTAATAATTATATGCTTACTGTTTTTTTAAAGATGATATAAGTAAATTATTGCCAAGCTCTTGTTGTTCCTTATATAACTTGATAGTTTCCTTTTCTGTATATAAACTATTGATTTACAAAAATAAGATTACAACAGATTCAAACCACTTCTAAATATGTTATTTATCTATTATTCACCAAATCCTTGCCTTCCTGACTACCCAAGCCCTGGTTTCCCTACAATCATGATACCCCCGATGGGCCAGTCTGTGACATATGGGGGATGAGAACATAAGGGGGTGAGATGGTCAAGCTGGAACAGGGATGGAAGGGGAGTGCAAAGAAAGAGATACCATGATAGAGGGAGACATCAAGGTGATAGAGAGAAACTGGGTACAAGGGAAGTTTCCAAAAATCCACAAAGATGATCTCAGCTTGGACTACTAGAAATAGTGGTGAGGTTGCATGAACTGGTCTATTCTAGTAATCAGATTGGTGAATATCCTACTGTTATCACAGAGTCTTCATCCAGTAACTGATGGAAGCAGATGCAGAGATGTACAGCCAAGCATCAGGCAGTGTTCCAGGAATCCAGTCAAAGAGAGAGAAGAGGGATTCTATGAGCAATGTCATCAAAACCATGATGGGGAAACATGCAGGGATGACCAAACCAAACTTGTGGAAACTCATGCAAGTGTCATCAATGGCTGTGGAGCCTGCATGGGTCTGGACTAGGCATGCTAAGACAGTTGGGAAGCTTGATCTGCTTTGAGCCCCGCTGGAGGAAGGATTACAATACATCTGATGAATGAGAGGGCTTTATGTAGACCACTACCTATAATAGGATACTCCGTGAAGCCTTGAGCCAGGGGGAAGGGCTTGGACTTGCCTCTACTGGATGTGCTTCCCCATGGGAGGCCTTCCCTTCTTGTTGTGGGGAATGGAGTTAAGTTGGGGAAAGGTTGGAGGAGGAAAGAGGGGGATCTACGATTGGTGTGTAAAATGAATGAAAATTTTTTCTTAATAAAAAACGATTTTTTTTTGGAAAATATAGAATGTGTAACCTTCATTGTGTGATCAAGATTATCATTTAAGGAAGACAGTTCAATTTCCTTCCAGAGTTCATATTATGGTTGATATCAGAGAAATCATTCATTTTAAAATCACATATTTTATGTCTTTAGTTTCCTTAAAGGAACTTTCTAGTTTCAAAAAGAGAAGATATCCCATTTCAGCAACGTCTTCTGCACACAAACACATGCCTGTCTCATTGGAAACCTCATTCTCTGGACACCAGGCACAGTCAAAGCAGCAGTCTGCTGTGTGTTCTTGATGAAATTTCCTGAATCCAGGAGTGCATGTCACACTGCATGTAGAAGTCGGAAGCTGAAGCGAACAAAATAACAGACACAGGTTTCAAATATTCTTCTATTATCACACATTACATATTACGTTCAGGTATCTGAGCATTTTGTATAAGCCTGAAATGAAGTTGAAGGACCTACAGTATTTATTACATTGAGTCACATTGTATGTATCAAGTTTGATTGTAGAGGTTAGAAATTGTGTCTTCCCTGATCAAAATGATCCAAAAGGCATGCTTAGGAGGCAAGCATTGCTCCTGAAGGGTTTAAAATCAAAATCAAGGATGATGACTTGTGTGGGAGAGAAGACAGAGTGGGATTATATAGAGTCACAGAATGAAAAAAACTAGGCATATGGTAGGAGTCTCTCACAGGCTTAAAATTTTAGGTTAAAATGAAAGTTTGGGATCTAGAAATGTGTTTCTGGAAATAATTACATACTATCCTTGATTAAACTATAAAGATGTTGACACAGAATCACAAAATTTCATGATTTCTATCTAGTTACAAAATTTTAATGATCTACTTATTTTGTTTTTTTATTTTGTATATTTCTTTCTATGGCATGAGGTGAACTGAAATACAACTCTAGGTGTCTATGGATGCCCAAAGATGTATCACCATGACCTGGACATATTGGAAGTTGTGAACCATCAAAAACAGAGCTGTGTGAACTGAGCTTGGGCCCTTCTTAAGAACAGAGACTGTTGTTAACCTCCAAGCCATCACTCTGATCACACACATTTTTATAGCACAGATGTATTGCAGGGAATGAAAATGATGTTGTACACACCAGTGTTGCTCCCATGGTCTGCTCTAAGTCTTCAGAAATGTGCAGTTGTTGGCTCTGTGGGAAATAGGAGGAATAACTTCCTAGTTTCACCTTTAATCCAAAGCCTTGTGGGAAATTCCAAATGTTGTATATGTCATAGTCTGCACACAGTTTTCCTCTCAGATTCATGTCCACCAACTCTCCAATAGGGTTAGTAAATACCCTGTTCTTCAGCAAAGAAGCCATCTAAGTGAGACACATCATTAAATGATTACCTATGCTTATACAGTAAGGCAAAGTGACATTGTGAATGACCCGTAATTTTCAATGTGTTCCAGAAAAGACAATACTGATGATATCCTATCTAGTTAATATAAGATATCTCATGTATAATTACATTTTGTTACACTTCATATGCATTATTCGTGATGTAAATAGAAGAAATGTTATCAAATAATAACATAGTGAAAGAGATCTAAACATTTGTTACTTGCATGGAAACTGTCCAAATGGATGATTTTACTTAAGTGCGTGTGGGTTAATTTGTGTGTGTGTGTGTGTGTGTGTGTGTGTGTGTGTGTGTGTGTGTGAAGCAAAAATTAACTTTAAAAAAAGACAAATTGTGTAATTAAGCAGTGAGAGGACTGGAAGTTTTTCAAAGGAACAGAGGGAATGCATATCATGCAAACACATTATACGTACAAGAGATAAAAGTAAAATTATTAACACCAAGCAGTCCTTATTATTTGTCAACATACTTAATTGCCACTTCATAGAAATAATTATTTATGACATTTATCAACACATATTTTGTGTCTCTAGAAAGAAATTATCTTCTAGTTGTAACTTAAGGATTTTATGATAACATTTTCAGTAACTATTTCCAATATTAAACATATATGATAAAATGTTGAGATACATTCTCACAAAAATAACTACTTTATATACAAATAGTTATCATTCATTGAGTGTTATTCTTGTGAAGTCCATTTATCAACATGAAATATTCACATTAGGAAGATTTGAGAAATCTTTGTATTGATAGAACAGTCCCTGACAAGTACATATGAACACTTGTGGGGCCATTTAGAAATATAATGACTTAAGAATGATGGAAAGTAAGATAATTTACCTGATGACAGTCACGGAATATTCCTCTGAGTTCAGCTATAGGCTGAGAATCTACTAGCTGATAAACAATTTCATGGTAGGTGTGGGCAACAGCATACACAGCATTGTATAAATTGTAACCTTCTGCACTCATGACCATGTCAAATTTGTGTTGTGATAACCACTCAACTGTAGTGTTGAATAAATAATAATTCATTGAGCTAAAGTTGGTCTCAGAGACTGAACAGTTAAAATAATTCCACTTTGTTCTCATTTGAGAAATGTCTACTGGATATTTGGAAATGTTCACTATTTGCATAAAATGCCTATATTTGGAAACTTTACCACAGTGCTGTGCAAAAGTGACAGTCCCTTGGAAGGGGTCAAGGCTGAAATCTCTCTTACTTTTGGTGACATCCCAATGTGAGGTGGTGACCCAGATTCTCTGTACACCTAAATAGCCCCACCTTCTGAAGCTGACTTCTAGGGTAGAGTTCATTTCACCATAAATAATAACAACCTTTGCTGATGATGCCATGATTTGTTTGTCATATATTCCAGCCCTTGCTGTGTACAATTGCATGTTATCTGGGATCACATTCACAAAAGCTAAGCAGACTCCATTTCTTTGCATCTCTTCTCTTAAGTCTGAGAGAAACTGAATCCCCTGGTCATCATCTGAGACAAACCAGCCCTACCCAGGTCCATGTAAAATAAAGCATCAAAGAGACCATGGCCTTGGGCAAACATGTATCCTTGTGTGCTATCTGGTAGACATAGGGAAATAGGACATTATCACTCAGGAGAGGATGAAATGGTCCAAAGAAAATCTGAAGGATAAAAAACAAAGAAAGCAATGTGAGGAATATAATAGGCAGAAAGTTCATTCTTAGATATGAGTTGTATTACTCACCTTCCAAACCTCCTACAGAGAACAGCTACATAAACCTGTCAATATTGAGTTTTATTTCTATTGGATTCTAGAATATTTATGACAAGTCTGAATGTTCAACAAAAATTTTGCATTTCTGGCCCCCACCAATTCATCTATTCTTGTTATAAAAAGAAATGTTGGTGATGTAATAAAAAGTGATTTCTTAATCCTTTAGAAGATATAGATTGGCACACACCAACTCATGTTGCCCATTCATTCTCTGTAGAAGCTTGGGATTGGCATAGACAAGGTGTTATTTCTACTTTTACCACTCTGTCTCACCTTTGGAGATGTGATAATGGTTGTCATTTTTATTGATGTACTCCATGATGGTCCTATAAGTGATACATCACATATAGAATTTCCACACTCATAATTAGGAAGTATTGAAAAATTTGCTTGTGGTGAATATTTTAGATCAATTATTTTCATTGTATTAGAACACAGGCCAACAAGGATGGAAAATAGCAAAGACATATTGGGTAAAAGGTAAGGGTTCCTGTTGATCTCTTCAGTAGCAAAAATCAATGCCAGAATAAACTCAAATTTCTCTGTTGGTATTCTAAAAATGACACAAGAGCATCATGGAGGATGTTACAAATATGAAATGTTCAAAGCCAATGAAGTAAACCTTTTTCTAATTCCCCACTAAATTTGTTTATTAATTCTATAGTTCCTCATGTCAGAGTATAAAAAAAGTGGTCTTTAAAGATGAAAGAATTTCCAGACATCATCTAAATAAATCATTCTGATATAAGAGTTTTCTCATTGTGAAAATATATGAGGGGCTTTTGTGATCCCTGAATGCTATCAATGAACTGGAACACAGCTCTAGACATACAGTCTGCTCTATATTTGTTTTGGGATTGTCATTCTAGAGAAACATGAAAAAAACAATTCCATTAACCAAATATCTGTAGAATGATACTTTTTCCTTCACTTGTTAAAGGATAATTAAAGAAGGATTAAAGTTAAACAGATTTTATTAATTAAAATTTTCAGCCGGGCGGTGGTGGCTCATGCCTTTAATCCCAGCACTCGGGAGGCAGAGCCAGGTGGATCTCTGTGAGTTCGAGGCCAGCCTGGGCTACCAAGTGAGTTCCAGGAAAGGCGCAAAGCTACACAGAGAAACCCTGTCTCGAAAAACCAAAAAAAAAAAAAAATTTCATTCATGTATACAAAGTGTCTTGACCATGTTGAGTATATCAAAAATCACACAATAGATCCTGGCCTTCAACCCGAGTTAGACATCTTCTGCTCTTCCCAAGTTCATGCTGTTACTAGGAATTAAAAGAGATCAAGTGAATACAAAAAAAGTAAGGAAGAAGTCAAACTACTGATATTTTCAGATGTTATTATAGTATACATAAGTGACCCTAAAATTCTATCAGGGAATTTCTACAGCTTATAATCACCTTCGTTGTTGTACATGAATAAAAGATTAACTCAAAAACATCACACATTCTCTTATATATAAATGACCAATGGACTGAAAAGCCATCAGAAAACAAACCTCGTTCACAATAGCCACAAAAATTAAAAAAACATATTGGTGTAACTCTAACCAAGCAAATGAAAGTCCTATATGACAAAATCTTCAAGTATTTGAAGAAATATAGAGAAGGAAATATTAGAAGATGGAAATATTTCCCATGCTCAGGAATTGGTAAAAATTACATAGTAAAAATGTCAATCTTACCAAAATGCATATATAGATTCAATGCAATCCCCATCACATTCCAAAACAATTCTTTACACATTGAAAAAACAATACTCAATATCACATTAGAAAACAAAAAAAAAAGATAGATAAACTATTCTGTACAATAAAATAACTCCATAGTTAACATCATCTCTGATTTCAAGCTCCATGACAAAGCTATAATAACAAAAGCCACAGGTAATACAGGGTATTAGTATAAAAACAGAGAGGTTAACCAATGGGATCAAGTTGATTTTTTACAAAGAAACCAAAATTGTACAAAGGAAGATAGAAAGCATCTCAAAAAATGCTGCTGACATAACTGTATGTCAATATGTAGATGAAGTCAAATAGATCCGTATCTGTCACCATGGACAAAACTCAAGTCCAAGTGGATGAAAGACCTCAATATAAAACAACTTACACTGAACCTGATAAAAAAGAAACTTGCAAAGAGCCTTGAGTATATTGCCAGGTTACAACTTCATGAACATAATACCAATACTTATCTTAGTGCAAGCTCTAAGATTGAAAATTAATAAATGGTACCTCATGAAATTGAACAGCTTCTGTAAGGCAAAGAAAACCATCAATAGGACCAAATGGCAAACTACAAAATAGGAAAAGGTCTTCATCAACCCCAACATCAGACAAAATATATAAAAAAAAATTATTTCCAAATATATACTGAGCTCATTTCCAAAGTATATAAAGAACTTGAAAAACTAGACATCAACAAACTACATTTTCCAATTAAAAATTAAGGACAAATCTAAACAGAGAATGTAAGTAAAATGGTTGCAACAACTCTGGGTTTAGTCCCAGATTTTAGTACCAAAATATGAGTATTGAAACTCTGGGAAAGGTGTCCTGACTACCTTGGGAGTCAGGAAACACCTTGAGATGCCGAGACCTCATCTCAAGCTGATGATTGCTGAAATGCAAGGAGACAGTTCAGCCCTGGAAGGTGAGGTATCCTGGACACCTGGAGTTGCTGAGAACAACAGCTCTGCCCTGAAGGTTTCCTGGACACCTGGAGCTTCTGTGCACAGCTCTGACTGCTGGAACTTGCAAAGAAGTAGCCCAACCCTAAAAGGGACAATTTTTCTGACTTCTCAAGAAAGTCATGCCTGGAACTGTTTCAGCAGGGAAAGGTATCCTGACTATTTGGGAAAATAATGGTATAAATGGTGTGAAGGTGGATGATCTCCCAGCAGGATATAGCAATCCTGCTCCTCTCCTGGAGAGCTGCTACAGCTGAGCTTTGCTATGAACCCACTTAAGGGGGCTTTCTAGCAGAGCTCTGCTTCTCTGGCCTAAGATGATGCTTCTTTTACTTCACACTGCAAAAGGGGAAACCCCTGCAGAAATGTAGCAATCTCCTTTAGCTTCAGAGAAAAGTGTTATTTTTCAGCTCACTCTGTGTCCACTGAGAGACAACTCAACAAAGATCTTCTGTTCAACTCCTCCTTCTCTGCTCTTTCAGCTCTCCCTTGGTTGGCCTCTGAGGGACATCTCAGCAAGGATTTTCTCTGTGCCAGTGAATGAATATCTTCACACCCAAATCTCTTTTGAGAAAGAGATTTATTTGGAAAGGAGATGTCCAGGAGAGTGGCTGCCTCTACCAGGGTGAAGAGAACAGCCATTTTTTTTTCTAACTGACCAGGCAGGATGGTTTACATAGGATTTTTTTTGGGTGGAGTCAATGAGGGGTTGACTTGGAGCCCAGGAGTCTACTATCCTGCTCTGTGATTGGTTGGTTTCACAACTCAGTTGGCCAGGGGCAGAGATGGCTCTGATCTGAGTCAGCCAAACTGTGTTTCTTTCTGCCCTGATCTGATCCACATTTCCCTATTTCTGGGATACAGATTCAGGGTGGGTTTCTTTAGCCAGCCACTTTTCCCTATGTAGAATTCTCCAAAGAGGAATATCACATGTCCCAGAAGTTTCAAAGAAATGTTCAATAGTCTTAGTCATCAGGAAAATGTAAATCAAAACTTCACTGAGGTTACATTTTATATATGTCAGAATATTGAAGATCAGTAACACAACTGATAGTTCACCCTCATGAGGATGCAAAGCAAGTGGAACACTCCTCCATTGCGGATGGGAGTGGACATTTATACAGCCAATATGGAAATGAGTGTAGTCATTCTTCATGAAGATGAGAATCATTCTACCACAAGATCCAGATATGCCACTCTTATGAATATTCTTAAAGGATACTTCATCCTATCAAAAGGATATTTTCTCAACCATGTTCATTGCTGCTCTATTCTTATTTGCCAGAAAGAGTAAACAACATACATGTCTCTAAATGGAAAAATTGATAAAGAAAACGTATGGTACATTTCTACAATGAGGTATTACTCAGCAGTTAAAAAAACGACACCATGAAATTGGGAGACAAATGGGATGAACTAGAAAAAAATTACTCTAGGTAAGATAATGAAGACACAAAACATCAATATGGTCCATATTCATTTATATGTGGATATTATTTGCTAAGTACATGATAACACAGCGAAAGACTGTAGACTCAGAGAGATGAGGTATAGAAGACATGACAGAGAGCATGCAGATTGCAATGGGGGTGGAGAAATAGAATACATATTATGGGTGGACTGGGAATGGGAGGGTGAAAACTTATGTGGAAGAAGGCACTAAAGTATTTTAACTGTGGTACACCTGGTCATGAGAAAAAAAAATTACTCTCAGGGTGCTCCTAGAAGCAATGCTTCTTATAGAAATAACCAAACAGGAGACCACAACCTACTGGATTATGCAGAAGATGTGGCAAAGGCTAACACTGGACCAATGAATGCAGATCAACAAGCAATACACATGTAACCCATTACCATTGGAAAACACCTCAGAGGGCTTCCTCCAGGCCCCTAGATTGAATGTGGTCCAGTCATTTCCAGTCATTGTGGAGGAAATTCCTCCACAGGGCAATAAAATAATCCAGTGCCTATTGTAAAGAACAGTAATGCACTGGATGACAGAACAGCTCTGATAAATAGACCAAAAACTCCCAAAAACATGATAAAACAAATATTTTGGAAGACCTCCATAAAGAACAAAGACCAAAGCTTAGAGTATGAATTAATCACATTATTCTAGAAGGCTTTGTGGACACAGATCTCACTATAATTACACCAAAATTATGGCATCCGAATTGTCAGCTTCAAGAGGCATATGTCCTATATCTAGGGATTGGAACCCCATCTCAGGTAAAACAAAGCACAAGATATTTTGAATGCATAGGGCCAGAAGGACAACGAGGAAGGCTGAAGATGTATGTGACTAATGTAGCAGTGAATCTTTGGGGCAGAGATATGTTTCAGCAATGGAATACCTAGACCAACATTTCTCAAATCTCAGAAGTGGAATACAGACCAATTTATGTTTCTTGGAATAATATTATGATATATGATAAATATAGCTTCCAACCATTCAGGCTGTACACAAACAGAGGACAACCACCATTAAACTCTCAGAGGTACCAATGGCACTGCTTTTAAAATAGCTAGCTAGTAAACCTGTCTGGGTTGGACCATGCCCGATGACAAAGGACGAACTACAAGCCTTAGAACAGCTTGTTCAGGAGCAGTTAAATGCTCAGCATATTGAAGAATCTACCAGCCCTTCAAATTCTCCTGTATTTGTGATTAAAAAAAATCTGTTCAATGGAGAATGCTGATGGATCTGAGAACCATCAATAATGTCTTTCAGTCAATGGGATCAGTACAGCCTGGAACACCTTTGCTTTCTCTGTTACCTAAAAGATGACCTATTATAGTTACTGACTTAAAAGACTGTTTTTTAACACTACCTCTACAAGAAAAGCCAGGGAAATATCTGCCTTCACAGTACCTACTTATAGTAATTCTCAACCAGTTAAGAGATACCGGTTGAAGTTCTTCCCCCAGGGAAGGTTAAATTGCCTTACCCTGGGCAATATTTCATGCAAAAAATGTTGGAAATAATTTGTGCACAATTTCCACAATCTATAACTGACTATTATATAAAATCAAGTAAATAAAAAAGCATGTATAAAGAAGTCACAAAAAGTACATTTCTAACTCTATTTAAGATATTTTGTGTATTGTCACAATTTTGAGGTCATTGTCCATATATGCTATATCTGTTTACAGATTACTTATATGGATTATGTGAAACTTGAGTCCTTAAGTTATTTAGGGAAGTAAGACTTACAGATTAATGGTCACCCGTGCTTGTCATATCAATAGTTAAGTTAGGTAAGCTTTCCAGATTTACAGGAAATCAGGTCAGATGGACAGGTAGTCTGCTGTGGGATGGTCTGTATGTCAAATGTGTTGC
The DNA here is from genome assembly GCF_949786415.1 of Peromyscus eremicus. Classification (NCBI taxonomy): domain Eukaryota; kingdom Metazoa; phylum Chordata; class Mammalia; order Rodentia; family Cricetidae; genus Peromyscus; species Peromyscus eremicus. The sequence goes on from NW_026734288.1 coordinate 2,994,629, forward strand.
TGATTGGTCAATAAATAAATCACTGATTGGCCAGTGGCCAGGCAGGAAGTATAGGCGGGACTAACAGAGAGGAGAATTGAGAGAACAGGAAGCTGAGTGGGAGAGACACTGTCAGCCGCCTCCATGACAAGCTGCATGGGAAGATGCCGGTAAGCCACAAGCCAAGTGGCAAGGTATAGATTTATAGAAATGGATTAATTTAAAATATAAGAACAGTTAGCAAGAAGCCTGCCATGGCCATAAAGTTCATAAGCAATATAAGTCTCTGTGTTTACTTGGTTGGGTCTGAGTGGCTGTGAGACTGGCGGGTGAGAGAGATTTGTCCTTACTGTGGGCCAGGCAGGAAAACTTTAGCGACAAATGGTGCCCAACATGTTGGCAAGAGTTTCCACCTAAAACCTGAGAAAAAAAGATTTTAAAACAGAGCCAAAAACAGTTCCTAGTTGTCTCTCTCAAGTTAGTGGCAGCCTGCATGTTTGAGCTGCTATGGTGGGTTCCTGGCATGTGTGCTCCACCTGCAGTATGGCGGGAATGAGGCCTCTGCAAGTGACACATTAAGCTGTGTGGTGGATTTGGTCTTTGCTAGTACAAAAAAAAAAAAAGAAGTTTCTGGGCTACACGCTGCTTTGATAGAAGCATAGACCCACTATTTCTGAGAGTTGATGGCTCCCAGAGCTGGCAGAAAATGTACCACCACCATGTTGGGAAGCTGAAGTGGGCGGAACCAGCAGCCACAGCGCCAGCGCCCTTTCAGGCTTAGAAGGCTGCAGTTTAAAACAATAGGCTCAAGCTAATATAAGAAAATAAGCCACGTAAAGATGGCTACCACACAGAGAATCTGGATTATGTTCTCTTTGATATTCGTAACTGAAAAAAAAAATTTGATCATAAAAGTTGTTGAGTTAAACCAATATGGATATTTTAAAGGTACCTTGACTTCAAAATTTGGATGTAAGGATATGTTGCTTTGGAAAGGAGGCTCTGCTTTTGTATCCACAGAAAGCCAGAGGCTATGGACTTGTTCCAGACTAAGATACATCAGGTTTGACCAGCCAAGACCACCTGAAAGGTCTCCGATGACACCATGACCCAGATGATCCAACATCCAGAACCATTTCAAGGCAATTGGCTCAGATGATACACCCTCATGGACTACTCCATAATCCTAAAATATTCTTTGTGTCCCCATAAGATACAGCACCCCCCTCCAGCAGGAAGTAGTAAGAGAAGCTACGCCCAAATTCCCAAATATACCAAGCTGACTTTGGAGATGTGTAAAGGTTAAAACCTTCCTTTTTAAGAAAAGAAAAGGGGAAGTGCTGTAGGATGGTCTGTACGTCAAATATGTTGCTGATTGGTCAATAAATAAATCACTGATTGGCCAGTGGCCAGGCAGGAAGTAAAGACGGGACTAACAGAGAGGAGAATTGAGAGAACAGGAAGCTAGGTGGGAGAGACACTGCCAGCTGCCACCATGACAAGCCACACGGGAAGATGCCGGTAAGCCACGAGCCAAGTGGCAAGATATAGATTTATAGAAATGGATTAATTTAAGATATAAGAACAGTTAGCAAGAAACCTGCCATGACCATACAGTTCATAAGCAATATAAGTCTCTGTGTTTACTTGGTTGGGTCTGAGTGGCTGTGGGACTGGCGGGTGAGAGAGATTTGTCCTTACTGTGGGCCAGGCAGGAAAACTCTAGCAACAGTAGTCTTCAAATATTTCATAGACCTAGAGACTATGGCATTTAATAGTTTTGATAATTTATAATTTTGTTTATGAGAGGCACAATAGTTCCTGGCAGCACTGATCTACTCCCGAGACAATGTTGGGGTTCTAAGACACTCCTTCTATAAGTTTGTCTTCTTCTTGGCACAAAATGGCCTGCTGGGTAAAGACTGCCCTTGCCTTAACTGCTGACAGTATGCATACTGACCTTTTTGGATGAGTGGGACACAAGGAAAAGAGACTTCTGAACCTTGCCAAGACACAATAAGATGGTTTTCCAAAATTCCTGCTTCTAAAAATTGTCTGTCAGATATTCTCAGACTGTAGTCAGAATGAATGCCACAATGATGCTCCCAATTTTTAGGTGACTGTCCATATTGTCAGCTGTCTCTGTCTATTCTCAAATTTTTTTGGTAATTATTTGCTTGCAATTTGTGTTTTCTCAGGTACTAATATCTTCCTTCTTAGATCTTTGATGGGATTGAAGATCAGATAGTTACAGTTATAATCCCCTCATATCTTAGCTAAGAACATCTTAGATACTAAACAGTATATTCAGGCTAGGGCAGCTATTGGAATCATCTTGACAATTGGCCATTTACCTATGATCTAGACATGTAGCATGTGTTTCTTGTTTGATGTTGTTTTTGTCAGTTGTAGTTCCATTTTTCTTTATGTGATTTACCCTTTGTATTTTCTGGATAACATTTGATAATCATTCTTACTGTATATAGTTTGCATTAGGTTTAGAACCTTCTAATTGAGACAAAAAAGGAGGAAATACAAGGCTATTTGCTTTGCCCATAACCTGGGACTATGGAGCCCAAAGAAGCCAGTGCTGCTTGACATTGTATGTGACATCTTAAAAGGAGGATAAAAATAAAATAAATGGGTGAAACAGAGAAGAACTTCATGATCACTCTTTCCTCTCCTTTTAAGAGGTCACATACAGTGGCAAGAAGCACTTCTTAGGGCCCAAAGTAAGCAAATACCACTACAAACTGGAGGAAAAACAGTAGAGGGAGGGAATGTGGGCAAAAACATGTAGCATTTAGGGGAATTTAAGGAGTGACAAGGAAATCCAGTGCAGTGAATATTTCCTTAAATATGTGAAAATGATCCTAATGATGTCTCCTAATCATGAGGGAGATGGTGTTCCAACTGGCAACCCCACTCACCAAATAATGCTTCCAGGACTAGAACTGGGTTACATACAATTTTGTTGTTGGTCAATGAGGTACCATGGAAAACCCAAGCACCACCAACTCTTTGCAAGATAATAATATATTCCTGCAAATGGACAGCAAGGCCTCATTGCTGAAGATGACATCCATACAATTCATTGACTATGCAGAGGTTAAGCTGCTGCCTCCATACAACCTTTGCACATACATTCTCGTATCTTTGGCATGTGAAGGTACTCTGAAAGCTATGAAAGAGAAACTTAAAATATTTCACCCAAAAAGAAAAAGATATATCATCTTCTTAGCATGTCATGGAAATTTTTCCAAAAGTGATCACATACTTGGACACAAAGCTAGTCTCAACAAATACAAGAACATTGAAATAACACCCTGTTATCTGACCCTCATGGAATAAAAGTATATTTCAACAACAACCAAAAGATGACAATTCATGTGTAATAAGCACTATATTAAATGACTACTGGATCAAGACAGACCTAAAGAAAGAAATTAAAGACTTTCTGTAGTTCAGGGAAAAGGAATACACAATATACCAAAACTTATGAGACACCATGAAGTGATGCCAGCACTAAGGGTGTGTATGAAAACAATTAGATACCACACTAACTACTTCACAGCACATCTGACAGCTCAAAAAAAAAAACAGGCAAGCCCACAGAAGAGAAGTCAATGACAGGAAATCAACAGAGGGCTGAAATTGAATAGATTTTTGCACTTGGACTGGGAATGGGTGGAGATGTTAATAGCAGCGATCAGGTGTGGGACACATGGAGGAAGGGAGAGAGTAGAGAAAGACAACTGCATTTTGGATGGCTCAGAAATGTATAGTAAAACCAAACATCACTGACAGGAAGAAAGAAAAATAAGGAAAGGAAAAACAAAAGAAGAAAAAGGAAGGAGAGAAGGAAGGAAAGATAGAAGTCAATGAAATGATTTCCAATGTTACTCCACTATATCCATAGAACAGTGTAGTCTGATCATCATCAGAAAGAGTACCTTGAGCACCTAATCGGATAAGGTGCAGAGACCCACACCTGAAAAACAGGCAGAGTTAGGGAACACTGAAAAAGAAGGGGAGGAAGGATGGAGGCCCAGAGTGGTCAAGGACCCCAGGAGAACACACTTCATAGAATCAACAAAGAAAGGCTCCTACAGGCTCACAGAGACTGATGTGACAATCAGAGTCTGCAGGCTCTGTGCTATGTCCTCTGCATATGTTATGATTGTTTAGCTTTCAGTTTTTGTGGGATGTTGAACAGTGGGAGTCAGGGTATATCTGACACCATTGCCTTCTTGGGACCATTTTCCTTTTACTAGTTTGCCTTGTCCTCCTTGATATGAGTGTTTGTGCCTCATCTTAAGTTATGCTGAATCCAATAAGTACCTATGATAATTAAGAGTTCATCAAATGTCTTGTTTCCATTGGTAGAGATAGAAAAGTTTTCTATGTTTGTTGTTATATGCTATTTATATGTAAAAAATTATGTGAAAGACCCTAAAAGCTATGTGATGTGTTTAAATTTGGTTCAATACATTTTGCAAGAAAGGATCAGCCATGCGAATAACTTTATTAAAGTATCATTAATAAAAATTTTCATTACGAGGTAGAATATCAAAGAGGAGGTGACAGAAATGTCAACCCTGCTGACCTGAAACTGAAAAACAATAATGGAAAGCAACCACCAGAATGAAAGTGTGTCCAGGCCGGGCGGTGGTGGCGCACGCCTTTAATCCCAGCACTCGGGAGGCAGAGCCAGGCGGATCTCTGTGAGTTCGAGGCCAGCCTGGGCTACCAAGTGAGTTCCAGGAAAGGCGCAAAGCTACACAGAGAAACCTTGTCTCGAAAAAAAAAAAAACCAAAAAAAAAAAAAAAGAATTGAAAGTGTGTCCAGGACAGTAGGGCTAATCAATTGCAATACATTCTTTAAAATTCCCATGAGAAAGCACAAAGAACCTCAGTACATGCATCAAAAAGGCCCAGGCACATTATACAGCAGCAATGATGAGGAATTTCAATACTATGTCCCTGTTATCTCTGCTCTGCATCTACCAGTTTCAACATCTAACACATAGGATCTGAAAACCTCATTGACAAATTTCATCTCCTTTTCTAGTAAGAATATTTTAGTTCTCCAATAATTCTTTTCATGTTGCTTTTACTAATTAATTCTAAGGAATATCGATCACCTATCTGATATTAATCATGCCCCAAATCTGTGACTGGGCACAAGTGAAGCAAAATAAAACTGGGTTGGCATAGAATCTGACAGCGCATGGTTTTATTTTATCCATTGTCATTTTCAGCTGGAGAACATTAGGGACTGGTATAGAGATGATTTTTAAAGTGATGTCTGTGTCTACTCACACATATCTATGTAATATTTGACCTGCCATCTTATATACTAGTCACATACTTCTATTTCTATGGGTGAACATCTGCACTCTGGTTAGAGACCAAAATTAAGAAACCTCTTTATGAATGGTTTGGTTACAATTACTGATGGAGGAATCCTTGGCACACACTTGAAGAGACACTGTAACACAGCCTCTAAACACAGAACTCATGCCAGTGGTTTGTATTTGTGTTTTCATGTCCTATTCTGAGACCCTGGGCCATGACAGCTTTCACAATCAGGAAAACCATGAGGAGACAAGAAAGAGAAACCCGTCTCTCTCACCTTCCAGTTTAGTGCATTGGAATCTAATCTAAGAAAACTGCAGTACAATAAAATGCATGAGAAAATACCAAAATAGTAATCAATAAAGGAGAAAATTTTCTGTGGTTCAAGCATGACAGAGGGAACCACAGAACAGAACTCCCCGAGTTTTCTTACACAAACTTGTAACTTATGACATTGATGCTGGAATTGAAGAAGTGAATGACTTACATAAAATCCATCATATTATTATACAAATCTTCCTCAGGCGGTTCTGGAGACAGGTAAAGTAAAAACTCACAGTCATTCCTCAAAGCTCCATGGTCCTCTTCTTCATGCTTTAGTCTCCAAAAGCAGCTGGTTTCTGTCCAACTGTACAAGATGAGAGAAAACTTCAGGAGCAAGAGGGATATCAGGAGAGCACACAGCTTCCTCATGGCTCCCGGGATCTAAGACTGAGCAGAGGTGAAACCCTTTTCTCCTGCAGACCAACATCACACATGCCTTTAAGTCTAAGTGCCTGTTTCCTTCCTCTAGCCACATGGGGAGCATGTGTGTAGATAACAGTTCCCATATGCCCATCTGTGTCATGATTCATGGATGCATCTGGAAATTTCTGGCCTAAGGATCTGCACCTGAGGTCTGCCACCTTTCCATCAACACTGGTAGGAAAACATGTTGTGAGAATCACAGTCTGCAGCCACAGGTGCCATGATGTCATTCATGCCCAGAGTGTCAATGCCCCAGGGACACTCTCCTGTTGAGCAGCTGGGGCTCCCGTCCTGTTTCAATACCCATGTGCATGAACACCACTGGAGATCATTTCAGTGGGTTTCCTCAGCTTTTCTGTATTAGTGAGAGGTGCAAGGGTCATCAGATTCCTGTGTCATTCAGAGCTTGAGCTGAATCATGAGACATGTACTTTTTTGTCTGTGATAGGGAAGGGCAGTACCACATACAACATTCAGCCTTGAATGTTGTTCATGCTGTAGTTTGTGTGCAAATGTATGCTAGTCACACGTGCAGAATCTCCTGAAAATACCTGTTTCCTGTCCTCTGGAGAACCTGCCATCAGGCCAGATTGCCTGGTATTGACCAGAAAATTAGTGAATTATTGTGACTCAACACCCACTCTGTCATTCCAACACTCTTACCAATGCAGACATTCACAATCTAACCAAGTTCTAAAATGTGATCTCCTGGCTGCTCTTCAGTTCCTGTATTTAGTGTCTTGTAGTGAAACGTGTCTCCACCAAGCACTGTGGTTTCCTCCAAACTCATTACTGTTGCTGAGTATCACATCTAATTTCAACCTGCCATCTTTTCTTTTAAGATTATTTATACAAATGGAACCTTTGTTGGGTTGGAATGCAGGAAATCCATTGCCTGATAGAGATTCCATGAACAAGTGTGGATGAGTGTTTCTTTCATGTGTTATTAAGGGTGACAGAGAAAATGTATTCAGTCTTTCAAGTCAGGACCACCACATTGATTTATGGACAAAAATATATCTTATCTATTTTTCATTTCTCTCATGTTGTTATCTATATAGTTTCCATATCTTGACTGGCTGAAATTATCTTATCAATTAATATGGATGTGTCTTAGGATGTCAAGTGACACATATGGACTCCATTCCCACAAGTGGTTGAGAGAGATCACTTAGTTTGACTTCTCATTTTGGATCCAACCTTACACTGATTTCCACAGTGACCATGGTAGATAGATTCCATAACCACCATGAAAAGAGGGGATTCTTGCCCACTGCATCCTCACCTACACTGTCGAAGTTATTTTTGAAATGTTTGCTTCTTCAATGGGTGAGGATGGAATCTCATGTGGATTTGACATGTTCTTTCTCCATCAGTATAATTATGATCTCTTTTCATAAATTGTTTGAATAATGTATTATTTCTAGTATCTTCTGTTCAGACTTGAGTGGACTGAGCATTTGGATGTTTGAGATTTTTCTTTCTCCATGTGTTATGGACATGAATTCCAGGTGAAATGAATAGGAATCAGACATTTTCCACATCTAGAGGCCATCTCTTCATGGCTTCCTGACCATGCAGAGACTTTGTGACTGCAGCGTCCCATGCAGCAGCTCTGAAACACACTTCTTGGCCATGGACAGCCATCCAGGGTGCTACTGCCTGAGTGCATACATAAGAACAAGATTCACATAATATCCGAGTTATTTCAGACCTGTAGGTCAGAAACCATATTTGCATTTTCCCCAAAGAATGAGAGATAAAGCCTCATCTTCTTTTGAAGCACAAGGATTGAACATGTACTTCATTATTCTGTCTTGATGTTTAATTGTTCAAGTTTTATGGGGAATGTGTGACAGGTATATAGAACTATCATTCTAGTTCTTGAAGGGATGAGCATTGCAATCAAGGATCTTACTGGGAAAGATGAGTCATCCAAATATGGGGCTGGCACTGTTCCTGGATGACAAAGTCATTCTTCAATGACAGCATCCTGAGAACAAAGGTTCAGAGAATCAGAGATAAAGATAATAGAACCTGTTGTCTCAGGAGGTCTTGCGTACTCTATTCCTAATGCCAAGCAAGATTATTATGAAGGATAGCATCACAAAGGCTTTCTTCAAATGGGACAGAGTCAGTAGAAACTGTCACACAATGGCATGATGTCAATGGGAGCAACTGAACAATGCTGCACAAGGGGAACACATGATGTCTAATGATAATTACAGATAATTACAGACTGAGCACACAGTGGCCTTGGTACTGACAAACATTTTGCTGTACACATAGAGATGTTGGCTCTCCAGAAGCTGGACTTTGACTCCTTGGGTGCACTGGCTCCAGCCCCAGAATGGCTTTGCTTTGTTTCCTCCTGGGCAAAGACACAGAATTAATGTTCTCTTAGTCTTCCCTTCAGGGACTCAGAGAAAGTTGTGGGTAGGTATGGCTCCCTACAGGCTTGGGACCCTAACAGCATAAATAGAATAATGTTGGCTGAACAACAGCATTAATTTTCTGCTTCCTGACTGCATATCATGTGACCAACATTATTCCCCACTGTAATGTCCTGTATCCATTTGAAATTTAAACCTCTGTCTACCATGACTCCTTTAAATTGCCTATTGTCCCAGGAACACAAAGCATTAATAATATTCTTCCCTCTATTTTCTCAGGAATTCTTTGAAAATTTCTCCTCTTTTGTTTGATAGTGAAGAAAGCTATTTTAATCCTTTTATCTAAAATGTTTCAAGCAAATGTATACACGGACCTCAATTACAATGTTAATTCAATCAGGATACATTTTTCTTATTGTCTAGTGAGTTTTAAAGACTGTTTTCTTTGTGCTTTTTTAAAGCATTCTATTCTGACTTAATTTTCCATTGTGAATCTACCCATAGCTGTTACAAAGACAACTTTGTCAGGATCTATTGAGTTTAACTCAATGGGGGAATGGAGAGGAAGTTGTCACCATCACTCAGGTTACCAGCAGGATCCCTGGCTGGTGGTTGGCAGGATATATGTTAAGGTGCTGTCATTGATGATGTGCTGTAATTTGACAGTGACCTTGTGACTTTCAAATCCCTGTGAAACAGTACATTGACATTTAACACTGCAAGCATGATTTGTGTCTTTTTTAAATAAGGTAGGTTTTCTATGAATAATTTTATGTAGAATTAGGGTGAGGTGGACATTAGAAAAATCTCTGACAAGAAACTTTAAACAACAGAAACAGGAAGAGTTGTGGAAGAAAATTTGTTATCACAGGGTGATGCCACTTGTCATACAACAGAAGGCAAAGTTACTGACTTCCCTATCCTTAATTCTTTCAGATGCACATGTCCGTGTGCCACTGTTTTGTATTGGATAACTGACTTTCTGGATTGTTCAAGGTCAATTTCTAAATATTTCTATAGAAATTTGACTTTTCTTTATATATTCATATCCCCCAATTTAAAACTAACAGTGTTGTATTCATTTGATGACACTTATCCCTGTGTACTATGGACAGTCTTGATTTGGAATAGCACTATATTTGGTTTGCCTCCAGTGAGTAAGCACTAATTTTCATCTGGTTATTTTATGTTTATTGGAAACGTATTATTTTTTTATAATGATTTTATAAATACAAAGTATTTTGTGCCATTCAAATTGTAAAGAAAAAAATTTGCATGCATAAAATGTTGAATATAAGCTCTGGTTCTCTATGATTTGTCCCCAAATCTGCTTTGAATGGTGTTCCTATGTGAGTGAATCAGTGAGTGTGTGTGTGTGTGTGTGTGTGTGTGTGTGTGTGTGTGTGTATGTGTTAAAGTGGGTCCTAATGTAGATGGATATATGTACATAAAGTAGCTTTTGTATTTATTTTGATTTAATGGTCATTCAGTTATAATTTCAGATGCCCACAACTATTCCATTTGAGAAGGGGTAGTTTAATTTTTCAAAAAGCATTAGAGCTTCCACTTTAGGAAATTTTATTCCCAATGCATTTTGCCCACACACATTGCATTACATCACACAAAGAACAGAAGTTGGTATGACTCTCAAAGAGCAATTAGGAACAGGAGTAATTTTGTGGTAGTTCACTCTTAGAGGACACAGTAATAAAGTAAAAAATACCTATGACGCATGTTCTAGTCCATTTCTATGGTTCTAATAAAGACATGGATTTCCATAGTAGCAGTAAATACTTTTAGTCTCAACATCCATGGACGGGCATTCCCCTTTTTCTAAATTCTTGGGAGCATGAGATGTCATTTGTTTTATCGATTATTGGCCCTTCTGATGGGTGTCAGAAGAAATCTAAGTATCATTTTTATTTGTATTTCCCTGATGACTAAGGACGCTGAACCATTTTTAAATGTGTCTCATCTATGTGTGTTTCTTCCTTTGATAATATACCGTTTAGTTCCATACCACATTTTACTTGGATTATTTGTTGTCTTGATATCTAGGTTTTTTTTAGTTCTTTACATATTGATTGACTCTATCAGATATGTATTTGGTAAACATATTTTCCCATTGTGTAGCCCACTTCTCTGTGTTAAGGATGTTATCTGTTGAAAAGCAGAAGCCTTTTCAGTTTAATGAAGCCCCATGTATTCATGGTAGTTAAGTTTCATGTTCACAAAGTCTGTTCCCATTCTAAAGTGATCAGGACTCTCCTCCACTTTCCTTTTTTATCATATTCAATCCAACTGGTCTTAAATTGAGATCCTTATTCTATTGAAAGTTAAGTTTTGTGCAAGGTGAACAGTATTAATCTATTTGCCTTCTACCATCAGTTATTGAGTTGGAAAAACACCACTTGTTGAAGATGATCTCTTTTTTTCTATTGTGCATATCTGGCTTCTTTATCAAAAATCATGTTTCCATGGGTGTGTGGATGTAGATGGATTTCTAAACAGTCTTACTAATAAGAAACACAGAGCCAAATACAGAGTTAGTAGCCAAAGAGATCAGAGCAAGAGCCATGACTAACTAGCTTACCACCAGCAGTAGCTTCCCCAGAGAGAGAGATCTCTTCCTACCTGACTTGTGTTTTTGTTGCCTTTCTGTTCTACCTTCTCATCGGCTCTAAGCCCAGCCACATGACTTCTTCATCACTGCCTGTCTATACAGATGTCCAGGTCTCTGTGGTTGGTACTAGGATTAAAAGCTCCTGTCACCATGCTTGACTGTGCCCTTGACCACACCCAAAGTCTGCCTGCCATGCGATTGGATTAAGGGCATGTAATACCACTTCCTGACTCTGCTTATAGGTTGCTTTGACCTCTGATCTCCAGGCAGCTTTATTTATTAACATACAAATAAAATCTCATTTCAGCACAATTAAAATATCACCACATTTCTCCCTATTAATCTAATAAAAAAAGAGAGAAAAGTTATAACTAATAGAAGAAAAACTCTATACAGTAAGTACAATAACTACATACAATATATATAGGCAATAAATACCTCAACAATGCATAGTCAATTTGCATTTGACAGACTCAGAGAAAATATTCCATTATCTATCCTATTTTTGTAAGTTCAACATGGACCTAATTTCCTTTCTATCCTATCTTGTATTAATAACAGAGAACTATCTTATAATGTCTTTCAAATTTACACACTTACACCTCTTTAGTGAGTTTCTTTTCTGAAATTCTTAACAAGGAAGACTGTAACTATAACTACCTAATCTTTAACTATAAATATCTAACCTTCAACTCCCTCAGACCCAAGAAGGAAATAATATTGCCTAGTAAAACAGGAAGTGCACACAAGCAGCTTCCAAAAAAATGTGAGTTAATGGAAACAGCCAGCTGCCTGACAGTCACCCGAGTTTTCTCTGCAACATTGGGGCATCATCTTCAATCTATAGGCTTGGCGTATCTGACAGACTCATTTGTGAAGTAGGATACACAAAAGGCCTACAGTTCAAACTCACATTGGTGAGAGGACTCCATGTACCAGAAACACCTGAATTCCACCAGTATCCTGTCATGATTCAGGATTTTAAATTCTGGAAAATGTTGATTTTTTTAATTCAGTTGTCCATTCATTTTGGCTTGTGAGTGGCTTCATCTCTTTTATTAAATGCCAGCCTACCATTGAGAAGTTAGACTCCATCAGCTTAGTTACTCTTTCAAGAATAATTGTTTTGGGTTTTTTCTACTGCACACCAGAAGCCATCAGTCCACTGTCTGTTCAGCTGCTTTCTAAGAAAAGGGCACTATACTTTTTCCAGATTGCAAAGGCCACTTCAGGGATGGTGCCATATTGTTCTGGCCTCAGAGGATGCCTGTTGATAAAGCCACAACCACACTTGTCTTGGCAAGAATCGGTAGTCCTTAGTTTCATGTCCTGTCTGTCTATTTTGTCATGTTTGTCAGCAGTTGATTAGAGGATACATTGTTGTCCAGTGGCTAACTTTTGCCACAATTAAAGCTAATTCCACATGCAGTTTCTTCAATGACCATATTTTCCCTGAAGTAGATTGGTACTGCCAGGAGCTAACATGTCTCATAGTAATAAAAAAGAAAAAAAATTCTAAGTTATTAAAAAATTTTAAATGCCATATTCTGTGGACCTCTGAAGGGTTTGAAGATGACCTGTCTATCTAAAATATATCTGCACTATCTTGAAAACATACCTAATAAGACTACAATTTTGATTGTAATGTCTAACCACTAACTTTCATTTCTTTATATCCTAATAGTTGGTAATAATAACATTCAAGGATCAGCAAAATGCATTGCATTGTTAAATGAACAGTATAAGTACAATATCTTGAACAAAATTAGAAATACGCATATAGCATTTTCTAACAATATCAATCTCAATATATATAATTTGTATACAATATACAAAAATCCAATCTAATGTAAAGTATTTAAAATTAGTAATTGTCTTTTAAAAGTATATTCAATAATCTATCTTTTTATCTGTCATATCTATATATTCTCTTTTTTTTCTGAGTAGATTCAATAATCTACCTTTATTCTATAATTTCCATATATCCTTTTTTAAAACAGGAACCTTAAATCTAATCTCATTTGCTTAGCCCTTTTCCTAACCCTTAACAACTTATAACCAACCCTCCTAAACAATGAAAATTATCCCAGACCCAAAACCCATTAAAAGACCAAAAAACCACCTGCCCCACACTGCCTCTTTGTGAATGGTATTCTTAAAATTGCTTCCTGCTGGATATGGGTGAAGGTATCTTTATTCTGAAAAGAAAAATTTTGGATTAATTGTCAAATTCTAGAAAAGTTAGGTATATTCTTTGTTGTCCTGTCTGAGCACAATGCCAAAGTTCAGGGCTTATCTCAAGTCCTTACTCAAGTAGTCTTTGAAACTGGATCATCTCAGCTAGCCATCTCAAAATTGCTCTCAACAATTTGTAGTCCAAAGCTGATCTGTAAATTATGTTTGACAGCTCAGTGGTATTATTGTTGTCCACAGGGAATTGTTGTTGTTGTGGTGCCCCATTTTCTTCCTCGAGACTTCAAACTTGATGTTAGGCCTGGCCATGATTTCCTACAGAAAACTGAAAAAGACTCGCACACAAAGTCATGTGTAGGCAGCTAATTGAAGTCTTTTTTCTAGAATTAGTTAGTACTATATATGATCATTAATATCATAACAAAAGCTTAAAATTTATATGAATTTTATAAATTTTGGTATAAAATTCATACTTTAAGAAAAGTTTAAAGATACAAAATGGAATCAAAAATTGAGATTAGTAGTTATTGAGTAGTTCCTTAATTATTTTTTGTTTGTTTGTTTTCGCCTATCACATATCAGATTATGACTCTTTCTTCTGGCATGATACAGGGAGTTTGCATTTTCATTTTAACAATGTGCTTGCGTTTAAAGAAGGAGAGAGACACTCTCCAGCTCCAAAGTCAGCTTTAATTTTTAATTGAACTGGGACTACAAGAAGACCAATAGTGTTAAATGTCTTTAAAGAAGAGCAGAAACAAATATATAGGAAGACTTAATGAAATTTTATAGATGGTATACCAATAGACCATTTTACTTTTTTTCTTGAGACAGATGATTTGTGCTTTTTCTTCAGTTGTCTCATTTGTCCAGTTTTCTTCATATTCCTTATCTTTTATTCTGCTAAAAGACAAAAACAAGAACCTTTACCCAAGACTAACTTTGGGGAGGTTCCCTTTTGGCATGTTATAGCTGATTAAATGAAAAGGCATGTTTTAATGGTATAAGTTAGTTTAAATGAGATGGTCATGCTGGTTGATGATCTATTACCTCTTCTAATTAAGAGGTCTCTCCTGTTCAAATCGAATCTTTATCAATTTTTATGGTATCCACAACTAATCTTCTCCTATAGAAACAAAAGCAAAACCTCATCCCCAATGTAACACATATCCTGGTTTCCATTCTGAGGTCAGCACATCCTTAAAGTATATAGGCCGATTTAATTCTGTATATTTTTTCTATTATTCAATGTCTCTCTGCAGCTGTTGTTCCTTTCAAATTAGCATTGAGAAAATTCAAAGTTAATAGAGCATTATGCAGTCTATTTCTGGGTGGGTTTGTTACCCCTCTCTGTTTATTCAGCCTATCCTTTAGAGTTCTGTATGATCTTTCTGTAACTGTTTGACCTGTAGGATTATGTGGTATACCTGTAATATGCTTTATATTGTAATAAGCAAAAAACTGTTTCATTTTAACAGAGACATATGATGGAGCATTGTAGTTTTGATTTGTGCAGGTATACCCATGATGGCCATAACTTCTAGCAAATGAGTGATTACAGAATCAGCTTTTTCAGAACTCAAAGCAGTTGCCCATTGAAATCCTGAATAAGTATTGGTGGTATGGTGTACATATTTCAGTTTTCCAAACTCTGCAAAGCGAAACACGTCCATCTGACAGATTTCATTCCTTTGAGTACCCTCTGGGTTACATCCTGCTGTTAATGGCATTTGATTGTAGAAGGAACAAGTAGGACATTTCTTTACTATTTCTTTGGCTTGTTGCCATGTTATAGAAAAATCCTTTTTTAAACCTTTACTATTGACATGATTTTTTTATGAAATTCTGAAGCCTCCAGCACATTTCCTATCAATAATTTATCCATCTCATCATTGCCTTGTGCTAGAGGGCCTGGCAGACCAGTACGTGATCAAATGTGAGTTATATATAAAGGATGACTCCTTTTCCTGATTGTATTTTGTGTTTGAATAAATAGTGAAGTTAATTCTGAAGCATCAGGGATAAATTCTGCAGTCAGTCTCAATATGTAATACTACTCTTTCATCATACTGAGAGACAGTTACTATGTTGAGAGGTTCTGAAAAATCCATTAGTTACAACAGAATAGCATTCAATTTTGACTTTTAAATTCTGATTTAAACCACTTTACTTAAATTTTCTGATTTGTAACCTGCCTTTTCTTGTTTGTTGGCATCTGTATAAAAGGTACAAACTCCAGATATGGGTTTTTCCCATACAATTTGAGGCAAGATCCAATCAGCTCTCTTTATAAGATCAATTCTATCGCTTTTGGGATATTTGCTGTTAATTTCTCCCAAAATTTACTGCAAGCTCTTTGCCAAGGTTCACTTTCTGTCCATAGGTTTTCAATGTCCTCCTTAGTTAAAGGTACTACAATTTATGCTGGGTCTATTCCTGCAAACTGACGAAGTCTCAATTTTACTTTCCAAATCAAGTCAGAGATTTTTTCCACATAAGTTTTTAATTTTTTATTTGGTTTATTTGGTAAAAAAACACCCATTCCAATATAATATCTTTCCTCTGCATTAATATTCCTGTAGGAGAACACCTATAAGGTAAAATAACCAAAGTGCAATCCAGCTTTGGATCAATATGATCCACATGCCCTTCATATACTTTCTTTTCTACCAAGGCCAATTGTTCCTCAGGTTCAGGTGATAATTCTCTTGGACTACTTGAGTCCTTATCACCTTCTAAGGTTTTGAACAAATTATTCAGTTCATCATTTTTACCCCAACAGTAGTTATTAGATGAGAAATGTCTCCAAATAGGCTTTGAAAGTCATTAAGAGTCTGTAGTCAATCACTCCTAATTTGCACCTTTTGGGTCTAATTTTCCGTAGCTCTGTTTTATATCCTAAATAATTAATAGAATCTCCTCTTTGTATCTTTTCAGGAGAAATTTATAATCACCAGCATAGCAAAATTTTCTTTACTTCTTCAAACATTCTTTCTAAAGTATCTGCATTTGGTCAGCTAGTAAAATATCATCCATATAATGATAAATTATAGATTTAGGAAATTTTTTTACGTACCACTTCCAATGGCTGTTGTACAAAATATTGGCACAGAGTTGGGCTATTCAACATTCCCCATGGGAGGACCCTCCATTGAAATCTTTTAACCGGTTGAGAATTATTATAAGTAGGCACTGTGAAAGCAAATCTTTCTCTGTCTTTTTCTTGTAACGGTATTGAAAAGAAACAGTCTTTTAAATCAATAACTATGAGAGACCATCCTTTTGGTAACTAAGTAGGCAAAGGAATTCCAGATTGCAGAAAGCCCATTCTCTAAATTACTTTGTTAATTGCTCTAAGGTCTGTTACCATTGTCCATTTACCAGATTTCTTTTTAATAACAAATACAGGAGAATTCCAAGGGCTGGTTGATTCTTCAATATGCTGAGCATTTAATTGTTCTTCTAGCAACTCTTCTAAAGCCTGGAGTTTCTCTGTTGTTAAAGGCCATTGCTGAACCCATACAGGCTTGTCTGTTGACCATTGTAAAGGTAGAGCTGTTGGTCTTTTTGGAAGATCATCAGTTGTTGAGCTCTGTTCTTGTACAACATGGATGGCTGATGACCACTAATTAGAATAATATCTTCTAATATTTCTCTCAGAAACATGTGCTAGTTTATGATTTGTTTCTGAAATTGGAGGGATGTTAATCTGAGTATTCCATTGTTGCAACAATCTCGACCCAACAGGTTCATAGCTATGTTAGCCACATATGGTTTTAATTTTCCTCTCTGTCCTTCTGGACCTATACATTTGAGCCATATTGCACTCTGTTTCACTCAAGATAATGTCGCAATTCCTAGCAGTTGAACGTTTACCTCCTGAAGAGGCCAATTTGGATGCCAAAATTCTGGTGCAATTATGGTAAGGTCCGCACCTGTGTCTACCAGACCAGACAATAAAACACAATTTATTTTTATTGTTAATTTTGGTCTTTGTTCATTAATACAAGTTTGTCAAAATTTTGTCTTTATGTTTTTTCCTGAATTTCCTATTCTCTCTGTTTCATCATCCCAATCAGCATGATTTATTCCAATAATAATTTGGTTATTTAGTTGCTCTGAGTAAGGGTTTCCTCTACAACTGCAGGAAAGGTTTCAACTGGATTTACTGTGGGGGAGTTCCTGAGGCCCCTTTGGTGGTTTCCCAAAGCCTGAGGCAAAGGATTTCCTTGTCTGTACCTTGTTGATCTACATTCATTGGTCAAGTGTTTTCCTTTTACCACACCTTCTGCATACTCCAGAAGGAAGAGGCATTCTGTTGCCAGTGTTCCTTGAAGAAACATTGTTCCTAGGAATGACCTGTTTACAGTCCCTTTTCAAATGTCCATGGTTTCCAATCCAAAACATCTAACATTTCTCAAACCTTTTGAAATTGCTTCTCCTACCCACATATCATCATGCTCATGAGCCTCAACATTAACCGTGTCTCTAATCCAATCCTCCAAGGGTGCAGATCTTGCCTTTAATGGCCTGATTATTCTTTTGCATGCTGCATTTGCATTCTCAAAGGCCAAAGATTTAATTATTATCTGACTAGCCTCTGAATTTGCAATCATTCTCTGTACTGCTAAAGTCAATCTTTGTAAGAAATCTGTGAAAGATTCTTTTGGGCCCTGTGTAACCTTAGTAACTGATTCAGATTTTTTTCCTGGTTCCTCAACTCTGTCCCATGCATTCAAGGCTGCCGTTCAACATAGAATTAGGTTTTGGACATCATATAAACATTGTGTTTTTACTGAAGCACATTGGCCTTCTCCAATAAGCTGATCCTGGAAGACTTGTATTCCTTTATCCCTCCATTGTTTTTCTATGTTTTTAGCCTCATCCTTGAACCACATTTTTCACTGGAGGTTTTGTCCGGGTTCAAGAACAGCTTGTGCCAGCTCCTGCCAGTCCTGTGGTAGAATCCTATTATAAGTTGACCAGAAGTTTAACATTTGCTTTACATATGGGGAATGCACGCCATAAGATGCTATTGCCTCCTTAAATCTTTGTATGTCTAACATTTCAATTGGAATCCAAATATTTTGTCCATTCTCTTTACCAGGTAGCAGCTGTACACCTACCGGATAAATTAAGGGTGATTGAGTGAAAACAGGCTTTCTTTCTGTAACCTTATGATCTAATTTTGAAACAACTTCACTGTTAATTTCTTCTGTCTGAATTTGAATTTCTCTAAATTCATTTTTACAGGTTGAACAGGTTTTTCTAAAACTGTTATCCTGGCACTTAAATTGGCTATCTTTTTAAATAGTAAAATGAGGATAAAAAAAAGTAATAAACTGCTTAATTCCATCAATATTAATCTTCTCATATAGTTGTTCCATTGTCAGAGTGCCTAAAATTTCAAACAAAGCCCAATTTTTTTCCAATGTACACATAAAACCCATTTTTTAATGTGGAAAAAAAATCTCTTTAAATAGATATCTTAATTGACTTACCAAGTCTGCAGAGAACAGTAGAAGTCTGAGGGAATTTCAAAACAGCCACTTGGTGTCCAAGGTTTGAATTGAGAGAGAGAGAGAGAGAGAGAGAGAGAGACAGAGAGACAGAGAGACAGAGAGACAGAGACAGAGACAGAAGCCACAAGTTCTGGCTAAAAGCTTAAATCCAGCCAAGATTTGCCACTTGAGCTGAGTCAAACCTGGGATCCAGCTTCATTACGTCCCAACCACATGTGTTGGCTTTACAGGCAGGGGCCCTGTTTGGCTGAGCAGGCCAGAGTTGTTTGTAGCACCAGCTTTAAGAGAGTAGCTCCAGCTGTAGGTCAGTCCATCCTGAGACCAAGCCGAACTGGGCCCCAGGTAGGGATACAGGCCACCCAGGCTGGAAACCGGACCTGCCACCAAGCCAAGCCAATCGGTTTTTAACGGATTCTTATCACATTGGGTGCCAAATGTAGATGTAACCAACCATCTTATTAAATAAGAAACACAGAACCAATGCAAAGAAGAAAGCCAAGAGGTCAGAGCTAAGAGATAAAACCTTACCCTTCCTCCTGTGGTTGTCCTACCTCTCCAAAAGAGAGCTACTTCCTGTGTTAACGTCATTATAAAGACTTTCAGTTCTGCTTTCTCATTGGTTGTAAACCCAACCTCATGACTGCCTCGTCACTGCCTGTCTATACAGACCTCCAGGTCTTCTATGGTTGGTATTGAGATTAAAGGTGTGTGTATCCAATCCTGGCTTGTATCCCTGAACACACAGAGACCTACATAGCTCTGCCTAACAAGTGCTGGGATTAAAGGCATGCACCACCACTGCCCAGCTTTCCTATGGCTTGCTAATAGCTCTGACCCCTGGGCAACTTCATTTATTAACATACAAATAATATTTTAGTACAAATAAAATATCACCATATTCAACAACCTACCCTTTTCTATATCCTTTTTTACTTTTTCTTTTCCTTTTTTTAAAACAAGAACCCTGTATCTAATCTCCTTTGTTTAACTTTGTTTTAACAATTAATGGATTAACATCTTGTAACCAACCATCGCAAATAATGACAATATCCATAACTCTTTAAATGACCAAAAAAATCATCCACCCCACCTCTTGGGAATGTGGGTGTTGTATTCTTCAAATTACTTCCTGCTGTCTAGGGGTGAAGAAATATTTATGGATTCTTTAAAGGAAATTTTTGGGTTAATTTTCAAGTCCAGTATGATTTGTCCAGTCTCTGCATAATGGGAAAAACTTTTTCAAAATATGGAATCACACATATCTGTCTTTTTGCAATTTCTGTATCTGTTACTCTAGCAGGCCTAAAGAATGCACCACATCTCCTGGACCTACAAATACAGGTAGTTCTGGGTCATCTGGGTGCTAGGAACCAAACTTGTTTACCCAAGAGGAACATGAATATTCAGTAAACTTTCCAGCTCTCAAATCTGACATTACAATGTAGATCAAGATGTCAGATTACTCCTTCTGTCTCCTATCACTTGAAGGTGATGAAAGTCCCCTCTAGATGGCTATCAAAGGGTTCAATGGCTTTTTGGCCTTCTTTGAATGGACTCTCTACTTTGCTTCTTATTTTCATTATTAACACAATTCCCTTGATGTGAGCAAAGACAACAAACCTGATTTGTTGAAACCATTCAGTATCCAATCAGATTACATAAGAAAAGTTCTATAATTTGATATATACCATTTATTTTTAGAATTATTTTAGAATTGAGACAGGATACCTCTACATAGCCATGGCTGTTGTGGAACTCGCTATTTGAACCAACTTCACCTGAAAACTCAAAGATATTGGCTTGTCACTGTCTCCCAAAAGATGGGATTACAGGCATGCACCTCTAAGGCCAAACGAAATATGTTTTTAAATGTTCTATCTATAAATCAGAGAATTAAATAACGTAAGATTTTAAAAGAAATCATCAATGTTGCATTGAACAGTAATACCTCTTGAATTTTTGTAATAATAATGTAAAGTGGTAAATCATTTCATATATTCCCAATACCTGGGTTACTTGCTTTGTTAACTTTATCCATTTAAAAATGTCTGAACTCTGTCTGTGTGTGTATACCTGTGCCATCATGTATATGTGGCAGTGAGAGGACAACTTCAAAGTGTCTATAAACTACTTCTCCTATGTGAGTTCCAGAGATGAAACCCAGGAGTCTTCTGGCAGCAAGTGACCTCAAAGACATTTATTTGGGTTTAAAAATTATTTAGGTATGTGTCTAATGTTGCACTAAGGGAAAATTTTGTAGAGTTATTTGAGTCTTCCAGAGATTGAACTCAACAACAACCAACTTAATCACTGAGACAATTCTATGGCATTCATTTGTGGTTATAAGAAAGTGTTATGAACAAGAGCTTAATTCTCAGAATAAACTAACACATTCCAAAGGAAAAAAAAGATAGGAGTATATCACTACCATTTGTAAGCATCTGTTACTCAAATTGTCCTGTTTTCCTCTATCATTAGATGATAATATGTTTATTATTTAAAAGAAGACAATATTTTACTGATTAAATATCTAAACTAATTTTATTTGAGGAGCAGTGAGATGGCTAAGTAAGAAATATCTGTGCAAGACTGGGGCATGACCTTAATTACCATATGAAGAGGGCCAAAAGTAGACCCCACAAAGTTTTTTTTTCTGTTTCTACATATCTGACATGACCCAAAAACCCATACTTACAGTAACATAAAAAGATCAAAAATGTTTTTTGTTTGTTTTGTTATGTTTTCAATAAATTTCATTTCTGTTGCATCATCTGGCATCTCTGAACAATCCTCTGGAAGGCAGTACTTCAAGATGAGGTGGCAAATATAAAATTAATGGGGAGATGAAGAAGCATGGAACTTCAAATATTATATACATATCTATCGCAAGTCAAGCTATGTTGTGAATACTGGTGTGGACCATTGCTGCTTGACAAAGTTCCAGCATTTTGACATTGCAGCTGGACCACATTCTCCAGTACCTTTTTGCTTTTATTGTTAATGATTTTCACTATTAATTCCTTTCTTTTCGGGGAAATTTGTGCAGCCTTAGGTAAATGATAAAAATGTGTACAACAGTAGACTCTCTTAACAAAGTAATTATTGGAAACAAATCCCTGTCACCGCTGAACCAGGAATTCCTTTGTGCCCTCTTAGTTGCACCAAGAACAGGAAAGTTAGAGATGTACTAGACACACGTGATCCCAAGGATGAGATGCATACTTTTCACATCCAGAGTCTGAGGTAATGAAAGGCAAGAGTTCAGTTAATAAATAAAGAGAAATTAGAATAGAATGGTACAATGGAAAAGGAGTGAGACCTCAGGATCTTCACTTTTTGGAGTGTTATGAGTGGAACAGGCCTATACAGTAAATTTAAGAAATTGTAGTATAGTGGGGCTGGAGAGATGGCTCAGAGGTTAAGAGCACTGAATGCTCTTCCAGAGGTCCTGAGTTCAATTCCCAGCAACCACATGGTGGCTCACAACCATCTGTAAACGAGATCTGGTGCCCTCTTCTGGCCTGCAGTCATACATGCTCTATACATAATCAACAAATAAATCTTTAAAAAAAAAAAAAAAAGAAAAGAAATTGTAGTATAGTGTAAGTTCCCCAGAAGAAGTCCTTTTCCCAAGGTCATGCATTTGGAAAAGGGTCCCCTTTACTTCAGGGAATTGAGGAAAGTGACTGACTAGTAGCTAAAGCACTCATTCTCCTTATCTGTAGCAGGAGAATATTGTGGTCCTTTCATTAACATATGGCTGGTGTCTATTATCAAGATCAAGGCTATCTTCCTCAACCCATAATTTCAAGCCACACAACAGCTCTCAAGCCTTCCTTTCTTCTTTTTAATCCTACATGTAATTATAGAGTATAAACAATATCTTTTTCAATTGAATGCTGCTGGCAGCCATCTTGATTCACCCTCAGATCATGTCCGTCTCTTCCTTCTTCCTAACCACTGCAGACTCCACACATTTTAGGGACCAGAAACCCCTCTCCAAGCAGGTCTCCAGGAAAATATACAATTGAGTGCTTGTTATCTTACATTTTTACAGCTCTTTAAGACAGATGAAAATGATGATTTGGAAATGCACAGGGTTTTTAGTGTGTCTTATGCTTTTTTTGATTAAGCATTTTAACACTAACATGGTTGAAACATGTTGACAAAACAGCACTCATTGGGGTCCATCATCTGCTCTTGTACTTGGACTCAGGAGGCTGCCACATAAGGGTCATGAGTTCAAATGTATTCCTGAATAATTATGGATTTCCCAGCCAAGCTGAATAACAAACAACATCTCAAGAGAATTTGTGAAATTATGAAAACCAAAATGAGGAACAAACTCTCAAAGAAATAGCAGTTTAGGGCTATTATGAATAAAGCTGCTATTAACATAGTTGAGCAAGTGACCTTGTGGAAGGATGGAGGAGCATCTTCTGGGTATATACCCAAGAAAGGTATAACTGTGTCTCTAGATAGGTGAATTCCTAATTTTTGAAGTAATCACCATATTAATTTAAAGCTGTAAAATTTCCATTCCCCCCAGCAATAGAGGAATGTTCCCTTTCTTCCACATGCACGCCAGCATGTGATGTTTCTTGTGTTACTGATCTTAGCCATTATAAAAGGTGTAAAATAAATCTTAAATTACATTTTATTAGCACATCCTTGTAGGCTAAGTGTGGAAGATTCCTTTAAGTGTTTCTCACCATTTTAGATTCCTGTGTTGAAAATTCTGTGTTTAGATCTATACTTCATTTTTTATTAGATTATTTGGTTTGTTCATGTCAAGTTTCCTGAGATTTTTATTATCCTAGGTGAGGTAACTGAGAACCACATAGACAAACATTACATGTACTCACTTATAAGTGGGTATTAGCTGATAATTAAAGAATAATCACAGAACAATCCAGAAACCCAGAGAAGATAAGTAAAAAGGACAGCTGTGGGGAAGTATGCACAGATCCCCCTAAAAAGAGAAAATAAATAGATTTTGTGGGTGGATGGGCAGCAGGAATAGGAGTGATCAGATGACAAAGCAAAGGACAGAGGGAGAGAACACATGGAGAGAAGACTGGAATAAGGAAGCTATTAGGGGGCAATGTGAAAACCTAGTGCAGCGGAAATTTCCAGGAAGCTATGAGTGTGGCTGAAGTGAGGACTCCAAGTGTTTGAGAATAGAGGTCATGAACTGGTCATTTTCTGTAGCCACACAAGGCTCCCAGTGGTGGGACTGATAACAATAGAGCCAAAAAAATATTTGAACCACACCTGTCCTGTGTCCATGATATGTTGGGGCAATAGCAGCTCAGAGCTTGTGTAATGTCCAACCAATGACTCATGTAATTTGAGGCACAGAACACAGGAGAGAGCCCATGCCCAACACTGCCTGAATGTACAAGAACTGGAAGTTGAATGGCTCAGAGAATTAAGGCAGGACCAAATAGAGTCGACTGAAAAGAAAAAAGTCAATGATATGATTCCTAATTGTATTCTACTATAATCAGAGAATGGAGTCTGTTTCACCACTGGACTGCCATATGAAACTACCTAGTGATTTTCTCTACAAAACACAAATTTTTCATTTCTTTGTTTCTTTTTCACTGGAGACCTGCATGAGTCATCAGTAGAAAACATGCAACAAAATCAACATTTTCTCTAAGAAATCAGACCATTGCTTTTAACTCTGACTTACTCAATTTTCCAGGGAAGAGAGAAAGTAAGAAAGATTTGGAGCCAAAATACCATACAAATCATCTCTGGTTATATTTTTCCTGGAGTCCATTTCCCACGGAAAGGTATGACCTTGACCTCCACTGCATTACTCTCAATTCTCCCATCTTAACAGTCCTAAAAGATTAGCCACTTAAGCTCTGTATACAGCTCTCTATGTTTTTTTCTATCTAAATTCTTTATATCTTCAACAGTCCTAGGTCCTATACTGTAACAAAATCACTTTTGTTGTCCTATGTTTTGTCCTAACTTGCATGTTTCTTGCAATGATTAAATTTTCCAATCAAAAGTAACATAAGTAATGAATGGGTTTATTGGATGATATTACTATATCATAACATATCATTGTGGGAGCTTAGGATAGAAACTCAAGCTAGCATCTGAATGCAAAAATCCATTGGGATCCTTTGTTTAATTGCTTTTTCTCTTGCCTAGCTACTGTCTTAGGTCAGCTAGCTGTCATATCCAGCCCAGACCCACTTGCTTATGGTTATTGCTATGCTCAGTGGAAGAGCCTTCCCACATTAATCATCAATCAACACAATCTCTCTAATACACAGTAACCAGCAGTTCTGATCTGGGAACACTCTCAGTGATGTTCTCCCACATGACTCTAGGCCACATCATGTTGACAGCAAAAGCTAACTAAGACAAAGAGACAATGATACCTCAAAAGGTTTTAGAAACTCAATACCAATGTATTAATTAGGCATATCAATCATTTAAGCAGAAATAAATTAAATATGAAGATAACAGTTACTGGAAAAACAGACATGTCTAGGAATGAGGATAGACAAGCCTCTAAGATCAACAAAACTAAAAGTGTCTCTGTACACAAAGTTCACAAACAAATAGAAAACCTCAAGGTAATTATATCATGATATAATAAATTTTCATGAATATAAATATTGGTGATGGTTCATTATTTTTCAGGGAAACAATACAATTAGATGGCAATAAAACTAAAACATAGCTCGACTGAA
The DNA here is from genome assembly GCF_949786415.1 of Peromyscus eremicus. Classification (NCBI taxonomy): domain Eukaryota; kingdom Metazoa; phylum Chordata; class Mammalia; order Rodentia; family Cricetidae; genus Peromyscus; species Peromyscus eremicus. Next base: position 3,020,163 of record NW_026734288.1, read on the forward strand.
AAAATAAAGACACACCTTCAAATATATATCATGGTCCTTTAACAAGAACTACAAGATTATAATCTAAATCACACTAAAAGAAATCTCTGGTCATCTCTCATCCTGTGCATGCCAGTTCTCTCATTTGCTAATAATAAAAAATGAGTTGGGTGAGGAGGGTTTTTCCACCAAAATTAGAGAGATTCACTTGTAACCTTCTGGTATTTTAACTCTATAGAAAATAATTTTGACTACTGAAAGATCTCATTCTCTTATGTAAATTTGTCAGGAGACAACAATTTGTTTCTTAATTTTGACTATTGAAAGATCTCATTCTCTTATGTATATTTGTCAGGAGACAACAATTTGTTTCTTATGCTTGATGACTATATGTGAGTCTGAATCAGTGAGGAACTAAAAACTTTTCCCAACCAAATACAAGATAACAGATTTTTAAATTGAAAATATATGATTTTTATTATATATCTAAAACAACTTATTTTGCACTAACTGTTTTATAAGTCACAAGATCTTTTGAAAACAAGTTTATCCTCTTTTTTATGTACATGTTATTATGTGAAAGAAAAAATATCTTCCAAGTATGTACAGGTGACACATAAGAGAAAAGCATGTCAGATCCCCTGGATGTGGAGTAGCAGGGTCTTATGAATCTCCCATGTTGGGTGTTGGGATGTGAACACAGATTGTTTCCAAACAAATGTGCTGAAACACTGGCCAAGCCCCATAGTACATTCTATCCAATAAACTAAAAGTCTCTCACAGATTAACAACAGGAACAACAAAATGTAAATAAATACATATGTTAATAAATGATTTATCAGGAACATGATGCATCAATATTAACATACTGAATGTGGTAAATTTGTAGCATGAATTGAATACAATCCAAAGAAAACTCCCAACATTTAAAATAGGATACCTGATTCCAAAGGTAAATGCAAAGTGGTAACTCTCAGAAGGCTCATAGGACTATGAAAAAGTAATACCAATATTGACACAATGTGACTTCTATATTTAACACAAAGCTACAACCATCAAGAATATGTACAATATTTGAGAATGAATAAAGTAGATCGAGAGAAAAAAAACAAAAACAGAAGCAGAAAAAATAAAGTCAACTTTTACTCAAGAGACCAAAGGAAGCACACAAGGGAAATGTGTGATCATGACAAATATTATCCAACTACCTATAATTCTATGTGTATAGAAATTAAATAAACACAAATTTCACAACTCCCACAAAATTAACTCAAAGTAACCTTTAAATGCTTTTTCTGACCCTGTAGCTATGGGTATATCTTCCAAAGAGAGGCCCAAAGCTCTAGAGCTTTCTTGGCAAATAAAAAAAATTATGAAAAAACCTCATGCCATGTCTCTGTGAACTCTCATGAACCCATGTGGTTTTAGACCCCAGTCCCAGTGATGCCCAATCAAAAAACAGTTTAGAAAAATAATTTAATGTCTATTTCCTGCCACATGGGTTATGATACATGATCTGCTAGAATCTGCTCTCTCCACTTACCTAACAACATGCAAATGTATTACAGATATCACAGCCTCCCATAGCCAGAGAAGCAGAGCCTCCCCATCACCACTGAATCCACACTCAGGGAGTCTCAGAAAAGAAGTGCCATTTCCCAGATCACCACAGGGACCAACAGAACCAAGGTCTGGCTCATGGTCCTTCCCAGTCACAGAAGCTCTGACAGCTCAGCAGAACTTCTCCTCTTGGTCTGGGGTCAGTGGTCCCCACACTCACCATGGCATAGATTGTGGTCTCCCTCACAGCTCCTACAGCAGAGCAAGATGAGAATCCTGGAAAGAACCTGCAAGTTCCTTCCCACTGGTGCTCCTAATTGCTAACCCTTCCTGAGGTCCCACATTTGCCAAGACCACTGAGCTCAGACTCAGGACAGAGGCAGCTCCTCTACTGGGTGATCAGAGATCAAATGACACACACAGCACAGGCCTTCTCAGCTCTGCCCTTCCACCTTAGGAGCAGACAGGATGCTCATCTGAGAAATCTAAAATTTTAAAATTCTTCCAGTCTCCCAGAGCACTTCCTGTTCCCCTTCCAAAGCACACAGTCCTTTGTGTACAAATACACACTGATTGTCCAGTGCAGCCAAACTTTTGCTTCATATCTGTGAAATCCTGCAGCCAAACACAGGTCACATTCAAACAGTAACTGCTGTTACTATGCAAATGTTAAAGAAAAACAGGCCATGAATTAGAAAACAATTACTGGTCAATGGTCAGGCTTGTAGGTAGGAAAGAGACCATGCATATGGTATAGTCATAATCTCAAAGAATTATTTAGAAAACTTTGAGTAGAATTCATGCCCATGTGTTCCAGATACTAGGGATTTGTATGAGAGCAAACCAAAGATTACTCACATGCATTTTTTTTCTGAGGCTACACATCTTAAACAAAGAAAATAGCAGTCCTGTTAGGTGGGGCCATACCATTTTACCGAGATCTTCTGTATTGGTTGAATGAGTGTAATGACAGTAATTTCATTGCACTACAATGTCAGTCCTTTATCCAGATTACTAAATGTGCTGCTCTGTGGACACCAAGAAACAGCCAGTCAGGACATTTGCGAATCATCTAAAATTGGTTACATCACTCCACATTGCTCATCTCAAATACTGTTAAAACAGGAACGCTCTCAACCTTTGTCCTGTCCCTCTTTTTTTGGCCTTTCAATTCATCAGCTTCAAAGATGCTCAGTGAACTCAATTCTTACACAGGTCCCTCTTCATGATTATGTCCCTCAAAAACCCAAGGAGATGGTGGGACAACCATTAACTGCTCCATTTTTCCTTCTCACTGTGCCCAGCCTAGAAGAAGATGCAGGACTGTCTTTCCAGCAATGGGCATCAGAGGCAGATTTAGGTGTTCAATTCAGTTCTCAATTACATAGCATGAGGCAAGCCTGGGCTACAGGAGACACTGCTCTACACAGAAATCAATATTCAACAGCTCTTGAGAGAGAAGGAATGAAAGAATTAATGACCTAGACACATTAGAGAACAGGACTAAATAGGTAAGAGCAGTAATGCTCTTAAAATGTTAAAAATAATACCAATAAGTGATGTTTTAAAGTAATAAAATAATGTATTTTTAAAGATAAAAAACTTAGGTATGCCAGATGGTGGTGACACACACTTTTAATCTCAGCACTCTCGAGGTAGAGGCAGGCAGAGCTCTGTGAGTTTGAGGACAGCCTGGGCTACAGAGTAAGTTCCAGGAAAGAATCTAAACCTACACAGAAAGACCTTGTCAAAAAAAAAAACAGAAAAGCAACAACAAAACTTAGCTATATTGACTTTAAAAAGAGTGGAACATTCTCTATTAGAGGAAATATCATTTATAAGAGATAGGTTGATCTTCAGATATGCACATGTTGGCCACTGTGACCTGTAACCTGACACACAGAGTTACAGTCAATGGCCATTTGCTCAAACCTCTGAGCTGTCATAACTGTTTCAAGCAGGACTGAACATATCTGCATAGGAGAGTTACTTAATTGAAAATTCAATATCCTCTGGTTCAAGTTAACCTCCTGAAAGTATATAACAACCAGTCTGGTATGTCTTCATTCACAAGTCATCAATCAGTACATGCTGGGAAATTACAAAATTACTCCTCCTGCTACAGTCAGGTTTGTTTTTCCAATGGTGACTACTGTAGCTGATTGACTACTCTCTTTCCCCGAGCAGTGCACACTACTGAAGATAAACTACTTCTTCTATTCTGGTCTGTAGGTAGAAACCATGATCCACATTCAAATCCAATTTCCTTTCAGTGCAATGGATATGAAACTGCATGACTCAGATGAATAATTTTGAAACTCTGAGCTGATACAATCATATAATTTAAGATTTTTAATTGTAATATAGAGGACAGCAAGGTCATTGCCATAGAAAGCAACAGACTGGGACTAAGAGCTCTGTGTCAACACAAGAGAGCTTGTTTCAGAAATATTTTTCTGGGGGCTGGAGAGATGGCTCAGAGGTTAAGAGCACCAACTGCTCTTCCAGAGGTCCTGAGTTCAATTCCCAGCAACCACATGGTGGCTCACAACCATCTGTAATGAGATCTGGCGCCCTCTTCTGGCCTGCAGGCATACATGCAGGCAGAACACTGTATACATAATAAATAAATAAATCTTTAAAAAAAAAAAAAAAAAAAACAGAAATATTTTTCTAACAGAATTGAAATGCAGCTATTCTAGAAGTAAAATGATTTCCAAGGGAGAAATCACACAACGCAATTCAGAGATAAAGAAAAATCTCTTTAATGATAGCATGCATCCATCTCCAGCTAATGCTAAAAGAGGAGCCAGCCTAGAAGAGACATTGCCTCCCACATATGCTAATCATCCTTGTGACACTTAGGTTCAGTCTTCAGGTTACACTTTCTGCAATTTACATAGGGACAGAACACTCCAAGTCTACTCTTGTAGACAGATGGGAGACTTACACAGTAAAGACATTTCCAAAATTACTTCTTAAGTACCCCAGTTATGTGAAATAGCAGGATTTTCTTCAGTGACAGCATCCTGAGGTGAAGGTCACAGGGCATGGGAAAGAGAGGAGAATTATAAGGTAGAAAGGATAAAAGCTGGGGTGGGGAGGAATTACACAAGCTATGTCTCATGTCACCTAAGTTTCTTAAGAAGATTAGCACCTTGGATACTACTTCTAGGGGTGAAATAAAAAGAAATGGGGAACTTCTAGAAAGTCAGCAGAAACTATCATACAATGGGGCAGACTCAAATAGGAGCCTATTCAAACAATGCTGCACAAGGGGAAACAGGGCATCTCAACAACATTACTAGGGGTTGGGGATTTAGCTCAGTGGTAGAGCACTTGCCTAGCAAGCACAAGGCGCTGGGTTTGATCCTCAACTACAAAAAAAAAGAACATTACTGACTATGCCCATGAGATATGTGAACTGATAACTATATCAAGATGTGGGGGAAAGACTTAGTTTCTCAGGATCTGAAGTAACCCCACAACAAATGCCCTGGTTCCAGACCATTGCTAGATCTCCAAAGCATATTCCTGGTTTTCGGAAAGGAGCTCTCTTTTATTATCAGTACACCAGGCTCTTAGGGAAAGCATCCTAGCCCTAGTTCCAAGGTCATTACTAACTCCCACAAGAATTTTCCTAATCTTTGCCTGAGGACCTAAATGAAAGCCTTCCTTCAACAGGCAATTCCTTAACACATTAGTGTTTTAAATTTCTTTTATTCTTATTTCCTTTGGGTTTTTTTTTTTTGTATTTTCAAGACAGATGATTTTTACTGTGCAGCTTTGGAGCCTCTCCTAGAACTTGCTCTGTAGACCAGGCTGTCCTCAAACTCACGGAGATCAACCTGCCTCTGCCTCCTGAGTGAGTGCAGGGAAAATAGGTGTGCACCACCACCACCCGGCTAGTGTTTTACTTTTCAAATAAGTTGACATATTTGTCATATTGTCCATCTGGCAGAACTTTGCTTTTCTCAAGAAGACAACTGGAACTTCATGGCATGCCAGGATTTAAGGTTGTTTGTGACCCTGTAATGCCTGAACGAGCAGCTTGTTAGAGTCTCATTCTTTGATTCAGTGTTAGATCTAGTGGTTTGTTTTAAATAAGCAGTAGCTCCTTTGTAATGGTTTGGAGCCCAACAAATGAGTATCCTCCTGTCCTAATCTCTAACAGGCCTGACTACAATACACTTACCTTTGAGGGTTTTTTTTTTTTTTTTTTTGGCAGTCCTATCTCAGCTAACTCCTATTTTGTGAGACTTACTATCTTCAAAGAATTAGTAAATCCTTTATATCACCAATTCTACTCTTCTACATCACACATTAATGGAGTGTACCTAACACATGATATGCTTTTTACAACCTCCACAAAATTAACTATAAAAGGATCTTACACAGGAAAGTGAAATGCAAAGTGCTGAACCTCTAAAAGGTACTGGAAAGTACTCTCCATTTTTGACAACCTTCTTTCCATGGGTGCACCAAAAGCATTTTGAAGTTTACTAAAAAAACGTTTCTTTCTTTTTTTTGTTTTTTGTTTTTTGAGATAGGTCTTCTCTGTGTCGTTTTAAATGCCTGTCCTGCATCTCACTCTGTAGACCAGGCTGGCCTTGAACTCAAACAGATCAGCCTAACACTGCCTCGCCCATGCTGGGATTAAAGGTGAGGGCCACCCTCACGTGGCACAAAAATGTTTCTACACACAGCTCCCTGCACCCAATTCTGTGAGCTTATTCAGCCCATGGACCAAAGTTATTCAGAGGCCTACCCCTGGATCCAGGGATTTTCAAGTACCACATGGGACTTCACAGGACTGGTATTGTGCAGGCAGGTTCCTTCCCACCCAGATCAAAGGAAGTCTCACCACACTGGATCCCACACCTCATCATCTGCTCCACCTCATCTGGAGATAACAGCCCTTCACTCACCAAGTCATGGTTTCCCAGCTTGTCCATGCTCTTGGCTCAGCTCACTGCAGCAGGACTCACAGCACACCACACAAAACTGCTGGAACCAGCTCTTCTTCCAAGCCACATCTGAAGCCAGTGGCCGGGAAGGACCCTGCACGGCTTCTGACTGGCAGGTCACCTGGAGAGCCTGATTGGCTAGTGAGGCCTGAGTGACAACAGCACCTCCCACAGGGTTAGAGTGTACTTAAAGACACAGCACAGTGGTTCCTGACCCTGCCTTCCACCCTAGACAAAGACTTTTTCTAAATAGCAGAGATGTGCATATTGATAGGACTTGCCCATGGCTCCAATAGCTGACTATGTTTTCTCCCTCTACTCCATAGGCACTTCCCCTTGCCCCCCAAAGACACAATGTGGCTAGCTACCTTGTACAGACCACTAAACTATATGGGGTGGAGTGATTGCTTGTCACACAGGTAAAAGTAATTCCGGAATATTAACACCTAAAGAGAGATTTAAAGACACACAAGGAGAGTGTTTATTATGTGACTTAACACTGACATCAGGTGAACTGAAGGTACTTTTTACCTGGTTGTCATAGGGACTTCAGACAACAAGCAAAGAAAAGCAGGAAATTGTTCCCAACTGAGAAAATACGTCTATTGCTTTAGGAATTTTATTACAGAAATTCAGAGCAAATTGTTGGCAAATTAATAATAATACAGAGTAGTCTTCATAGATGTTGTTTACACTGCGGCGCTGCTCCTCACGGTTCGTGTCTGCCAGCAGCGGCCATGCCAGTGGAGGAGCGTGCTGATTGAAAGAATCACAGCCATGGTTACCTTTTTAGAGCTTTATTGGGAAAGAGGAGAGAGAGAGAGAAGGAGGAAGAGAGAGGGGGGGGCTGACGGGAGGAAGGACTGGAAAGGAGAGGAGACAGATAGCGTACAGAGGGCCCACCCGCTTTTTGGTTAATTTTCCTAGGGGTTTGTCTATCTTGTTGATTTTTTTTTAAAGAACCAAATCTTTGTTTCATTGATTTTTTTTTTTTTTGTATTGTTCTCTTGGTTTCTATATCATTGATTTTAGCCCTCAATTTGATTATTTCCTGGCATCTATTTCTCCTGGGTTGGTTTGTTTCTTTTTGTTCTAGAGCTATGAGTTGTACTGTAAATTCATTGGTCTGAGATTTCTACATCTTCTTTATGTGTGCATTTAAAGCTATGAATTTTCCTCTTAGCACTGCTTTCATAGTGTCCCATAAGTTTGGGTATGTTGTACTTTCATTTTCATTGAATTCTAGGAAATCTTTAATTTCTTTCTGTATTTCTTCCTTGACCCATTGGTGTTTCAGGTGGGTATTATTTAGTTTCCATGAAATTGTAGGCTTTCTATAATTTTTGTTGTTGTTGAAATATAACTTTAAGGCATGGTGGTCCAATAAGATACAGGAGGTTATTCTAATGTTTTTGTATCTGTTGAGATTTGCTTTGTGACCAAGCATGTGGTCAGTTTTTGAGAACGTTCCATGGGGTGCTGAGAAGAAAGTATATTCTTTTGTGTTAGAGTGGAATGTTCTGTGGATACCTACTAAGTCCATTTGAGTCATAACATCTGTTAGGTCCTTTATTTCTTTGTTAAGTTTCAGTTTGGTAGGTCAGTCTTTTGGTTGAGAGTGGTGTGTTGAAATCTCCCACTACTAATGTGAGAGGTTTGATGTGTGTTTTAAGCTTTAGTAACGTTTCTTTTATAAATGTGGGTGTCTTTGTATTTGGGGCATAAATTTCAGAATCGAGACTTCATCTTGGTGGATTTTTCCTGTGATTAATATGTAATGTCCAGCCTGATCTCTTTCAATTGATTTTAGTTTGAAGTCTATTTTATTAGATAATAGGACAGCGACACCAGCTTGCTTCTTAGGTCCATTTGATTGGAAAGCCTTTTCCCAGCCCTTTACTCTGAGGTAGTGTCTACCTTTGAAGTTAAGGTGAGTTTCTTGTATGCAGCAGATGGACAGATCTTGTTTTCTTATCTATTCTGTTAGTCTGTGTCTTTTTAAAGGTGAGTTGAGACCATTGTTATTGATGGATGTTAATGACCAGTGATTGTTAATTCCATAATTCCTGTTTTTTTTTGTTTGTTTGTTTTTGTTTGTTTGTTTTTGTGTGTGTGTGTGTGTGTGGTAGTGTTGCATTTTCTTTCTTTGGTATTTATTGGTGTGGGATTATCTATTCCCTGTGTTTTCTTGGGTGTGTTTAGATTCTTTAGGTTGGATTTTTCCTTCTAGTTCTTTCTGTAGGCCTGGGTTTGTGGTCAGGTATTGATTAAATCTGGTTTTATCATGGAATATTTTGTTTACTCCGCCTATGGTGATTGAGAGTTTTGCTGAGTATAATAGTCTGGCTTGGCATCCGTGGTCTCTTAGTGTCTGAATAACATTTGCTCAGGACCTTCTAGCTTTCATAGTCTCTATTGAGAAGTCTGGTCTTATTCTGATGTCTTTATATGTTACTTGATCTTTTTCCTTTGCAGTTCTTAATATTTTTCTTTGTTCTTTATCTCTAGTGTTTTGATTATTATGTGGCGAGAGGACTTTTTTTTTTATCCAGCCTATTTGGTGTCCTGTAAGCTTTTTGTATCTTCTTAGGTCTTTCTTTCTTTAGGTTAGAAAAGTTTTCTTCTATGATTTTGCTGAACACATTTTCTTTGCCTTTGAGTTGGTATTCTTCTCCTTCTATCCATATTATTCTTAGGTTTGGTCTTTTCATCGTGTCCCTAATTTCTTGGACATTTTTTGTTACCACTTTTTTTGTTTTTAGTGTTTTCTTTGACTGACTACTCTATTTTCTCTATTGTGTCTTCAGTGTCAGAGATTCTCTGTTCCATCTCTTGCATTTGGTTGGTTATGCTTGCTTCTGTAGTTCCTGTTCATTTAGTCAGGATTTCTATTTCCGGCATTCCCTCAATTTGTGTTTTCTTTATTGTCTCAATTTTAATTTTCAAATCTTGAAATGTTTCCTTCATATGTTTAATTATATTTTCTGGGCTTTCTTTGATTTCTTCCAATTTTTGGTTTGTTTTTTCTTCCATTTCTCTAAGGAAATTTTTTATTTCTTCTTTAAAGGAGTTTTTCATTTCTTCTTTAAGGGCCTCTATCATCTTCTTAAAGTCATTTTTAGGATTGATTTCTTCTGCTTCTTCTGCCTTGGTATGTTCAGGTCTTGCAGGTTTAGAATTGCTAGGCTCTGATGTCATATAGGTCTTTATGTTGTTGCCTCTATTTTTGCACTGGTGTCTACTCATCTCTTCCTCTGCTGGGTGCAGGCGGTGTCTGTGTCTGAAGATGCCTCTCTTGTTCTAATTGTTAGTTTTGGTCCACTAGGAGTTCTTGGTTGAATTGGTGCTGTTGGGATCTCTTTCTTCAGGAGCAGCTTAGTCCAATCAGAGTTAGTGGGTTCTGTCTCAGGGACCAGTCATTCCCACTTCCTGCAGGGTGTGCTTATGGTTTCAGTGGTTGTTAGGTTCCTGGGCATTGTTAGGTTCATAGTTTTTTTTTTTTGGTGGGGTAGCAAGGAAAGGTAGCTGTCTGGTCCCTGGGACTCCAATGGGTAGTGCTTAAGGCCTAGAGACCTGATCTGCCAATCCAGAGATGGGGTCTTACCTGTTTCCAGTAAGTGTAGTGTAGACTTATGATTCCGGTGATTTGGTATTTGAGGTATTTGAACATGTGTCTGTCCTTGGTTACTTTCTTTGGTGTTCTTGTTTAACCTCATTCGATAAAATACCTCATTGGGGGTGGTCATATGTGTTTCTATAGCCTCAACCCATTTCCTTTTCTATGTTTCTACTATTTTGTGGTTGAAATGAATCAGCCAGCTTCCTTCTTTTTTATGCCATGACATCACCACCAGTATAGATAGTATCGCTAAATCACATAAAATACAATTGATGGAATTGGTATTCAATGCTAAGACATTTTACTAGCCTGAATTTTTTTTTAATTTTGTTGTTTCTATTTTGCTTCTGAAGAAAAGCTTTTGCTGAGTAGACCTGATTTCCCAAAAGTAGTTCTCTAAAGCAGGTTAGCCTCCAACTCAGAGGTTCACCTGACTCTTGCTCCCACATGCTGAGATTAAAGGTTGTCCAACCTTCCAGGTTTTATATATATATATATATATATATATATATATATATATATATATATATATATATATATATATATTATTGGGTGATGGTCCTAGTGTATATGTTTTTGTGCATGTCAAGCATGTGATGTTTTGCTGAGGTTTAGCCCCCCCCATTTAAGTTTTGAAATTCAGCAGAAGATACTGTTCTCTTCCAGAATGTAGAGTCTGGGCCTTCTGAGCCATTAGATTAAATTGTGTGACATACTTTTTGCTTGTTGTATTTTTTGTTTTTTTTTTATTGAGTATGATCCTTTTGTCTATATACATGGCTATGCAACACAGGTATGCCTGTCATAACAGTAGTCCAAAGAGAGTCTTAGAACCCACATGCTTGGAATAATGAACAGTTGTGTTATTCCCCAATATAAGTACTGACAATTGAGCCCATTTATATGCAAGACCACTAAGAGATCTTTAACTTCTGAGCTATCTCTCCTTCCCTGTGTTGATTATTTGTGATCATCATTGATATTGCTAATGTTATCTTCTATTTGTAACTGCTTAAGTTCACAGTTTCTTTTAGTAAGATTTATTAAAGTACTGTAAAAATTGGAGCAATTCAGTTTTCTGGAAGATGAATACAGAACTCCAGTAAATGCCGAACTCTTTGTAGGAACTTCAGTAAAAAAAATCTCTGAATCCATCTTAACTTTTTGTTTGTTTGAATGGAAATTTTCAGTGAAGATGGGTTCTTAATATTTACTTCTTGATGTCCTTCAACTGATTGCATAGACTAGGCTAACTTTCAACTCAGAAGCACATATACCTGTCTCTACCTCCTAATTTCTGGGATTAAAGGCATGAGCCATTACACTCAGCTTACAAATCTTCTTTGTAGTTAAATGTTCATACAATATCTCTGATATGTGTTTAGTACTGTTGAAATGTTTGCTTGACTCTCTATGTCTCTTAATAGGCATTTCTCTTGCAAGGTGATATCCTGTTCAAATCATTAGAAATAATAGAAGTAACCCTCCTATTCAGTTTCTTGGTAAAGTAACTTGATGATTTCATTGAAATATCTGAGTTATGGAATACATGTAACAATCACCAGAATTGTATGACTATATTGTCAAATAAGCACACATTTACTATGTTGTGTCATACTTTTTATTTTGTACATGTGGATGGCATATTTATGGATTGCATATTTTAGAATACAGTGACATATAATGATGTGCATGTGGACATCACTCATGAAGAATGGGCATTGTTGGATCCAGCACAGAGAAATCTCTATAAAGATGTGATGCTGGAGACCTATATGAACCTCACTGCTATAGGTAATACTGTAAATTTTTCTTCACATTTTAAATAAGGGGACAACAGTTTCTTGGTTATTAATGCTCTACAGTAATTATGATTGAGAATGAGGAAGAATGAGGTGAATAAAACAGACTTAGTTCTAAGGGTCAATGAAGATAGCAATGTAAACTTTTGGTTTCCTGTAATATTTCATACATTTCCTCATTTGATATTTTAGGCTACAATTGGGAATATCTTGAAGTTGAAGAACATTGTCAAAGTTCTCAAAAACATGGAAGGTAATTTTATTGTGCAAGCAGATACAAATGGGCCTCTGGGTATATTTAACTTATCTGGAAGTTTTAAGGAAGTGAAACATTGTAAGTAATCACAGCTTAAAATGCCTTGATGATCATTACATGCTCACAAAAAAATATACCTCAATGGCAGGTAAGTGAATTGTTTTTGCAAGTCATTCTTTTAAGAAGGAAGACAAGAAATCAATGCCTTAAGAGAAAGCATCATTTGAATAATAGCTTCATCAGAGCTATGCTGTACAAGTGACAGTCCATTTAGTTTCATACTACTCAAATTACAAAACGTGTACACACTGAATGTATGACAAGGACATGTACACAACCTTTTGATAAGCAAATAATCCATAGTGAAAGCATTGTTACTCAAAAAGTTATTCTGGCTTTGCTAATTTTAATAAGATAGGTAGTTAGTGTCAAGAATTTAGTGGGGGTTGTTATAGAGAAACATTAATCCCTATGCCACATGTTGATGTGAAAAAGACAGTCCAACTGAAATAAATTGTGGAAACCTTCTTGTTGTTATTCTTTCTTTAATAGTTAGCAGCTTTTCAATTTACATGACAAGCACTCCCCATCGTGTATCTATCCTCAAAACTGAGGTTATCACAGGATTTTTAGGTCCTCTGAATAAGGCTAAAAGTATTTACCAGCAGGGTATTTCCAGGGAGGAGGGAATGACTGTGAAGCATGTTTTGTGGGTTTGTCTCTGAGGGTCTTGCCTGGGGGTGCATCTGGAGATTGCTGTTCTTTTGAAGAGAGGACTGATATAATTTCTGTTGAGTTTGCCTCAGGGAGAAGTTATGTTTAGTAGGTGATCTGCAGGCATGGCCCTGAGTGGAAGGAAGGCAGGGCTGCAGAAGCTCACAGGCTCTGTGCACCAACCCAGTATTTGTCTTGCTTATCTCAAATGTCTGTGGAACTGAAGGGGGTGTTCACAGAGCGGCCCCAGCCCTGATCATTTGCAGTCCTGGAACTATTCCATGCAAATCTCTAGAACCTGAATCGAGCTGGAAAAGTTGTTAACAAGGCGGGTGATGAAATCCTGGGAGGTGGAGGTCTTAGTGCTGCTGCTGTGGATGTTCAGAGTGTCAGGATGCAGGAAATAACCCAGGAACAGCTAGCCATGTTCATATGGGTGAGAACCTGATGAAGGCAAATTGAGGTAGATGTCCACCTACCATTTTAAAGGACCTTCCTACTACCAGGTTACCTTCTGATTCTTTAGCCTCTAATCCACTCTCCAGACCCTTCTTTGCATCCAAATTCTTTCCAAATACTTCCTGGTGCCCAGTTGCTTTACAGAGCTTTCCATGGGTCCCCAGTTTCTCTCAGATTTCAGGTATTGATATGTAACATAATGTTCCTTGGACTGCATGGGTTATCCTCATAGGTGAGGTAAAACTGGAAAAGTTATAAAGTAATAAGCTCAAAACTATTGCTTTGAGACATTTGCTATTTTGTATTTAAAGCACTCATTATATTGTCTATTATGAGAATAATGGAGCTTGATATTATACATTATTACTGTTTCTTTAGATTGTGGTTTTGGTCTGTTGGAAAGAGTTGTGGTAATTGCATTAAGAATGGTAAAGACCTGCCAAACAACTGACAACAAATGTTGAAGAAGAAGTAGGGTAAAAAAGTAATGTCATGTGCAAGAAAGATATGTGTAGTTAATGTGACAAAAGTTATATTTTATGATGCTGATGGTCATCACACCAAGTTCACACTCGTGATTACTAAGTTCCTAAAACTCCTTCCTCAAGGCTGCTCACCTGTTCTAAGTAGGTTTGCTGAAGGTCAGGTCCAGTCTCAAACATACATCTGTTTTGAGGATTAAGATCCTGGGAGTGCAGGCAGATGAGCCACAGAAGACCCAGCACCATGTACTCATGAGCCCTGACTACAAAAAGTAGTGGTGGAACAGAAAAAGGAATCCTGGGAAAGGGAGACAAACACATACTGATATTGGACTGTTGCAGAGAAAGGCATGCTGGGAAATGACCTGAGGGGCATGATGGGAAATGTAGTTTGTAATACACTACTACTGAGAAAGGCATCCTGAGAAATGAAGTCCAACACCTGGAGATGCTCTAATGTGAACTGGAGGTTTCCTCCAAACTCTAGAGCCATGATGGGATATGCAGTCAATAGAACAATGATGATGTAGAGAGAAAAGCATGATAGGAGATGAAGTCCAGAACTGAGAGACACCTAACCCTTACCCTAACTTTGACCCTGACCTTACCTCCTGACCCTGACTCTGACCCTAACACTAACCCTAAACCTAACACAAAACCTAACCGTAACCCTAAGCATAACCTTAACCCTTAAACCTAACCCTGACACTGACCCCATGACCCTGATCCCATGACACTGATCCCCACCCTCACACTACTGAGGGCAAAACAAACCTGCAGAAAGTCATGTCCATGTGCTGAGGCCCAGGACACATGCTGAACAAAAGAGGAAACTCCTGAGGACATAGGTCACCTGGGAAATGGAGTCCAAATGGCAGCATGCTGTGGAGAAAGGCATCCTGGTAAAAGAAGTCCAAAGCATAGTGTTAGTATAAAGAAGGAACACGGTTTCCTTTTGACCCAAGAGGCATTTTGGGAAATGTAGTTTCTAGAACCAATCTAATGTACTGAAAAGGAATCTAGGGAAATGGAGTCCAGTCCACACTGATGGTGTCATCAAAGGCACCCTGGAAGATGACCCGAGAGGCATGATGGGAAATGCAGTTTGGAATACACTGCTGATGGAAGAGAACCTGCAGAGGGACAACGAAATTGGGGAGGACACAGGACAACAGCAGAGGGTCAGATACACCTCCTGAGAGTAAAGGACACGCCCATAAATGTAACCACAAACCATAACCACTAACCATAACACTAAATCTAAACTAACACTAACTCGAACCCTAACCCTAATCCTAATCCTAAATCTAACCACTAAATGTAACCACAACCCCCCCCTACCCTAACTCCAAAAACTCCTAACCCTAACCAGAACACACTGACAGTAACCCCTGACACTAATACAACCCTAACCCTAACCCTAACCCTAAACCTAACCTAACCCCCTGACTCTAATACAAAAATACCATAACCCTTAACACTAATGCTAACCCACTGAACATAAACCCTGACCCTAACCCTAAAACCCCTAATCCTTACACTAACCATTAATATGAACCCTAACCCTAAACCTAATATAACTATAACCTTAACCCTAAGGCTAAACCCCTGACCCTGAACCACTGACCCTAACCCTAAAACCCCTAACCCTAACACTAACCATTCATATGAACCCTAACTCTAAACCTAACCTAACTATAACCTTAACCCTAAGGCTAACCCCCTGACCCTGCACTACTGACCCTGACCCCCAACCTCACAATGCTGAGGCACCACAACCCTGCAGAAGGTCACATTAACCTGCTGAGGGCACTGGACACATGCTGAAGAAAAGGGGAATCTCCTGAGAATACAGGAAACCTGGAAAATGGGGTCCAAAATATCATGGTGCTGTGGAGAAAGCAATTCTGGGAAATGGAGTCTAATATGTACTGATGCTCTGGATTAAGCATCCAGCACTGAGCCCCCAAGACTCAACACCCAGAAATTGGGAATGAGTATCTGTGATTGAGCACCCAGAAATTAAGACTGAGCATCTGGGAGTGAGCAGTTAGCACCAAGAAAATGGGACTGAGCACCAAGCACCCAAACTGAGCACCCAAAATTTGAATCTGAAAACCTAGGACTGAGCACCCAGAAACTTACCAGTTTCTGAGCCCCAGTACCAAGCCCTGGAAAGTGCAGGCAGATGAACCACAGAAGACCGAGTACTATGGACTTATGAGCCTTGATTCCAAAGAGTAGTGGTGGAACAGAGAAAGGCATCCTGGCAAATGGAGTTGAACACATATTGATGCTGTAAGGAAGGCATCCTAGAAAATGATCTGAGAGGCATGATGGGAAATGTAGTTTATAATGGACAGACAATACAGAGAAAGACATCCTGGGAAATGGAGTCCAAAGCACACTAATGGTATAAAGAGGGAACAGAAAGTTTCCTGCTGACCCGAGAACAGAGGACACAGGGCACCTGCAGAGGGTCAGAGACACCTGCTGAGGGCAAAGGACATGCCTTAGTCAAAGCAGTAACACCAACACTAACAACTAACTATAACCATAACACTAACAATAACCATAATCGAAACCCTAAACACAAACTCCACCTACCCTAACCCTAAACTTGACCCTAACCCCAAAAACCTGTAACCTTTAATGTTAACCATTAACCCTAATCATAAAACAAACCTAAGCCTAACCCTGACTAACACTAAACTAACCCTGACCATAACCCTAACTCTGACCCCCTGACCATGAACCATTGACCCTGACCCCATGACCCTGAGCACCATCCTCACACTGCGGAGGCACAACAACCCTACAGAAGGTCAGGTCACCTGCTGAGGCCCTACACCTGCTGAGGGCCCTGGAAACCTGCTGAAGAAAAGAGGAAACTCCTGAGGATACAGGACACCTGGGAAAATCTACTGATGCTGCAGAGAAAGGTATCCTGGGAAATGAAGATCAAAACGTGCTGATGCCATAGAGAAAGGCATCCAGGAAATCGAGTCCAACACCTAGTGAAGCAGTAAAGAATGGGATTCTAGGAAATGTCCCGAGAGCCATGATGGGAAAGTACTTTGGAGTACACTAACAAGACACAGAAAGGCATCCTGGGTAGTGGAGTCCAAAGTATACTGATCCTATAAAGAGGAAACAGGAAGTTTCCTTCTGTCCCAAGAGGCATGATGGGAAATGTAGTTTGGAACAAATGGACAATACAGGAAAAACCTCCTAGGAAATGGAGTCCAATACTTAGTGATGCCTTGAGGAAAGGCATCCTAGGATATCACCAGAGAGTCATGATGGGAAATGTAGTTTGAATGGATGACCAACACAGGGAAAGGCATCCTGGAAAATGGAGTCTAACACATACTCATTGTATAAAGAAGGAACAGGAAGATCCTTGCTGACCCAAAAGCAGAGGACACAGGACCCTGGATGAGGGTCAGAGACACATGCTGAGGTCAAAGGGCAACCTGAAAATCGAACCACTAACCCTAACCACTAACCATAATTCTAACCATAAAGAAACACTAACCCTAAAGCTAACCTTAACTCTAACCACAAACTCCCCATACTTTCACTTAAAACCCTGTAACCAGTACCCAATGAGAGTAACCTCTGACCCTAATACAAATCCTTAACACTAACCCCCTGACCCTAACACTAACCCTAACTTTTAACCCTAACCCTAACAATCTAACCCTGACACCCTGACCCTGAGCCTTACCCTCACACTGCTTAGGCACCACAAACCAGCCAAAGGTCAGGGTCACCTGCTAAGGCCATACACCTGCAGAGGGCCATGGACACCTGCTGAAAGAAGGGTAAAACCCTGGGGACACAGGACACCTGGGAAATGGAGTCCAACATGTCAAGGTGCTGTGGAGAAAGGCATCCAGGGAAATGAAGTCCAAATGTAGTGATGCTGAGAAGAAAGGCATGCTGGGAAATGAAGTCTGTAATGTACTGAAGCTGTAGAGAAAGGCATCCTGGGAAATGAAGTCCAGAATGGACGGATGCTATAGAGAACGACATCCTGGGAAATGAAGTTTCATATGTACTGATGTTCTAAAGAAAGGCATTCTGGGAAATGCAGTTTAATATGTACTGATGCTGTAGAGAATGTCATCATGGGAAATGAGGTCCAGAATGCAGTGATAGTATAGTCATCCTGGGAAATGAAGATCAAATGATGCTTTAGAGAAAGTCATCCTGGGAAATGAAGTCCCACATGAAGAGATGCGGTACAGAAAGGCTTCATGGGAAATGAAAACAAAAATGTATTGATGCTAAACAGAAACGAATGCTAAGAATTGCAGTCCAACATGTAGTGATGCTCCATAAAAAGACATCCTGGGAAACGTTCATAATGTAGTGATACTGTAAAGAATGGCATCCTGGGAAATGAAGTCGATATAAAGTGATACTATACTGAAAGGCACCTGGGAAATAAAGTCCATATATAGTGGTGTTGTAAAGAAAGGCATCCTGGGAAATGAAATCCCACATTCAGTGATGCTAAAGAGAAAGACATTCTGGGAAATGACGTCCAACACCTAGGTAGAAGAGATGGAAATGAATCTGAGGAAAGGACCTGAAAGGCATGATCAGAAAAGTAGTATTTAATAGAGGACCATGATAGAAAAAGGCATCCTGGGAAATGGAGTCTGAAACATGAATGCTATAAAAAGGAAACAGGAAGTTTTCTTCTGACACAAGAGACATGAATGGAAATGAAGTTTATAGCATAATTATAATATACTGAAAAGGAATCCTGGGAAATGGAGTCCAATCTATGCTGATGGTGTCATCAAAGGCATCCTGGCAAAAGACCTGAGATGCATGATGGGAAAGGCACTTTGTAGCGCATTAGCAATGTAGAGAAAGGAATGCTGGGAAATGAAGTACAACACATAATGATGGTCTAGAGAGAAGACAGGAAGTTTGGAAGCAACAAAAGAGCTATGACAGGAAATGTAATTTGCAGTGCACAGTCAATGTTGAGAACAATGAATCCTGGGAGATTGGTACAGAGTGAAGAGAGACCTAACCCTAACCCTAACATAAACATAACCTAAACTTATCATTAACCCTAACCCTAACCCTAACACTAAACCTAACCTAACACTAACACTAACATAACACTAACCATAACATAACCCTAACCCTAACACTAACACTAACCTAACACTAACCATAACATAACCCTAACCCTAACACTAAACCTAACCCTAAACTAACAATAACCATAACCTAACACTAATGAAACTCTATCTCTAACCTAACCCTAACCTAACTCAAATGCTGTCCCTAACCCTAACCCTAACCCTAACCTAACACTAACACTAACCTAACTCTAAATATAAGCTAACCCTAACCCTAACCCTAACCTTAACCTTAAACCTGGGAAATGAGGTCCATCTGTAAAGATGCTATAGAAAAAAGATTCCTGGAAACAGATTTCCAGAATCTACTGATGCTGCAGAAAGGCATCCTAGGAAATGAAGATCAAAACGTGCTGATGCCATAGAGAAAGGCATCCAGGAAATCGAGTCCAACAAATAGTGAAGCAGTAAAGAATGGGATTCTAGGAAATGTCCTGAGAGCCATGATGGGAAAGTACTTTGGAGTACCCTAACAAGACACAGAAAGACATCTTGGGAAGTGGAGTCCAAAGTATACTAATCCTATAAAGAGGAAACAGGAAGTTTTCTTGTTTCCCAAGAGGTATGACGGGGAAATGAAGTTTGGATTAAATGGACCATACAAAAAAAAGCCTCCTGGGAAATGGAGTCCCACACTTAGTGACACTGTAAGGAAAGGCATCCTAGGATATGACCAGAGAGACGTGATGGGAAATGTAGTTTGGAAAGGATGACCAACACAGGGAAAGGCATCCTGGGAAATGGAGTCCAAAGCATCCTCATGGTATAAAGAGGGAACAGGAAGTTTCTTTCTGACCCAAAATCAGAAGACACAGGACACCGGATGAGGGACAGAGACACATGCTGATTTCAAAGGGCAACCCAAAATCTAACCAATAACCCTAACCCTAACCAAATAACATAACCTAACCCTATCCACTAACCCTAACACTCACCCTACCCCTAATTACAAAGTTCACATTCCATAACCCTAGAAACCAGTAATACTTAACCCTAATCGAAACCCCTGACTCTGACTCTAAAAACCCATAACCCTTAAACCTAATCCTAAGACGAAGTCTAACCCTAACACTAACCCCTAATATAACCAATGACCCTAAAGGTAAGCATTAACCATAACCACTAACCCTAATCCTAACCCTAACTCTTAAACCTAACCCTAAGACGAAGTCTAACCCTAACACTAACCCTACACTCTAATGTAACCAATGACCCTAATGCTAAGCATTAACCATAACCACTAATACTAATCCTAACCCTAACCCAAACCCTAACCCTGACAAGTCCAAAAATTCATGATGGAATAGAGAAAGGCATCCTGGGAAATGATGTCTAAAATATAGACACACAATACAGAAAGGCATGCTGGGAAATGAAGTCTAAAATACATATGCTATAATGAAAGGCATCCAGTGAAATGACCCAAGCAGCATGATGGGAAATGTAGTTTTCATAGAGGAGCAATGTGGAGAAAGGCATGCTGGGAAATAAAGTCCCTCCCAAACGGATGCTCTAAAGAGGAAACAGGAAGTTTTATCACATGTTGAGAGCTATGATGGGAAATGTAGTTTCTATGACAATGACCGATGTAGAGAGAAAGGCATCCTGGGAGATGAAGTCCAGAGTGTAGAAACCATTAAACCACACTCTAACCCTAACTGTAAAGTGAACCCTAAGCCTGACACCATCCAATCTAACCAGTAACCCTAACCACAAACTCCACCTACTGGAATCCTAACCCAACTGATAACCCTATACCTAACTAACCCAAACCCCAAACATAACCCTAACATGAACCCTAACAACGGTAACCGAACCCTGACAAAACTAAACATAACCACACAGTCCAATCCTAACCCTAACTGTGAAACCCCTAACTCTAACAAAATTCTCTAACACTTAACAATAATCCTAAATATAACCACAAATGCTATCCTTAACCTGTAACCCTAACTCTGATACCCATAAATCTGACCACTAAACCCAACAAAACACAAGGCCTGACACCACACTATCCCTAATCATAAACCTAACCTAACCTAACCTAACCCTAAACCAAACCCTAACCCTAAAGACCCTAACCCTAAAGTAACCCTAACCTAACCCTAACAGTAACAATAATCTTATGATAACCTAACCCTAACCTTAACCCTAACCCTAAGCCAAACCTAACCCGGACCCTAACCCTAAAGTAACCCTAACCTAACACTAACGGTAACAATAATCTTATGATAACCTAACCCTAACCCTAACCCTAACTGTAACCATACCTGACCACTACAGAGAAAGGCATCCTGGGACATGGAGTCCAAAGCATACTGATGGTATAGAGAAGAAACAGGAAGTTTCTTTGAACCAAGAGGCATGATGAGAAATGTAGTTTGGAATACATTAACAATAGAGAGAACGGCATACAGGTAAATGTAGGTCAACACACACACACTGATGCTGTAAGAAAATACATGGGGGGAAATGAGGGAAAATGTAGTTAATAATAGATGGACAAGACACAGAAAGGAATCCTGGGAAACGGAGTGCAAAGCATACTGATGCTATAAAGAGGAAACAGGAAGTTTCTTTCTGACCCAAAAGCTAAGAACACAGAACACCTGATGAGGGCAAAGGACAGCCATAAGTCTAACCACGAAAAATAACCACTAACTCTGATCCTAACATTAACCTGAAACATAACCACTATCACGAACCATAAACACTAACCCTAATTTAACCCTAACATAAAAACAGATACCATAACACTAAAAAATGCAAACTATAACCCTAACACCAAACCCTAACCATTAAACCTAACAAAAACACCCTGACATAAACACTAACGCCCTGACTCAGACATCCTGACCATAACCCTAATAATTAACACTAATCCTAACCTAAACTCCCATTACCTTAAACTTAACTCTTAAAAATATGCTAATCCTAAGCACCTGATCCAGACACCCTGAACCTAACCCTAAGAATTAACACTAACCTAAACCTAAACTAACCTTAACCCTTAACACACTGACCCTAACCCTAACCTAACCCTAAACCTAAACTAACCTTAACACTTTAACACCCTGACCCTAAACCTAACCTAACCCTAACCCTAAACTAACCTTAACCCTTAACACCCTGACCCTAACCCTAAACCTAAACTAACCCTAACCTAACCCTAACCTCATCCCTAAATATACCCTAACCATGATTAACACTAAGATTAACTTTGTGACACTGACCCACTGACCCAGACCCCCTGACCCTAACCCTCACATCACTGAGGGCACCATAACCCTGCAGAAGGTCAGGTCCACCTGATGATGCCCTACACATGCTGAGGGCCCTGGACACCTGCTGAAGAAAAGGGAAAACTCCTGGGGATACAGGACACCTGGGAAATGGAGCCCAACATGTCATGGTGCTGTGGAGAAAGGCATCCTGGGAAATGAAGTCCATATGTACTGACACCTATAGGGAAAGGTATGCTGGTAAATGAAGTCCAAATTGTGGTGATGATGTAGAGAAAGGATTCCTGGGAAAAAGATGTCTATAGGTTATGATGCTATAGAGAAAGGCATCTTGGGAAATGAAATACAGAATGTAGTGATGCTTTTGAAAAAAGTATTTTGGGAAATGAAGTCCATAATATAGTGATGCTATGGAGAAAAGCATCCTGGGAAATGGAGTTGAAAGCATATTTATGTTATAATTTGAAATTGTAAGTTTCCTTCTGACACAAAAGGCATGATGGGAAATGTAGTTCAAAATACAAAAACAATACAGGGAAAAATACAAAGAAATGGAGACCAAGACAGTGATACTATAAGGAAATCATCATACAAGAATGATGGGAAATGTAGTTTCTCGTAGACAATCAATACACAGAAAGACATCCTGGGAAATGACATCCAAAGTGTAGTGATGCTCTGGAGAAAGGGATCCTGGGAAATGAAGTTCAAAATCTGGTGAGGCAATAAAGAAAGGGATCCTGGGAAATGAAGTCCACAATAGAATGATGGTACAGAAAAATTCATCCTGGAAAACTCTAAACCTAACCCTAAACAAGAGGGCAAAGGACACCCCAAAATCTAACCACTAATTGTAACCCTAACCATAACCGATAACCCTAAACTAACCCCCTAATGCTAACCCTAAACCTAAAACTAAGCCTAAGCCTGAGACACCTCCTGAGGGCAAAGGAAGGCCCTAAATCAAACCACTAAATTTAACCCTAACCCTAACTCAAAAACTCCCTGAAATCTAACCCTAAATCTAAACAATAACCCTAAATCTAATGACTAATCCTAAATATAAACACTAATCAAAAATCTAACCACTAACCGTAACTCTAAATCTAACCCAAAATCTAACCACAACCCCTAACCCTAATTTTAACCCTAACCCTAACTCACTAACCCCAAATCTAACCACTAACTATAAATCTAATGACTAACCAAAATCTAATCACTAACCATAAACCTAACCACTAACCCTAACCCTAACCACTAACTCTAAATCTAACCCTAACCCTAACCACAAACTCCCCATAAACTAATCTTAAAATCCTGTAGCCCTTAACCCTAACCAGTAACCACTGACCGTAACCCGACACTATCACTAAATTTAACCCGTAACCCTAACCTAATAGCCTAACCCTAACCCCCTGATTCTAATCCAAAAACCCAATACCCTTAAACATTAACCCTAACCCCGACCCTAACCACTGACCTAATGCTAACCCTTAACCCTAAACCTAACCCCCTACCATAACCCTAACCCTAAAACACATAACTGTAACACTAACCATTAACATTAATCCTAATCCTAACCTAACTATAACCTTAAAACTAAGGCCAAAACCTGACCTTGAAACACTGACCCTGACCCACAGACCCTGACCCCCACCCTCACACTGCTGAGGCACCACAAACCTGCAGAGGTCAGGGTCACCTGCTGAGGCCCTATACATGCTGAGGGCCCTGGACACCTGCTGAAGAAAAGTGGAAACTCCAGGGAATACAGGACACCTGGGAAATGGAGTCCAACATGTCATGGTGCTGTGGAGAAAGGCATCCTGGGAAATGAAGTCCATATGTACTGATGCCTATAGGGAAAGGTATGCTGGGAAATGAAGTCCAGATTGTGGTGATGCTGTAGAGAAAGGATTCCTGGGAAAAAGATGTCTATATGTTATGATGCTATAGCGAAAGGCATCTTGGGAAATGAAACACAGAATGTAGTGATGTTGTGAAAAAAGTATTTTGGGAAATGAAGTCCATAATATAATGATGCTATGAAGAAAAGCATCCTGGGATATGGAGTTGAAAGCATATTTATGTTATAAAGTTGAAATAGTAAGTTTCCTTCTGACACAAAAGGCATGATGGGAAATGTAGTTTGAAATAGAAAAAACAATACAGGGAAAAATACAAAGAAATGGAGACCAAGACAGTGATACTATAAGGAAATCATCATACAAGAATGATGGGAAATGTAGTTTCTCGTAGATATCCAATACACAGAAAGACATACTGGGAAATGATGTCCAAACTGTAGTGATGCTCTGGAGAATGGGATCCTGGGAAATGAAGTTCAAAATGTGGTGAGGCAATAAAGAAAGGGATCCTGGGAAATGAAGTCCATAATAGAATGATGGTACGGAAAAATTCATCCTGGGAAACTCTAACCCTAACCCTACACAAGAGGGCAAAGGACACCCCAAAATCTAACCACTAATTATAACACTAACCATAACCGCTCACCCTAAACTAACCCCCTAATGCTAACCCTAAACCTAAAACTAAGCCTAACCCTGAGACACCTCCTGAAGGCAAAGGAAGGCCCTAAATCAAACCACTAAATGTAACCCTAATCCTAACTCACAAACTCCCTGAAACCTAACCCTAAATCTAAACACTAACCGTAAATCTAATGACTAATCATAAATCTAAACACTAATCATAAATTTAACCACTAACCGTAACTCTAACTCCAACCCTAAATCTAAACTGAAATCTAACCACGAACCCTAACCCTAATCTTAACCCTAACCCTAACTCATTAATCCCAAATCTAACCACTAACTCAATATCTAATGACTAACCAAAATCTAACCACTAACCATAAATCTAACCACTAACCCTAACCCTAACCACTAATTCTAAATCTAACCCTAACCACAAACTCCCCATACCCTAATCTTAAAAACCTGTAACCCTTAACACTAACCAGTAACCACTGACCGTAACCCGACACTAACCCTAACCTTAACCCGAAACACTAACCTAACAGCCTAACCCTAACCCCTTGACCCTAATCAAATAACCAATAACCTTTAACACTAACCCTAACCCCCGGCCCTAACCACTGACCTAACTCTAACCCTTAACCCTAACTCCCTACCCTAAAACATATAACCTTAACACTAACCATTAACATTAATCCTAATCCTAACCTAACTATAACCTTAAAACTAAGGCCAACCCCCTGACCTTGAAACACTGACCCTGACCCCCACCCTCACACTGCTGAGGCACCACAAAACTGCAGAAGGTCAGGTCACCTGCTGAGGCCCTACACATGCTGAGGGCCCTGGACACCTGCTGAAGAAAAGGGGAAACTCCTGAGTACACAGGACACCTGGGAAATGGAGTCCAAATGTCATGGTGCTGTGGAGAAAGGTATCCTGGGAAATGAAGTCCAAATGTACTGACTCCTATAGGGAAAGGTATTCTGGGAAATGAAGTCTGGATTGTGGTGATGCTGTAGAGAAAGGATTCCTGGAAAAAAATGTCTATATGTTATGATGCTATATAAAAAGCCATCTTGGGAAATGAAATACAGAATGTAGTGATGTTTTGAAAAAAGTATTTTGGGAAATGAAGTCCATAATATAGTGATGCTATGGAAAAAAGCATCCTGGGAAATGGAGTTGAAAGCATATTTATGCTATAAAGTTGAAATTGTAAGTTTCCTTCTGACCCAAAAGGCATGATGGGAAATGTAGTTTGAAATAGAAAAACAATACAGGGAAAAATACAAAGAAATGGAGACCAAGACAGTGATGCTATAAGGAAATTATCCCATAAGAATGATGGAAAATGTAGTTTCTAGTAGACATCCAATACACAGAAAGACATCCTGGGAAATGACGTCTAAACTGTAGTGATGCTCTGGAGAAAGGGATCCATCATAGTAATGCTCTAGAGAAAGGCATCCTGAGAAATGATGTCTGAAATGTAGTGATGTTCCAGAGAAAGGCATCCTGGGAAATGAAGTCCAGAATGCAATGATGCTGGAGAATAGGCATCCTGGAAAGTGAAGTCCAGAATGTACTCATGCTCTAGAGAAAGGCATCCTGCAAAATGGATTCCAGGATGTAGGGATGCTCTAACATGACATCTTCGGAAATGAAGTCCTTATGTAGTGATGTCATTGAGAATGGCATCCTGGGAAATGAAGTACAATATGCAGTGATGTTGTAGAGAAAGGCATCCTGGGAAATGGAATCCAGAATGTACTCATGTGTAGAGAAAGGCATCCTGAAAAATGAAGTCTGGAATGTACTTAAGCCATACACAAAGGCATCCTGGGAAATGGAGTCCACAATGTAATGATGCGCTCGAGAAGGCATTCTGGGAAGTGAAGTCTGAAACGTAGTGATGCTCTAGAGAAAAGTATCTTGGGGGGTGAAGTCTGAAATGTAGTGATCCTCTAGAGAAAGGCATCCTGGGAATTGAAATCCAGAATGTAGTTATACGGTAAAGAAAGGCATCCTGGGAAATGATATCCATATGTAGTAATGCTATAGAGAATGTAAATGTCACTGCTATTACATTATCTGGTACCTTTATAATTCTCTTAGAAGGCAATACTTCAAGATATTATGACAGATAAACGTTGAGGACATGAAGATGCATGGAACCTTAAATAATATATACATATAATAGTACATATAAAATATTCAGCTGATTACTGATTAACTTAAATTATTAAATCTCTTTCAAATAGATGAAAATGTTTCTTTGCACACACACGTAAGTATTTAATGTTTTTATATACTCTATTAAGTATTTTAACATTAATATTGTTAAAATATTTTGAAAAAATAACAATTATTGGAAGTAAATCATCTACCCTTTGACTTGTATTCAGGAGACTTACACATGAAGATCATGAATTCATATAATATCCATGATTAATAACTGACATTCGAGATATTCTCTCACATTCATTTGTTGATCTGAGAACTGCTATGACAAATGTTTGGTCATCAGAATAAACTAAGTAATTTCACATGCAATTAACCAAAAAACAAAAGATATAGCAATATATCATTTTCACTTGCAAATAGGATTTATCATTCAACATCTCCTACTTTGCTTTATTTTTCAATGAAAATATGTTTATAATCAGAAAAGACAGTATTTTATTGATTTAATAATACAACTAATCTTATTTGAGCATCAATGAGACAACTGTGTTGGAAATGCCTTTCTTTTTTTTTTTTTTTTAAATTTTTATTTTGCAATACAATTCAGTTCTACACATCAGCCACAGATTCCCTTGTTCTCCCCCCTCCCCTCCCTCACCTTCCCCCCAGCCCGCCCCCCCATTCCAATCTCCTCCAGGGCAAAGCCTGGAAATGCCTTTCTTGTGCAAGGCTGTAATGTTATCTTGATCACCATATGAAGTTGGACAAAAGTAGACCTCACAAAGTAAATCTCACTGCTATTACATTATAATTCCCTTTGAAGACAGTACTTAGGAATGAAGTGCCAAATGCATAACAGATTAGGATATGGAGATGCATAGGATAGAAGAAAATGTTTCTTTGGATACATATATGAAGTATTTAATAATTTTTTATATTATCTATTAAGTACTTAAAAATTAACACCATTAAAATGTACTTGTAAGTAAATTGGTTGCAACAAAATCTGGGTTTGGTCCCAGATTTTGGCACCAAAACGTGAGATTTACAACTCTGAGGAAAGGTGTCCTGAGTACCTGGGAGTCAGAAAACACTTTGAGCAGCTTAGGACAACTCTGACAGCTGGAACTGCAAAGAGACAGTTCAGCCCTGGAGGGCAAGGTGTCCTGGACACCTCAAGCTGGTCAGAACAGTAGTTCTGCCCTGAAGGTGTCCTAGACACCTGGAGCTGTTTAGCACAGCTCTGATGGCTGTAACTGCAAGGAGATAGTTCTGTCCTGAATGGCAAGGTATCCCAGACACTTCAAGCTGCTCAAAACAACAACTCTGCCTTGAAGGTGTCTTGGACACCTAAAGTTGTTTAGACCATGCCTGGAGGGAAGATTTTCTAATTTCTCAGAAGTCAGGCCTGGAAGTGCTTAAGCAGGGAAGGGTTTCCTGACTCTTCAGGAAAGTCAGGCTATACCTGGTGTGATGGGGGATGGTCTCCCTGCAGGATATAGCAATCCTGCTCCTCTCCTGAAGAGTCACTACAGCTGAGTTTGCTCAGCGCCCACTTAAGGGGGCTTCCTAGAAAATCCCTGCTTCTCTGGCCAAAGAAATTACAAAAATATAGCAATCTTCTCTGGCTCAGGAAAAAAGTGTTACTTTTCAGCTCTTTTGCTCTGTCTACTCAGGAAGGATCTTCCATTCAGATCCCCCTTGCTCAGGCCATTGTGAGACAACTCAGCAAGGTTCTTTTGTTCAGTTCCCCCTTGCTCAATCCAACAAGGTTCTTCTGTGAACCAGTAAACGAAGGTCTTCACACCCAAAACAATTTTGAGAAAGAGATTTTTTTGGGAATTAGGAGTCCAGGAGAGTATCTGCATCTACCAAGGTGGAGAGAACAACTCTCCATTTACCAGACAGGTCAGTTTATATAGGATGTTTTGGGGATGGAGTCAAACAATCGTTTGTTTTTTTTTTTTTTCTGCCCAGGGATTGGCTAGTTTTTTGGGCTAGGGACAGAGATGGTCCTGGTTACAGGGAAAATTTTTTATTCCCCCACTGGCCTTCCTTGGCTTGTTGACACTTCCTTTAAGGCCAGGGCTCATTTCTTTCACTGACTCTGATTCTAGGGACCTAGAGCATTATTTTGGAATTAATTTCAGAGTCAGGGCATGTTTCCTTGTTTCATTTCTCTGGCTCAGGTCCATGGCTCAGGTACAAAACGCAAGTTGTGTTTCCTTCCCTGTTCCTGGGCCCTAGAGACAGGATTCTACTATCCTGTTCTGTGATTGGTTCGTTTTACAAGTCAGTTGGTCAGGGGAAGAGATAGTATGATTTGAGCCAAACTGTGTTGTTTCTCTTTTGTTTGTTTTTTTGTTTGCTTTTTTGTGTGAGTGTTTTTTTTTTTAAACTGGCCTTATCTGTGTCATCTTTCCCTAGTTCTGGGCTCCAGGATCATTCTGGGATTCTTTTTTTTTTCCTCGACAGAGTTTCTCTGTGTAGCTTTGCACCTGTCCTGGAAGTCGCTTTGGAGACCAGGCTGGACTCGAACTTACAGAGATCCACTTGCCTCTGCCTCCTGTGTGCTGGGATTAAAGGCATGCACCACCAACGCCCACCATTCTGGGTTTCTTTACCCAGCACCTTTTCCCTACACTTTTGACAAAACAACAATCAATGGAAGTAAATCATATACGCTTAGACTTGTGCTCAGGAAACTGACACACAAGGATCATGAATTCTAATGTATCCATGACTAATTACTGACATTCAAACCAAGCTGGATAAAAAACAATATTTCAAGGGATTTTGTGAAAAAATGTTAAAAACAAAATCAAGAACAAAAATCCACCACACTTTCACAAACACCCTTACTTGAAAAGTGTGATCACATACTGCCTGAGACTTAAATAAAAATCAAACTTAGATGATTGCCATCTCATTCTAATATACTGCAGCAGACAAATACCTCTTACTACATGAACGTCAAAAAAGATGAACAAAAACCACAGAAGAAATGAAAGAACCACAAAATAAACTTCACTAATTGAATTTGTCACACATGTAGCACCCTTTAATATCTCTCATGTTGCAAAATAGAAGCCACAATGTAGTCTTCACATCAGTCTTTAGTGAACTTAGTTAATAACTTACTTACTTCAAAGCTAGAAGGAAAAAGACTTAAAACAAGGGTTTTTTTTTCCTTGAAATTGAAAACAATTGTGATGTCTAAAGTCTCACATAAAGTTAACATAAGTAGGGTTTCTTTTGTGTGAGTACATACATATTTCCTGGTATCAAGATAATATAAAGAGCTTTAAAATATTGACAGGGGCCAGGCGGTGGTGGCACATGCCTTTAATCCCAGCACTTGGGAGGCAGAGGCAGGTGGATCTCTGTGAGTTCCTGGCCAGCCTGGTCTACACAGTGAGGTCCAGAAAAGGCAAAAAACTACACAGAGAAACCCTGTCTCGAAAAACGGAAAAAGCAGGAATACTGATTAAAATGTTGACAGGGATAGAGAAATGGCCAAGCCTTTAATACAAGTTCATTTCCTGGACCAAGGTCTGGTTTTCAATGACATGGAGTAATTCCTGCTATAAGAAGGGCCAAGGGCTTAACCTTCTTGGGAACTAGAACGCACATACATATACCCACAGAAATATATACAGATATTGCTTAATTAAAATAAAAACAAATATTAAAACTAACTTTCAATAATGAATATTTTTCTATTATAATTCTGGTATCATAGGTTTTGAGGCATCTAAATGATTACAGAGTTTTTCTCTATCATGCATTGGTCCATGTTTGAGAAAGAAAGCATAGAGACTTGAAGTTAGAGAAATAAATCATTTTCAGTCTATGATATGATTTGGGAAGATTTAAGAAATGGTACCCTGCTGTAAGAAATCTGTCACTGTGGATTGGCCTGAGAGTTTCCATCTGCATACCATTTCCAATTTACATTCTTCTTCATGCTGCAGGACAATAATGTGAATTCTTAGCCTCTTGCTTTAACTGCCATGTCTGTCACTTTTTAACATGACACTTTTACAGGGTTCATGTATTGCTCTAGATCCAAGGGCTAAATTAAACACTGTTCTAAGTTCACTTAGATATGATCCATTATCAAAGCAACAGAAAAGCAATGATACACATCTATGAAATTTTATACCAGAATTTATTATTTCATGTATTTGAAGAGATGTAGGAAATCTAAGAGGGTTACCTTATCATTTAAATTTATAGGCCTTTTATCCATATTAGTTGACAGGTGTAAACAAAATAAGGAGATATTATAATGCTTGAAAAGATTATTGACACATTTTAGATTTTTTTCCAATATAATTAATCTTGTGTAATTGAATGTAAGTATGTTGGCTAAAGATAATACCAATTTATATATACTCAGATTTCCTTTGGTATGTTTTTTTTTCAGATCTTCAAAGTCTAATATTATATTCTAAGGCTTTAAGATAGCAATTACACACTAAAAGTTTTACAGTTATAGGTTTGCTGTGTTTTCACTAGGCATTATCACATTGATAATGTTCAAAGGGTTTCTCTCCGGTATGTGTTTTTATATACTTGAAGATGACTGGGGTGTGCAAAGGCTGTACCACACTGTTTAAATTCATAGGGTTTCTCTCAAATATGTGTTCTTCCATGAAACTGAAGAGCAGTGTGATGAGCAAAGGCTTTACCACACTGATTACAATTGTATGGTTTCACTCAAGTATTTGTTCTTTCATGCCTTTGAAGATGTCTGTGATAAGTAAAAGCTTTACAACACTGATTACATTCATAGGGTTTCTCTTCAGTATGTGTTCTTTCATGCCTTTGAAGATAACTATGACGAGCAAATGCTTTCTGACACTGATTACATTCCTAGGGTTTCTCTCCAGTATGTGTTCTTTCATGCAATTGAAGAGTACTGTGATGATCAAAAGCTTTACCACATTGATTACATTCATAAGGTTTCTCTCCAGTATTTGTTCTTTTATGCCTTTGAAGAGTATTGTGATAAGCAAAGGATTTACAACACTGATTACATTGATAGAGTTTCTCTCCAGTATGTATTCTTTTATGCCTTTGAAGAGTATTGTGATAAGCAAAGGAATTACAACACCGATTACATTGATAGGGTTTCTCTCCAGTATGTGTTCTTTCATGTACTTAAAGATGACTGTGATAAGCAAAAGATTTACCACACTGATTGCATTCATGGGGTTTCGCTGCAGTGTCAGGAGCCAAGTAGCCTAAGTGATTCTCATGGGAAAAAGCTGTGTACCTAACCTTCCATTAACAGTTTCAATAGCGACCATTTTTCAACAAAACCGCAGTATGTACCTTTTGATTAACTTCCTGAAACATGATGGTCTGCTGCATGGTCTGTTGATCAAGCCCTGGAACAAAGAGACCTTTCCCTGAACCCTACCTTACCCTAACTTCCTCCTAGTAACTTTCCATAACCCTATCTACTTCTCCTAGCTCCCAGCATATATAAGCCTGACTCACCTTGCAATAAACGAGACCTTGACATGACTCAGACTGACTTTGTCTTCCTTTATGCGCCTGGTCTCCTTTCTCTCTCACCCCCATTGATCTTTCAGGAGTTGCCTCCTCGGAGCTCACCCAATAACCTGGCCTGCTGGACGGGTCACTCCAGTATGTGTTCTTTCATGGAATTTAAGAGTAATGTGACGAACAAAAGCTTTACCACTCTGATTACATTCATAGGGTTTCTCTCCAGTATGTGTTCTTTCATGCCTTTGAAGATCACTACGATGAGCAAGTTTTATCACACTGATGACATTCACAGGGTTTGACTCCAGTATGTGTTCTTTTATGCCTTTGAAGAGCACCATTTTGTGCAAAGGCTTTCCCACACTGATTACATTCATAGGGTTTCTCTCCAGTATGTGTTCTTTCATGCCTTTGAATATCACTACTTCGAGCAAAAGCTTTATCACACTGATGACATTCATAGGGTTTCTCTCCAGTATGTGTTCTTTTATGCCTTTGAAGAGCACCATTTTGTGCAAAGGCTTTCCCACACTGATTACATTCATAGGGTTTCTCTCCAGTATGTGTTCTTTTATGCCTTTGAAGAGTATTGTGATAAGCAAAGGACTTACAACACTGATTACATTGATAGGGTTTCTCTCCAGTATGTGTTCTTTCATGCCCTTGAAGATAACTACTATGAGCAAACGCTTTCCCACACTGATTACATTCATAGGGTTTCTCTCCAGTATGTGTTCTTTCATGCAATTGAAGAGTACTGTGATGAGCAAAAGCTTTACCACATTGGTTACATTCATAGGGTTTCTCTCCAGTATGTGTTCTTTTATGCCTTTGAAGAGCATTGTGATCAGCAAAGGACTTACAACACTGATTACATTGATAGGGTTTCTCTCCAGTATGTATTCTTTTATGTACTCGAAGATTACTGTGATAAGCAAAAGATTTACCACACTGATTACATTGATAGGGTTTCTCTCCAGTATGTGTTCTTTCATGCCCTTGAAGATAACTACTATGAGCAAACGCTTTCCCACACTGATTACATTCATAGGGTTTCTCTCCAGTATGTGTTCTTTCATGCAATTGAAGAGTACTGTGACGAGCAAAAGCTTTACCACATTGATTACATTCATAGGGTTTCTCTCCAGTATGTGTTCTTTTATGCCTTTGAAGAGCATTGTGATCAGCAAAGGATTTATAACACTGATTACATTCATAGGGTTTCTCTCCAGTATGTATTCTTTTATGCCTTTGATGAGCATTATGACGAGCAAAGTCTTTACCACACTGATTACATTCATAGGGTTTCTCTCTAGTATGTGTTCTTTCATACCCTTGAAGATGATTGTGATAAGCAAAAGCTTTCCCACACTGATTACATTCACAGGGTTTCTCTCCAGCATGTGTTCTTTTATGTACTTGAATATGAGTGGGGTAAGCAAAGACTTTACTGTATTGATTATATTCATAGTGTTGGTCTCCAGTATGTATTTCTTTATACCTTGGAGGATGACTATGATGTACAAAGACTTGACCACACTGAGTGTGTTCAGATGATTTCTCTGTAGTATGACTTCTTTCATGCCTGCAAGGATAATTGAAACATTTAATAGCTTTGCCACATTCATTACATTGTTGAGTCTTTAAATCTGCATGAATTAATTTTACAATTTTGTGTAAATATAAAGAGTTATTTTATCTTTAGTTTTTAACATGTTGTGTACATTCATGTTGTTGCCTGCATTAAGGACGGCTTTGCATATTTGAACATGCTGGTCATAGTAAAATGCTTTACTACCTGGCTCATATTTATGGCATCATTTTTCTCTGAGATTTTTTAATATTTGAAGATAACTGGGAGAATTCAGACATTTACATCACATACTCTATTGATAAACTTTCCTATACTATGATTAATGCTACATTTCCAAAGTGAACCAGAACAAACAGAAGCATTTACACAAGCCTAGTACTCATAGGTCTTTTCTGTGATGTGTTGGTAATTTAATCCAAATTAAGATGGAAAACTAATTGTTTGTAAATTTATTTATTTTTTTTTGTGTTTGTAAATTTAAATGTCATTCAACAAGTTTGCTCAACATGGGGCTACTACATGTTTTGTAATTGTTCTGAGATTGAGAGATGTACATTACTTCTTTTCATATCCTTATGTTCATATGGCTGGTATCCAAAGTGACATATGATATAACTATTAAAGAAAGAATAACAACAAGAAGGTTTCCACATTTTATTTACTGTTGGACTTTCTTTTTCCCATCAACATGTAGCATAAGAATTACTATTTCTCTACAACATCCCCACTTTAATTCTTGACTCTAACCAACTATCTAACTAAATTATCAAAGACAGAATACTTTTTGAGTAACAATGCTTTTACTATTGATTATTTGCTTATCAAAAGGTTGTGTACATATTCTTATCATGCATTCAGTGAGTATACCTTTTGTAATTTGAATAGTATGAAATTAAAAGGATTGTTATTTGTACAGCATAGCTCTGATGAAGCTATTATTCAAATGATGATTTCTGTTAAGGCATTGATTCCTTGTCTTCCTTCTTAAAAGAATGACTTGCAAACACAGTTCACTTACCTGTCATTGAGGTATGTGTGTTTATGAGCATGTAATGATCATTAACACATTTTGAGCTGTGTTTATTTACAATGTTTCATTTCATTAAAACTTCCAGATAAGTTAAATATATCCAGAGACCAATTTGTATCAGCTTGCACAAGAAAATTACCTTCCGTGTTTTCGAGAATTTTGACAATGTTCTTCAACTTCAAGATCTTCCCAGTTGTAGCCTAAAATATCAAACAAAGAAAGGTATGAAATATTACAGGAAACTGAAAAATTTACATTACTATCTTCAGTGATCCTTAGAACCAAGCCTGTTTTATTCACCTCATTCTGCCTCATTCTCAGTCAGAATTACAGAAGAGCATCGATAACCAAGAAACTGTTGTCCCCTTATTTAAATTGTGAAGAAAAATTTACAGTATTACCTATAGCAGTGAGGTTCATAAAGGTCTCCAGCATCACATCTTTGTAGAGATTCCTCTGTGAAGGATCCATCAATGCCCACTCTTCCTGAGTGATGTCGACATGCACATCATTATAGGTCACTGTATTCTAAAATATGCCATACATAAATATGCCATCCATATTTATAAAACTAAAAGCATGATACAACATTGTAAATATGTGCTTCTTTGATAATATAGCCACATAATTCTTGTGAGTGCTACACATATTCTATAACTCAGGCATTACAATGAAACCATCAACTTATTTTACAAAGAAACTGAATAGGAGGTTCACCTCTTTTTTTTTCTGAATGCTTTGAACAGGATATCACCGTGCAAGAGAAATGCCTATTAACAGAGATAGAGAGACAAGCAAACATTTCAACAGTACTAAGCACACATCTGAGAAATTGTATGAACAATTATTAACTACAAGGAAGATTTGTAAGCTGGGTATATCGGCTCATGCCTTTAATCCCAGAACTTAGAAGGTAGAAGCTGGTATGTATTCTTCTAAGGTGAAAGTTAGCCTAGTCTATGCTAACTGTATCTGCACTGAATATTCCATTCAAACAAACAAAACAGATAAGATGAACTCAGATTTTTTTTACTGAAGATCCTACAAAGAGTTTGGCATTCACTCCAGTTCTGTATTAATCTTCCAGAAAACTGATTTGCTCCAGTTTAAACTACTTTAATAAATCTTACAAAAAGGAACTGAGCATTTAAAGAGGTACAAATAGAAAGAAGATAACATTAGCAATATCATTAATGATCATAAATAATCAACACAGGGAAGGAGAGATGGCTCAGAAGTTGTGTGCTCTTACTGGTCTTGCATATAGATGGGCTCAATTATCAGTACTTATATGGGGGACTCACACAACTGTTTATTATTCCAAGCTTGTGGGTTCTAAAACTCTCTTTGGACTACTGTGAGGACAGGTGAACATGTGGTGCATATCCACCTACATAGACAAAAGAATCATATACATTAAAAAAAAATTAAAAAAACACAAAAAGCAAGAAGAATGTTACACAATTGTAGTCTAATGATTCAGAAGGCCCAGACATTACATCTAGGAAGAGAATGGTATCTTTTACTGAATTTCAAAATTGAAACTGGGGGGTAAAGCTCAGCAAAACAACATATACTATAGGACCATCCCACAATAATATATATTAAAAAAAAACCTGGAATGTTGAACAACCTTTAATCTCAGCATGTGGGAGCAAGAGTCAGGTGAACCTCTGAGTTGGAGGCCAACCTGGTTTACAGAGATACTTTTAGGAGAGTCAGGGCTACTCAGTCAAATTTTTTCTTCAGAAACAAAAATGGGAACAACAAAATTTTTAAAAATTCAGGCTAACAAAGTGACTTAACATTGAATACCAATTCCATCAATTGTATTTTATGTGATTTAGTGATACTATCTATACTGGCAGTGAAGTCATAGCAGCAGAAGAAGAAAGTTGGCTGATTCATTTCAACCACAACATAGTAGAAACATAGAAAAGGAAATGCGTTGATGCTATGGAAACACATATCACAAACCTCAATGAGATATTTTATCCAAAGAGGTTCTACAAGTACCCCAAAGAAAGTCACCAAGGAGAGACACATGTTCAAATACCTCATCCTATCTGGGAGATTTTCATTCAGTTGACTAGATTCTCACCCAGGTCACTATAGGCTCAAGGGTCATCCATGAAGAAAATGCATTTAGTCACTTCAATGATTCTCATAGTCTACAACAAACCCTACACTGTTGAAATGTCCAATGTCTCTTTTGACACTCAAGACAAATTCTTGATTGTGGCACCTTATAAAATGAGAAAACAATTTAAATATTCCCAACATGTGAATGGCACAGAAAACGTATTAACATCCCAAAGGAGAGGAACTAAGACACAGTGAGGAAAGACTGAAACCCAGCAGGGCAACCATTGAATCTGGTACTTCTGTGTCAGAGACATAGGGCTTCATTTTCAAAGGGCTTAGATGGCTCTCTCTCCACAACTTTCCATACAGCTCTCTCTACGGTTACTTCCACTCCATATATGCAGCTAGCTCTCCATGTAAGATGTCTCATAACTTAAGTATTTCAACATCTTATGGTCTCAAAATACAACTCAGGTTTCATCCTCATAGTATCATGTAATGAACTCACACAGTCTTCTCATTGGTGATCTTACCATACAAATAACACAGATGCCTACAACAGAGCTGATCTGAAAATGCAGACTAAAAATGTATGATCTTAAATTTTATATCATTCTTGTCTTCATAACCAGGTCAACATCAATGATTCCCCAAAATTTGGTTTCTAAGTTGTGATGGCCTCTGTCATACTTGGACCAGAGTTGCTGCAGGCCTTGAATAAAGTTGCTTCCTGGGACTGGCAATCACTTTGCCTAATCTCTCCATTAACTGAGGGCATATAAGGATGGATTCTAACCCTTAGTGCACCTTGCTAAGCTTCCAATGTACAGTAAGGGCCATCTTTTTAATAGTAATAATCTCCCTGAATATTCATGACTCTGTTCAGCTTCTGACTACCTTCTGCAAAGTCATAGTGCTGTTTTTCTCTACAACCTGGAGACTTTTCATTTCTTTATAATCCATTTCTTGATTTTTTTAATGTAGTACTGAATGAATCATAAGTAATAGCTATCCAAGAGAGACAATATTCCCTCTAAGAAATCAGCGCCATTATTATTTTTTTTTCATTTCTGACTTAGTTAATTTCTTGAGGACATTGGCAAAATGAGAAAAGTTAGGAGCCAAAATATCATACAGATGACTTCTATTTCAATTCCCCCCAAAATCCTTTGACCTCTA
Source organism: Peromyscus eremicus (assembly GCF_949786415.1). Classification (NCBI taxonomy): domain Eukaryota; kingdom Metazoa; phylum Chordata; class Mammalia; order Rodentia; family Cricetidae; genus Peromyscus; species Peromyscus eremicus. The sequence continues at coordinate 3,058,501 of NW_026734288.1, forward strand.
CCTCCACTGTTCACAATACCTTTAAGAGTACTTTATTCAAAATACTACAAAAATAACCAGTTAACCTCTGTGTGCAACTTTTATATCCTCTGCCAAAATCAAAATCAGAGAAATCACTGACCACCACTCACCCTGTGCACTCCAGTTCTCTCCTTCACCAATTTTGATATGCTCAACGTATCTAAATTTTGATATGCTCAACATTCCCCCCAAAAGTCATCATTCCCAGCACCTTTGAACAACAAAATCACTTTTGGTTTACCACATTCTGTTACCACTTGCTTTGATTCAATTCTCTACACAAAAGCACCTAGGTAATAAACGTGCTTATTTGGCTCATTCTACCAGATCACAATCTACCATTGTCAGTGTTTAGGATAGATATTCAATCTAGCAACTGAAAGCAAAAACCAGGAGGAATCTTTGTTTCCAGGCTTTCTCTCTAACATAGTCATTGTCTTTTATGCCAAACTTGCTGTCTTATCTAGTGCAGGCCAACTTTCTTAGGGATATTGCACACTCAGTGGAAGGGATATCACCCGTCAATCATCAATCAACAAAATCTCTAACAGACTTAGCAACTAGTTGTTCTAATGTGGCACATCTTCAACGGATGTTCCAAAAGGTGACTGTGGGCTCTGAAATGTTGACATCCCAAAGTAACTCAGACACAGAGACAATAATATATGAGACTTTACAAACCCAAACCCAATGAATCAACTACATCAATAACTTAAATAGCAAAAACAAAAAAAAAATTGATGATGATAACAAGTAGCAAAACAGATACACCAAGAAATGAAGAAATATAGGTTTCTAAGATCAAGAAGAAAAAACTAAAATTATTCTTCTATAGAAAATCTCCAAATGGAAAACCTAAGGAGATCCTAACATAATGTAGTAATTTTCCATAAAATAAAAATAAGTGAAGTTCCATCATTTGCCAGAGAAATAATATAACTACATCATAGCTAATACAAAAAACCTCACACAACACAGATGGTACCACTGATAAAGGAGACAGAAAGACAGACCTACAAATATAACTTTGTCTCTTAAAAGAGAATTATAAGTTCCTAATGAAAATCAAAATCAGAGAAATCACTGACCATCACTCACCCTGTGCACTCCAGTTCTCTCCTTCACCAATAATAGAAAATGGGTTGGGTAAGGAGACTGCTCCTCCAAAATTGGAATCATTCACTTGAAGCCTGATATTTCTACATTGTGAAAAATAGTTTTGTCAATTAATACTATCTCATTCTCCTTTGATAAAGAAAAGGATGTCTGTTAGAAAATTTAGAAAAAATTTTGTTTCCTATGATTAAAATTAGACATAAACCTGTATCAGAGTGAGGAAATAAAAAAAATAAATAAATGAAAAACAATATTTTTAAAGATATTGTATGATTTTATTATATATATAAAGCAACCTGATTTCTCTAATTGCTTTATAAATCACAAGAGCTTTTGAAAACAAGTCTAGACCCATTGTATGTGTCTACTTGTATGTATGAGAAGGAATATTTTCCATGTGTGTATAGGTGACAGAACAAAGAGCATGTCAGATCCCCTGGATGTGGAATAGCAGTTGATTATAAGCCTCCAAACTTGGGTGCTCATATCTGAACTTCCCCAAGAAGAGTACTTGCTGAGTGACATTTGCACCCCAGATACTACTTTTTTTCCAATAAACAAAATGTCTTTCACAGATTAGCCACAACAGAAGCCTAAATAAGTAAATAAATGATCTCTGGGAACCTAATGAATTAGTATTAAGATGTTGGGTATGGGACCAGGAAGACTATCCACAGTCCTTCCCCAATCTCAGGGATCCAATACTCAGGATTGCCCTGAGGGCTAAAACAGAACTCCAGCTGCAGCTTCTCCTCTCCCTTTCCCTGTCTCCTATGGATTCCAAAGACCATCCCCACCTACCCTTCCCTACTCACTTCATATCTGAGTCCCATCACCCAACTGGGGTGGACACCCTCTGGTCATTTACTCACCACATATTCCAGAAGATAAGTTAGGATGTCTGCAGATCTACTACATTGTCTCTTACCCCACAGCTGATTTTAAAGTTGCACCTATCAGTGGAGTAGAACATCAGAGGCAGCTTACTATCTTCCCTCTCCATGCTTTCAGTACGTCTGAAGATCATCTCCCCTGCATTTCTCTTCCCCCAGTTTCCAACACCACCAAGAATTTTCCCTTGAACACACCAGCCAAGAAGGCCAGGAAAAAGGCAACAGTCATTCAACATGCATTCTGAAACTCAAGAGAAAAAACACAAACCCAGGAACAAAACTCCCATCTAATAAAGATGATGTTATAAACCAGCACCTAGACCTATTATCACCCTAAACCCAGATGCCTAGCAGAGGAACATAATTAATAAAAGCCAGGGCACTATGTCACCACAAGAACCCAAGTGTCCTACCACAGCAGGCCCTAAATACACAAAATAATTGAAATACAAGGGACAAAGAAGTAAAAACCAAATATATAGAGATAATAGAGCCCCTTAAAACATGAATAAATACATAAATTCATGAAAGTACAAACAAGCAAACAATGGGAGGAAATCAATAAACTCCTCCAAGAAAGCTAGGAAAATGCAAACAATTGGAGTAAAAAAATAAACCTCTTAAATAAAGCCAATATAGAACATACAAATCATTAAAGGAAACAAATACTACTGTTTAAATCCTAAAAATAGAAATAAAAACAATAAAGAAAACAAAAACTGAGGGAATTCCAGAAATGAAAAATTTAGGATTACAAAGGGGAATTACAAAGGCAAGAACCACAAATAGAATAGAGAAATGTTAAATGTTAACCTCAGAACAAAATTGCTTTTCCCTCTGAGCAGGCTGGCTTAGCAAAAGGTCACAGCTGTTTCTGTGCAAGACCAGCAGGAGTTCATTTGAATGACCCCTGGCTTGTTTTCTGACACAGGGCTGTGACATCACTGTAAATAATTTCATTCTTTCCTTTCTATAACTTTTTATTAAAAATATTTATACAGTGTTTTGCCTGTATGTGTCTGTGTGCTGTGCCTACCAAGGCCAGAAGAAAGCAGGAGATGACTGGGACTAGAGTTACAACAAATGTTTAGCTACTATGTGGGTTCTGTGAATGGAACCTGGGTCCTCTATAAAAACACCCAGTGCTCTTAATTGCTGAGCTGTCAATCTAGCTCCTTTTTTATTTAAAATTTATTTTCATAAATTTTTAAATGAAAGATATTACATCACTTTCCCCTTTTATCCCTTCATTCCATCCCTTCCCAAATCCTTTCCAAATTCTACTTTTTTAAGTGTGCATGAATAAGAATGCTGAAATACATTAATACAATCTGCTGCATCCGTATTTATATATATATGGATATTGGGCTGACCATGTTGTATTGGCTAAAGAATTAGGGAGCTCATCTTTGTCTGAGGTTAATTCTCTCAGAACTCTACTTTTTAATCAACATCTGGTATCTGACCTTGACTGGGCTGCCTTGGACAGGAAACATGATCAAGAAAAAAAACTTAGGTTGGAAAATACCTTACCAGTTAAGAGCACTGAAGATTCTTTCAGAGCATCCAGCTTCCATTCCCAGTACATACAGAGAGTCACTAATATCTCTAACTCCAGTATCAGGAGTCCTGACACCATCTCCTTGCTTCCCTGTACAAAATAAGAAGTGGAGTCTTCGACCATAAAAATTATTGTTCAAGCTGCAAGCAGTAGTACATTCTTTTACTGCCAGCAAACTGGGCACAGAGGCAGGAAGATCATTGTAAGTTTTAAAGCCTGTGCCACAGTCTACACAAACACAGAGAGAGAGAGAGAGAGAGACAGAGACAGAGACAGAGAGAGACTGAGACAGAGAGCAAGAGAGAGAACTGAATTACATACAAGAAAAAGAGCATTGGAGAATTAGAACAACACTGTACTTCTTAACGTCATTTGAAGTTTCTAGCACTGGTGCCCATAAAATCATTTTCAAAAATAAATATGGCCAAGCATGAGAGCACATTCCATTAATTCCAGTCACTGGGAGAAACTGAACATTTGACAGTGGCCACCACCTTATCATGTGAACTTAACTGCCCATTGTCAGCTGGAGGTTATCCAACCCACCAAGTCATAAAGTGGGACATACACAGCTGCCAGGGGATTGTCTTTCTGTATTCTGTGAATGGGTGTTTCTTCCATTGGTTAATAAAGAAGCTACTATGGCCTATGACAAGGCAGAATAGAATGAAATCCATAATCCAAGAGGGATAAAGCAAGAAGAAAGGTGGAGTCAGAGGAGATGCTGTGACCCATAATAGCTGTGGTAGTGGTGCACACTTGTCATCTCAGCACTTCTTGAAACATGGAAGAAGGATCAGAAGTTCAAGAATTCAAAGGAGTTCAAGGTCAGTCTGGGCTACCTGAGAGCCTGTTGCAAAAAAAAAAAAACTCAACTAAATACACAATAGCAATAAAGTCTAACAGAGACAAGATCAAACAGATTTCCTATAATGGGGGCAAAAACTGAGGGGATGTAGCAAAGGCTTAGCAAGTAAAACCATTGATGACTTTTATTGGGGACCTGGGGTTGATTTCTAACATTGACATGGAAGCTCACAGCCATCTTTTATTCCAGTTGCAGGGAATCTGACATCCACTTCTGGCTTTGATAGGTACCAGAAATACAAGTGGTACACAGATGTACATGTGGGCAAAGTACAAACATGGGAAACCTTAAATTACAATTACTATTTTCTAGAAAACCCCAAACTTGTCATAAAAGCCACACTGGATAAACAGATTTATCACTGTGACAAAGCAAGGCATTGAGTTCCCCTAAAAGGAGCATAACCTGTTCTCAGTGGCCTAGAAGAACATACTCTGGGAGTGTAAGATAACTTTATTCCTTAATTTGTATTTGTCTGGATCATTCTGGGACATTGTTTCTGTTAAAAAGTAATAATAGCATCACTAAAATACACATAATGTCTCCATACTACCATAGGACTGAAAATGTGTCCTGAATTTAAGTAATCTGAATTCAAAGATCCTATCTAACTTCCGACTGAAGAATAAAAAAAATCTAGCCCAATGATTATCTACTTGCCAGCAAGAGCTACATTTGTTAGCTAATTTCACATTTGCTGCAATACATAATCATTTAATTAGACACTTATGAGGGGAGAAAATAACTGGAAGATAAATGATAGTTTATTGGACACACACCTATAATCCCAGCTCATAGAAGGTAGTAGGATTACCCCAAGAATGAGACTAGCATGATCTGTATTGATGAATTCCAGGAAAGCTACCCAACAAAACTAGCTCAGATATATTGATTAATTCATTATTTATAATTTTAAAAACTAGCTAAATTTAATTTAGCTACAAATATTTTTAGGCTTTATGACAAAATGAAAGACAATTCTTTACTGAGTCTCAATATTATCCACAAGAAAAACATGAATCTTTGTTCAAAGACAAGATATATGAAACAAAAAGCCTTAAAAACTGAGAAATGAAGTCATCTAATAGCAAAATTTTCTACTATAAGAAACGTAGAGGAAGTAAAATCTCATACAAAAGATTTACTAAGCAAAGAGCTTTATCTATTTACTGAGATCATACCAAAAAAATGTTCAAACATCACACAAGTATTTCTAAGGAAGAAAGCAGCTCAGTGGAAGAGCTACTGCCTAGCTTGAGCCCTGCCTGGGTTTCACTCCAAGATGAAATTTTCTGCAATAATAAATCTTAGATATAAAAAAATCATGTTTCTAAGAGCAAATAAGCTTTTTAAAGGAAAAGCTGAGTGATAATGATGATTTAGAACTAATTTGTGAATACATGGGTCACAAAGGTCAAACAGCAAACAAAAATCAAGCAGATGTGAATGAAAACCAAGATTTCTTCAACTCTGAACCAAAACCTGTGCAGTATCAAAAAAGGAGCATCATTTTCACAATTTACATGTTTAAATCATAACCTGGGCAGTGACTTGTATGGGGCTAAGAGCTACAAAAAAAGGCCATCCTCTCATGAACATGGAATTAAAAGCTACCTCAGCCTACTAAAGACCAGGTCACAAAATAAGTAAGTCTGGCCCAAAATTGTTAGCCCCCTGATAGTACTCTGCTTTTTTAAAGTACAACCTACATTGACATTTAGTGGTCATTTAAAGACTATCTCAGCCAGATGTGGCAGCATAGACTTTAATCCCAGAACTCTGGAGTTCAAGGCAAGCAGATCTCTGAGCTTTAAGCCAGCCTGCTCTACTCAGCAATTCCAGATCCATCAAGGATACATACTGAGACTGTTTCAAAGAACCTAAATGAAGGCCAGGCATACTGTTGTAAGCTTTTATTCCCAGCATTTGTGAGTTAGAGGCAGGAGGATCTTTGTGTAAGTTCAAGGCCAGCCTGGTCTATATGAAAGTTCCAAGACAGCCAGTGCTACTGGAACAGAATGTGTCAAAAATGAAACCAAATCCAAATAAAGTGTACTTTTATTAGATCAAAATATAAAATCCTTTATTACTTAAGCTTCAAGAGTCTTTAAAATTTCAGTGTCTCCAAGAGTAACAGCCATTTTTTTTAGGATTGATTAATTTTTAACATTTAAAAGTATTTTTCCATCTTACATACCAACCACAGTTTCCTGTTCCTCCTCTCAACCTGCTCAAGGCACCTTTACCCACCCCATCCCATCCACTCCTCAGAGAGGGCAAGGCCTCCAATGCAGATTTGACAAAGTCTGGCATATCAAGCTGAGGCAGGACCAAGCCCCCAAACCCTCTGCATCATAGCTGAGCAAGGTTTCCCTCCATAGGCAAAGTGCTCCAAAATGTCTGTTCATGCAGTAGGGATAAATCTTGGTCCCACCTTCAGAGGTGCCACACACTACAGAAGACTCACAACAGTCAGCCACATTCTGAGGATCTAAAATTTGGTCTTATTGAGGTTCTCCAGCTGTCAGGCCAGAGTCCTTGAGCTCCCACTAGCTCAGGTTAGCTGTATCTGTGGGTTTCCCCATCATGATCTTCTCATGTAATCCCTCCTCCCTCTCTTTGACTGGACTCCAGGAGCTCAGCCCATTGCTTAGTTATGGATCTCTGCATCTGTTTCCATCATTTACAGTCACAGCCTCATGTGGTACTGATAAAGAATCAAAATCATTTTTCTAAACCACTAATTTTAAATGCAAAAATATTTTATGCAACTTCTTCTCATAGTAGCCAAAGTATTCCAAGTACCACACTTGACAAATATTTATGTTATGGCTACCAGGAATGACTACTTTTGTAAGGTAAGACCTTGTCAGAACATGCTGTTATGTCATACAAATAAAAAATAACAAACCAAAGAAAAACATCCAATTCTGTGTAAATTTATTCAACACATGTCTGAAGAGTTCTTTAAATACAAATTGTTTTTAAAAGTTTCTTTGTGGGTGTATGTGTGTATATGTGTCTGTGCATATCTCTTCATGTGAAGTGTGTGTATTTGTGCATGTGTTTGTGTGTATGGGTTTGTGTGGTGTGTTGTTTATGTGATCTTTGTCTTTGTTTATATTTGTGTGTCTTTGTTTGTGCACGTATTTGTGTGTGTGTGTGTGTTTGTGTTTGTATGTATAGTTTATGTTTGAGTGCAGTGTGTTTATTTTTGTGTGGTGTGCATGTTTATATGTATATTGTACATGTATTTATGTATGTGTGTGTATGTGTGTGAAAGAGAGAGGTGTGTTTGATGTGGGTATCTGTTTGATGTGTAGTGCACATGCATGCTAGACCTCATATACAGTGGCCCATGAACAACTTTGAGGACTTGGTTCTCTCTACCATGAGTTCCCAGGAACAAGCTTATTGCACTTGTACAGCAACGTGCTTTGACTTATGAGTCATCTCAAGATCTCACTAATACATGCAAATAAACTTTATAAAATAATTGCTGGCAACTAAAGTCAGTGCAAATATACTGTCTTGTGTGATTGCTTTTTGAACAAACAAGAACTAACTCAGTTTTACTACTGAACCATCTTAGGTGAATTTCATGATTGGGAAGATTTTAGTGATTAACATTATTTTATCTAAAGCAATAGTGGCTACAATTACCCAAATTCCCTATATGCACTGGTCTATGAAGCTGTTAACACCAGTTTGAAACTTCTCTAGTACTAAACATTAGATAGATACCTTTGTTACAGGACAAAGTTGGCAACTCTAGATATATAAATTATGATACCATCCATTAGTATAGGTAAGTGATGGGGAAGTCCTTAAACTTTAAAATATATAGAATACATGTACTATCAAGTAATGACCTAGTGTGAAGATTCCTCATTACGCTAACTTGAGAATTCCTACTTCTCTGAAACTCTCTAGGGCTGTAAATTGCAAATACCAACATTAAATAATTCTTATTTAAAATTCCATTTTCAAGGATCCATCTCCTAACTGGTATGAGTCAGAGTAACTAAGATGCTGTTGAGTAAGCTGGAGTAAACTCTTCTTGCAAACCTGACAAGCAGGAAAACTTGGTTATCATTATCTTAAACTTGTTGAGTATTTGTTTTTAAATTCCCCATATCATTCCCTCATTGAGTGAATGGCACAATGGATGTGAACAAATGCCCTCAGTCTCTGTGGACTCTCTTATATAGCTCTATTGGCTGAACCACTTTCCTTTCTAACCCTACAAGAAACAGTAAACTCAGACCTTCTGATTTAACACTAAACTTTTATTATTAATAGAATCACATGATATATAACCCCAGCATTCAGAAGCTGGGAGGAAAGATGTCATGAGTCACTGTCCTCTCTTTGCTAGAAAACAAAAAAACAACATAATTCTATTCAAGATGGCAAGGACAGACCTAACAATTTCAACTCCTTTGGAGTCAGAAAATCACATTTTAGGTACCTTTTTTTTAAAAAAAATTTCAACTTTCTTCTTTGTTGGTGTGATTAAATTCTCTAACCAGAAGCAACTCAGATAATTAATAGGTTTGTTTGTTTTGATTTGTGTTGGTTTGTTTTGTTAATACCTCTAGGCCACATTCCCTCCTTGTGGGAGCTTAGGATAGAAAGCAAGCTAATAAATGAAGGGAAAATGTAAGGAAGCATTGCTTTCTGGCTTTCTCTCTTGCTCTGTCACTGTCTCTTCCTAAGCTAGCTTTCTTATCCAGCCCAGGCCCACTTTCTTAGAGATATTACCAACTCAGTGGAAGAGCCTTCCCACATCAATCAAAATCAACTCAATCTCGCTCAGACTTAGCAACCAGACATTTTGGTCTAGGTACACTCTCAACTGATGTACCCCCATATGACTCTAGGAAATGTCATGCTTACAGCTGAAGCTAATTAGAGGGAAAAAGACAGTAATATAATGAGGAGGTTTAAAAGATCCAAAGCCGGGCTGGAGAGGTGGCTCAGAGGTTAAGAGCACTGGCTGCTGGTTGCTCTTCCAAAGGTCCTGAGTTCAATTTCCAGCAACCACATGATGGCTCACAACCATCTATAATGAGATCTGGTGCCCTCTTCTGGCCTGCAGGCATACATGCAGATGGAACACTGTATACATAATAAATAAATACATCTTAAAAAAAAAAAAGATCCAAAGCCAATGTATTAATTATATCAATCACTTAAGCATCAAAAACAGAAATATGAAGATAGCAACAACCAGAAACCATACATATGCCTGGAAATGGGAAGAGGCAAGCATCTAAGATCAAGAAGAGAAAACTAAAACTGTATCTCCACACAAAATTCACACACCATCAAATAAACAATGAACTCATAACAAGAAATATTCAGAATACAAAATTGTTGAAGGTCCATAATTTTCCAGGGGAACAACAATATAATTAGATGATAATAAAACTAACAACATCAATGGCACCACATTAAAAAATGAGATGGAAAAAGAAACCTACAAATATATCATGGTCACTTAAACAAGAACAAAAAGATACTAATCAAAATCATTCTACAAGAAGTCACTGACTCACACACATCCTGTACAATAATTCTCTTCTTTGCCAATAATAGAAAATGTGTTGTGTGAGGAGGGTGTGCCACCAAAATTGAAGAAATTCACTTCAAGGTTTTTGATGTTTTAATTTTAAAGAAAATCATTTGACTTCTAAAAGGATTTCATTTTTTTTATGATAAGGAAAAGGAAGTCTATTAGGAACACTAAGACACCATTTTTCTCCTATCATTGATGGTTGCCTATAAGTCTGAATCAAAATGAAGACATAAAAACTTTTTAAAATAAAATAAAAAACAATAGATTTTGAATGTATCAGTATACACCTAAAACAACTTGTTTTGCTCTAATTTCTTATAAGTCATAAGCATTTTGAAAACAAGGGTTTTTTTTGCAATTTTTGCATATGTTAGTGCATGAGAAAGAATGTTTTCCATATATATGTACAGGATGTGGAATAGTAGATAATTATGAGCCTCTCAACTTGAGTTGAGTATCAGAACTCAGGTAATTCTCAAAAAGATTATGTGTTGAGCCACCTGCCAAAACCATAACATGTTTTATCCAGTAAACCCAAAGTCTTTCACATATAAACAACAACTTAAATAAATACAGAAGCAAATAAATGATCCTTGTGAACATGATGCATCAAGATGAAGTTTTTGCTTATGATAAATTTACAGCATAAAATGAACACAGTCCAATAACAATGTTCAACCATTTACAACAGGATACGTGATTACAAAGCTACTTTCACAGTGAAAACACTCAAAGTGATCACTGGGATTATGAAAAAATTGTACACAGGTTGACATAATATGATTTCTGTACTTACTACTAAGCTACAGTGATCAAGAATGAGTGTAATATTTGTGAAAAAATGAAGAGGATAGAGAGAAAAGCAAAAAGCAAAGGCAGAAAAATATAGTCAATAATAAATCAGAGACCAAAGGTAATTTAACCAGGAAAAATGGGATCTTGAACAATGTTACCCAGCTACCTGTGATTCTATGTGTATAGAAATTAATTAAGCACAGACTTCACAACTACCACAAAATTAACTCAAAGTGGCCCTTGAACAATTGATTTTAGCCCTAAAACTACTGATATTTCTTACAAAGGCAGAAGCCCCATGCTCTAGACCTCTCTCTGCAAAAGGAGGTGATCTCTTGCTATGGCTCTGTAGAGCCTTATAACTCCTTGTGGTTTCAGGTAAGACCAGCCCCACTGATGTCCAATCCCAAAGCAACATAGAAGAATAAATTATAATCTGCTTTATTATGTCACATGGACTATGGCACTAAATGTGAATTCTATCATATCTATCTACAAAACACCATGCACACCTAAATAACTTCTGTAGCTCATATACTCCTTTGTCCCCTAGAACTAAACTTTGCTGAATCACACCATGGCAGCTGGTGGTAACAGAAAATGAGAAGCATTCTAATCATGTACTGCTGAAACACAATCCACATCACCATATTTCTACCAATTTCTAAAATACTGAAAACTTTCATAAGACAAACCTGAAAGTGGAATGCAATATTCATAACTTTTATTAACCTGAACTTCAGTGTTCTAATGTGTTTTCCAACTGCACATGCACACCAGAAGCTTGCCTGTGGGTACACACTGGACAAAAATCATATGTTCCCATGCCAGGACTCTAGTCTCCCCCTAGACAAGAAATCCATTCACAGTGAAGTTCTAAATCTATTCTACTATAATCAGAGAATGGTGTCTGTTTCACCACTGAACTGCCATCTGAAACTACCTAGTTATTTTCTCTACAAAACGTAGGTTTTTCAGTTTTTTGGTTTTTACTGGAGATCTGCATGAGTCTTCAGTAGTAAACATGCAACAAAATCAACATTTTGTGCAACAAATTATCCCATTGCTTTTAATCCTGGCTTACTCAATTTCTCAGGGAATGGAGAAAGTAAGAAAGATTTGGAGCCAAAATGTAAAAATGACCTCTGGCTATATTTTTCCTGGAGTCTATGTCCCACTGAAATGCTATGACCTTGACCTCCACTGCATTACTCTCAATTCTCCCATCTTAGCAGTTTTACAAGATTAGTCACTTATCTCTGTGTAAAACTTTCTATGGCTTTTGTCATTTAACTCTTAATATCTTCAACATTCCTCCAAAAGTCATCAATCCTAGGTCCTATACTGCAATAAAATCACTTGTGATATACCATGTTTTGTCCTAACTTGCTTGGTTTTGCTGTGATTAAATTTTCCAACCAAAAGCATCTGAAGTAATGAATGGGTTTATTTGGATGATATTACCATATTATAACCAATCATTGTGGGAGGTTAGGATATAAATTCAAGCTACCACCTAAAGGTAAAATTCCATGGGGAAATATTGTTTACTTGCTTTCTCTCTTGTCTGGCTGGCTACTCTCTTGGGTCAGCTAGCTGTCATATCCAGCCCAGGCCCACTTGCTTATAGATATTACCATGCTCAGTGGAAGAGCCTTCTCACATTGATCATCAATCAACACAATCTCTCAAACACACAGTAACCAGCAATTCTGATCTGGGAACACTCTCAGTTGATGTTCTCCCATATGACTCTCACTTTTGTTGCCCCATGTTTTGTCCTAACTTGTATGTTTCTTGCTATGATTAAATTTTCCAATCAAAAGCAACATAAGTAATGAATGGGTTTATTGGATGATATTATTATATCATAACACATCATTGTGGGAGCTTAGGATAGAAACTCAAGCTAGCATCTGAATGCAAAAATCCAATGGGAACCTATGTTTAATTGCTTTTCCTCTTGCCTGGCTACTGTCTTGGGTCAGCTAGCTGTAATATCCAGCCCAGGCCCACTTGCTTATGGATGTTGCTATGCTCAGTAGAAGAGCCTTCCCACATTGATCATCAATCAACACAATCTCTCTAATACACAGTAACCAGCAGTTCTGATCTGGGAACACTCTCAGTTGATATTCTCCCACATGACTCTAGGCCACATCATGTTGACAGCAAAAGCTAATTAGGACAAAAAGACAATGATACCACAAAAGGTTTTAGAAACTCAATACCAGTGTATTATTAACTGTATCAATCATTTTAAGAAGAAAAAAAATTAAATATGAAGTAAACAATTACTGGAAACACAGACATGTCTAGGAATGAGGATAGACAAGCCTCTAAGATCAAGAAAACTAATGTCTCTGTACACAAAGTTCACAAAGAAACAAAAAGCCTCGAGGCAATAACATAATATAGTAAATTTTCATGAATGTAAAAATTGGTGCAGGTTCATAATTTTCTAGAGAAACAATTAGAAGGTAATACAACTAAAAAAAAGATAAAACCACTGAAAAAATCAAGACACAACAACACGCCTACGCATATATATTATGGTCCATTAACAAGAACTACAAGATTATAATCTAAGTCTAAATAATACTAAAAGAAATCTTTGGTCATCACTTATCCAGTGCATGCCAATTCTTTCATTTGCTAATAATAAAAAAATGAGTTGGGTGAGAAGGGCTGTTTCACCAAAATTAGAGAGATTCACTTGAAGTCTTCTGGTATTTTAACTTCATAGAAAATAGTTTTGACTACTAAAAAAATCTCAGTCTCTTAGGATAAAGAAAATGATATTTGCCAAGAGACACCAATTTGTTTCCTATGCTTGATGATTGTATGTGAGTCTGAATCAGTGAGGAACTAAAAACTTTTCCAAAACAAGTACAAAATAACAGATTTTTAAATTAAAAGTATATGATTTATATTATACATCTAAATCAACTTATTTTGCTCTAATTGCTTTATATCACAAGAACTTTTGAAAACAAGTTTATCCTCTTTTCATGTGTATGTCAACATGTGAAAGAAAGAATGTCTTTCAAGTATGTAGAGGTGACACATAAGAGAAGAGCATGTCAGATCCCCTGGATCTGCAATAGCAGATGCTTATGAAACTCCCAGGTTGGGTGTTGGGATATGAACACAGATTGTTTCCAAAAACATGTGCTGAGACACTGGCCAAGCCCCATAGTACATTCTATCCAATAAACTAAAAGTCTATCACAGATTAATAACAAGAACAACAAAGTGTAAATAAATAGAGACATTAATAAATGATTTATCAGGAACATGATGCATCAATACTAATATATTGAGGGCAGTAAATCTGTAGAATGAGTTGAATACAATCCAAAGAAAAGTCCCAACAATTTATGACAGGATACCTTATTCCAAAAGTAAATGCAAAGTGGTAACTCTCAGAGGGCTCATAGGATTATGAAAAGGTAGTACACATATTGACACAATGTGACTCCTATATTTACCACAAAACTACAATCATCAAGAATATGTACAATATATGAGAATGAATAAAGTAGATGGAGAGAAAGCCAAGAACAAAAGCAGAAAAATAAAGTCAACTTTTAATCAAGAGACAAAATGAAGAACACAGAGGAAATATGGGATCATGACAAATACTATCCAACTACCTGTAATTCTATGTGTATAGAAATTAAATAAACACAAATTTCACAACTTCCACAAAATTAACTCAAAGTAACCTTTAAATGCTGTCTCTGACCCTGTAGCTATGGGTATATCTTCCAAACAGAGAGGACCCAAGCACTACAACTTTCTTGGCAAATGGAAGAAATCTCATGCTATGACTCTGTGAATTCTCATGTCCCCATGTTGTTTCAGAAAAACCAAGTCCCACTGATGCCCAATCACAAAACAGTTTAGAAGAATAATTTAATGTCTATTTCCTGCCACATGAGTTATGACACATGATCTAGAATCTACTCTTTCCACTTGCCTGACAACATGCAAATATATTACAGATATCACAGCCTCCCACACCCAGGGAAGCAGAGCCTCCCCCTCACCAATGAATACACACTCAGGGATTCTCAGAGAATGGCCATTTCTCAGATCACCACAGGGAACAACAGAACTACAGACTGGCTCATGGTCCTTCACAGTCACAGAAGCTCTGACAGCTCAGCAGAACTTCTCCTCTTGGTCTCAGTTCTGTGGTCCCCACACTCACCATGGCATGGATTTTGGTCTCCCTCACAGCTCCTACAGCAGAGCAAGATGAGAATCCTGGAAAGAATCTGCAAGCTCCTTCCCACTGGTACTAATTTCTAAGCCTTCCTGAGGTCCCACATTAGCTAAGACCACCGAGCTCAGACTCAGGACAGAGGCAGCTCCCCCTCTGGGTGATCAGAGATTAAATAACACACACAGCATAGGCCTTCTCAGCTCTGCCCTTCCACCTTAGTGGCAGGCAGGATGCTAATCTGAGAAATCTGTGTGTTATTGTATTCCCCCAAATACATGTTAATAAATCCCAGGGAATGGTGGTAGAAAGCAGAAAGATATATAAGGTGTGAGGACCAGAAACTAAAGGCATTTAGCTGGTTAGGCATTTTGGCTGGTTAAGCATTTGGCTGGTTATGTTTTCAGGCTTTGGAGCAACACAGTTCAGCTGAGATTCATTCTGGATGAGGACTCAGAGGCTTCCAGTCTGAGGAAACAGGACCAGCTGAGGATCAGGTGAGGTGAGATAGCTGTGGCTTGTTCTGTCTCTGATCTACCAGCATTGACCCCAATATCTGGCCTCAGGTTTGATTTTATTAATAAGATTCATGCTACAAATCTGTATTTTCAAAATTCTTCCAGTCTCCCAGAATACTTCCTGTTCTCCTTTCCAAGCACACAGTCCTTTTGTACAAATACACACTGATTGTCCAGTGCAGCCAAACCTTTGCTTCATATCTGGGAAATCATGCAGGTAAACACATGTCACAGTAACTGTTGTAACTATGTAAATGTTAAAAAAAAACAGGTCAAGAATTAGAAAACAATTAGTGGTCAATGGTAGGGCTTGTAGATAGGAAAGAGAGTGTGGACATGACATAGTCATAATCTCAAAGAATTATTTGGAAGAGTTGGAACTGAATTCACAACTATGTGTTCCAGATACTAGGGATTTATTTGAGAGCAAAGCAAAGATTACTCACATGCATTTTTTTTCTGAGGCTACACATCTTAAACAAGGAAAGTAGCAGTTCTCTTAGGCAGGGCCACACCACTTTACCCAGATTGTCTATACTGGTTGATCAAGCATAACTACAGTAATTCTGTTTCAATATAGGGTCAGTCCTTTATCCAGATTACTGAATGTGCTGCTCTGTAGACCCCAAGAAACAGCCAGTCAAGACATTTGTGGATCATCTAAAATTGGTTATATCACTCCACATTGCTCATCTCAAATACTGTTGAAACAGGAAAGCTCTCACCCTTTGTCCTGTCCCTACTTTTCTGGCCTTTCAATTCTTCTGCTTCAAAGAAGCTCAGTGAACTCAGTTCTTACACAGGTTCCTCTTTATGTTTATGTCCCCAAAAAAAGCCAGAAAGAGAGGGGGGAACTCATTAACTTCTCCATTTTTTCCTTCTCACTGTGCCCAGTGTAGAAGAAGATGCAGGATTGTCTTTCCAGCACTGGGCAGCAGAGGAAGGTTTAAGTGTTCTATGCAATTCTCCATTACATAGCATGAGGCAAGCCTGGACCACAGGAAACACTGCTGTACACAGAAAATCAATAATCAACAGCTCTTGATAGAAAAGGAATGAAACAATTAATGACCTAGACACATTAGAGAACAGAAACAAATAGATAAGAACAGTAATGCTCTTTAAAACTTTAAATATAATACCACTAAGTGATATTTTAAAGTGATAAAAATAATGTATTTTTCAAGATAAAAAATTTAACTATGCCAGGTGGTGGTGGTACACACCTTTAATCCCAGCACTCTGGAGGTAGAGGCAGGCAGATCTCTGTAAGTGCGAGGCCAGCCTGGGCTACAGAGTGAGTTCCAGGAAAGGCTCTAAAGCTACACAAAGAAACCATGTCTCAAAAAAAAAAACAAAAAAAAAAAACAGAAAACAACAAATAAGCCTTAGCTATATTGACTTTAAAAGAGAGTGGAATTTTTTCTAGTAAAGGGAATATCATTAATAAAAGATTGGTTGATCTTACTATGTGCACTTGTTTGGCTGCTGTCATCTGTAATCTGACACACAGTTACAGTCAATGGCCTTTTTCTCAAACCTCTGAGCTGTAAACAAGCAGGAAACACTGCTCTACACAGAAAATCAATAATCAACAGTTCTTGATAGAAAAGGAATGAAACAATTAATGACCTAGACACATTAGAGAACAGAGTGACTGAACTATCTGCATAAGAGAGTTATCTAACTGAAAATTCAATATCATTTGGTGCAAGTTGACCTTCTCAAATTGAACACCAACCAGTCTGGTCTGTCTTCATTCACAAGTCATCAATCAGTACATGCTGGAAAATTATAAAATTACTCCTCCTGCTGTAATCAGGTTTTTTTTTTCATAATGGTGACTCCAGTAGCTGATTGACTACCCTGTTTCCCCCAGCAGTGTGCACAATAAACTATTCCTTCTATTCTGATCTGAAGGTAGAAAGCATGCTCCACATGCAAATCTCTTTCCTTTTACTGCAATGGATATGCAACTGCATCACTCAAATGGATAGTTTTGAAACCCTGAGGTGATACAATCAATTAATATAAGATTTTTAATGTGATATACAGAGAACAGCAAAGTCATTGCCATAGAGTGCAACAGACTGGGACCAAGGCCACTTGTATCAACAAAATAGAGCTTGTTTCAGAAACATTTTTCTAACAGGATCAAAATCCAGCTGTTCTAGAATTAAAATTCTTTCCAAGGGAGAAGTCACTCAACACACTTCAGAGATTAATGAAGAAAAATCTCTTTAATGATAATGTACATCCATCTCCTGCTAATGTTAAAAGAGGAGCCAGCTTAGAAGAGATGATTATATGCTAATCATCCTTGTGACATTTAGGTTCAGGCTTTAGGTTATACTTTCAGCAATTTAAATCGGAACAGAAGAGTTCAAGTCTACTCACTTAGACAGAGAAAAGACTTACACAGCAAATACATTTCCAAAATTCTTTCTTTCTTTTTTTTTTTTGTTTATTGAGACAGGGTATCTCTGGGTAGCTTTGGAGCCTGTCCTGGAACTCTCTCTGTAGCCCAGGCTGGCCTCAAACTCACAGATATCCACCTGGCTCTGCCTCCCAAGTGCTGGGATTAAAGGCATGCGCAACCATCGCCTGGCTCCAAAATTATATCTTAAGTACCCCAGTAATGTCAAACAGCAGAATCTTCTTCAGTGACAGGGTTCTGAGGTGAAGGTCACAAAAGATGAGAAAGAGAGGAGAATTATAAGGTAGAAAAGATAAAAGCTGGGGTTGGGAGGCATTACACAAGCTATGTCTGATGTCACCTAAGCTTCTTTTTTTTTTTTTTTTGGTTTTTCGAGACAGGGTTTCTTCACCTAAGCTTCTTAAGAAGAATAGCAACTTGGATACTACTTACAGGGGTGAAGTGAAAGGAAGTGAGGCACTTCTAGGATCTCAGCAGAAAGTATCATACAATGGTGCAGACTCAAAGAGGAGGCTATTCAAACAATGATGCACAAGGGGAAACAGGGTATCTCAGGAACATTACTGACTCAGCCCATAGTGATCTGTGGACTTCTAACTATAGTCATTCTCATGTGGTGGAAACAGTTGGTTTCTCGGGAACTGAAGTAACCTCACCACAAACATGCTGGTTCCAGACCATTGCTAGTTCTCCAAAGCATATTCCTGGTTTTCGGGAAGGAGCTCGGTTTTATTATCAGTACACGAGGCCCTTAGGGAAAGCTTCCTAGCCCTAGGTCCAAGGTTATTACTAGCTTGCACAAGAATTTCCTAATCTATGCCTGAGGGCCTAAATGGAAGCCTTGCTTGATCAGGCAATTCATTAACACATTAGTGTTTTACTTTTCTTTTATTCTTATTTCTTTTTTTTTTTGTTTTCATTCTTTTTTTATTGTATTTTCAAGACGGATTTTTACTGTGTAGCTTTGGGACCTCTCCTGGAACTCGCTCTGCAGAACAGACTGGCCTCAAACTCATCGAGATCTGCCTCTGCCTCCTAAGTGAGTGCAGGGAAAATAGGTGTGCAACACCACCACCACTCGGCTAGTGTTTTACTGTCAGGGACCAAACATGGACCATGGAAAAGTAATAGCTAGGCCAGAGAACAAGCCCCTGCCCTAAACCAGATGCCCCCAAAGATAAATAACAGGTCAGGCAGATTAGGTAGCATAGCAACAGAACAATGGGCCCTGACCAGTGACCTTACCATCTAGCAGCCTCACAACTTACACGTAGCCCTTCACCTGCATGTCCCCCTTCACTTGCACATATGGCACGTCATGTAACCCTTCCCTCCTTCCCTCCCCTCCCATGATATATAAGCCTTGCTGAGGAGAATAAAATTTGCAGCTTGATCAGAACACAATGTCTTGCTATCTTCTCTCTTGTCTCCCCCATCCCTCTCATTCTCTCCCACAGGTGGGTCGCCTCTGTTGACACCCCACTGGCCAGGGCACCTGGCGCCCAACATGGTGGCTCAACCCTCACCTTGTCGGGAGTTGAACGTCCTTCTCCAGGAAAGCCCAGACGTCTGGTGGAGATATTTTTGGTGATCATCCGTTGAGACTGCCCAACTCGATGCCCTTTCTTGACGATCCGGAGGAGAGCGGGAAGGACGAGGTTAGTCTAAATTTAGGCTTAACCATGGGATGAGGAAGTTCTTCCCATTACCTTTTCCTTAAGGGCTTTAAAGAGGCCCTCAAGACACGAGGAATAAGGGTTCATAAAAAAAGAAAGACCTCAACAAATTCTTTAGTCACTTAGAGGACTGTTGTTCTTGGTTTCCCCAAGAAAGGACGATTGATGTTAATAGTATCCTAAAGGTTTATTTAAAAAATTAAAAAATTAAAAAAAAAAGATTTAGGAGACCCCTAGAAGCTGCCAACCTTATGAAATTCATTTATTGTCAGACTATGATAAGTGGCAGAGATTCTAACCCCTCCTTTTAGGGAGAAACCTGCCGTTTCTTCATTCAGGGTCTTAAAAGGAGGTAACAATATCATCACACTACCATACCTCCTGAGAGTGTAAACTAGAGTTAATGAAGTTCACTATGTTCTCTGTGTTGTGCCCAAATCCTAACCCCCAGAGAGACCACCAAAGACGAGCATGCCAGAATGCAAAAGCAAGGTTTAATTCTAGATATCCAAAAGCAATACAAGCCTAAGCAGGGACTTCGTCCAATACATCCAACACAGTGGAGGCTGGAGGAAGCACCTGCCTGTCTGCAAGCTCAGTTTTTAAAGGGAAAAATCACAAGGTTACATCATTTAGGGATGCTAGTACAGATACAATTCTGTGGCTCACTTCTAGGGACTTCTAAAAATTACTTCCAAGGGAGTGGTTGCCCGCCACTATTTCTCATTGGCTGCCCTCAGGTGGGGGCATTTTTATGGTCAGTTACCCTGGAAACCAGGGAGAGGACATTCCATAGTCTGGCAGGCATTACCTCGTGACTATCTTGTGACTCTGTACTTTTACACTTCCTGATTTCTGGAATCTGAACTGACTGGTTTTAGTAACTAATGACCTATTCCCAAAAGGAAAAATCTTAGGCCTTAATTTTAGGGTGAAAGCATTTTGGTCTTAATTCTAAGATGGCTCATTTTGGTCTCACACTCTGTAGCAGCAGTGTCCTGCTACAAACAGCGTTTTTTGTGCTAAAACTAAATGGATCTGAGGACCAACTTGAGGCTAAACTTCTAAATTGCTAACTAGGAGCTCACTCCAGCAGCCATCATTTAAATATCAATGCAAGCACCACAGCCAGAGCTGGTTTAAAAACTAATGGCAAAAGTGTCTTTTTCTCTCTCTTTCCTCTTTCTGGGTTGACTTTTAAGTTCTTGGTAATTTACAAAAATCTTGGCCAAGTACAAGAACTTCAGTTAACTCATCACAAAAACAGGTCCTGCTTAGGGGACGCTCTGCTACGACCTGTATGGATTCATCAAACCCCCGAAGATGTTTGGGGGTTGGAATCCTAAACATCTGCCTTCTTCCCTCTGAACCTAACTATCTGCTATCTGCATCTCAGCTCACTTTTGCCTTCTCCTCACCTTGCCATTTCCGGTGGCTATCTGGCTTGATACAGACTGGGTGCAGCTGCTACCAAAAAAAAATTCCTCCTTTGTTTTTCTGTTTTACTGTGCTTATCTCATTTCATGATACACCTTAAAGAATTTATTAATTTGTTACTCTCCTTATATACTATATTTTAAGTAAGAGTTCCTGTTTCTATATTAAAATAACTTAATATTTTTAAGGCTAAAGTTGACAGGTATAAAACCCAAGTTCTAAGTTTATAATGACAACTAACTTATAAATTGTTAAGAATAAGTTTACTTTAATTAAAGCTAATTAAAAAATAAAACTTGTTAATTGATTGGCTGACCTAAACTGTAAACTGTTAAGGGTAAGTTGTACTTAAGCTATAAGCTATTAGAGATAATTATTAGGATACAAATTCAGGGTTAATCATCATAAACAATCAAATCCTCTAATGTATGCAAAATCATATTTATATACATGCTAAGTATGCTAAGTTTCATATAATCAATTCATTACTTAGCCCCCTAGCATTTAACATGTTTAAGCTTTGGATAAAACTGTCATACCCCTTATTGCCAGGGTTTTGTCCAAACTATGCATTGAGATCATTTAGATTATATCCCCATTTACCAGGCCTAAAAGATAATTTGCCTTGCTATCCAAATTCATAGAAAAGGTAGCTTGCCAAACAGATATCAAAATAAACTTTGACTGTTCCTTTGTTTAAAGAAATTCACCACATTGGCTGCTCTCAGTAATCAATTACCTCTATCTCCTGATAAATTAAATACAAAAATGCTTTTAGATGTAAGTAAAGATTTTATAAGGATATGAATGATTAGATATAAAAAATGTTTAAGAACATTAAGAAATAGTTTATTATATGTGTAATGCAAGTCATTGGGATAGAGAAATATAACATATAAACATCTAGATATGTTATAAATGATACATAAATCTCAATAAGCAACCTAAAGATATTAAGCATGTATGCCCTAGTTAGATCTAAGAATAAGGTTTTTATTGAGGTCTGAGATAGATATATAGGCTTTAAAAATAAACTTATGTATACCTTAATACAAAAGTCAATGGACCTCCTCAGAGCAGACACTGGGGCTAATTATAGGCTGTAGTTCCTCGGCTGTACAAGGTTGCCCCAGGGATGTGTGATTCTGACTTTACTGGAGAGATTAAGATCATTGTACAATTCAGATTCATACAAGGCAGCGCCTAAGGGAGCTGCTGGTGTGGATTCTAGTGATATGGCCTTCTGAGTTCAGGAAATTAAATATTCCAAACAACTAAACACTTAAATACAGGGAAAGAAGATAATTGGCTTGCTAGACATAAACATAGAGGTTTCTTATATTTCAAAAAAAAGATTGGCCAAGTACTTAAGATGTCTATTACTTCTTCATCTCTTACAGGCCTAGGACAAGCTAATAATGTAGCCAGAAGGTCGGGAAAATCTAATGCTCCTATCTGGATCAAACAATGGCTTTTAAATGCTGAGAAAATTATAATTGCTACTTGTCTGGTGGAGAAAAAACTTAAATATTGGGCATATAAAGTCCCCCACCAGCCCTATATCACCCCAATATCTTTTTATTTAGGAAAATCAGGCTTATAGATTGTTACAGGTCCTTAAAAAATTAAATAAAATTTATTAAAGCCAAGGAAAGTCTCACAGCCTGGCTTGCCATCTCCCAGGGTCATCCCCAGAAATAAAAAATAATAATAATCGTCATAGATATACAAGATTGTTTCTTTACCATACCTCCTCAACCTAAAGATTGTAAGCATTTTGCTTTTAGCTTGTCTACTCACCCTACCATGATGAAGGCCAAAGCTGACATACAGAGCAGGAAATGCGAGTTCTGTTTATCCAGGACACAAACATTGAGCAAAGTTCCTCATTATATATACAGATTAACTATCAAAACTAACTGTCAATTATAGCTTCCTCACAGTTCCCCAATCTATATGTATGTATACATGTATATGTATATACATATATCTTACAATAAATTTATTGTACAGATGATATATTTATGTCAAACTATGAAACTTGTGAGTCTATAGAATGACAAATAGCTCTACATGATATACTGACACCTTTTCATATGTCTGTCCAACAATTATAAATTCTCTCCCTCTGGAAGCTTACCCATGAGGCTTATGTTCTTATGATTTATGGTTATGAAATAAAAAATAATACACCACTTATTTCACTGCTTTTTAATTTTAAGAATGCCTTGAGCTTATATATAGACAACAGCCTTACATGTGCTTCAAGAGCTCTTAAGAATTGGTGCTTAATTTTTCATATCCCCCACTACAGGTATTCCTCATCACCACCAGACCAAGTCACAAAGTTACACCTAAGCCTCTATGATCTCCTCACTGATATTTAAAAAGGTTCTGATGTTTTCATAATGTTAGGAGGAGGACACATGTCTTTATAGGACATTGACCCGCCTTTATGAATCCTGGATTGCCTGGTCACACCATATATTGGCAGCTGCAGGACAAAGGCACTCTAAAGCTGCCAGTCTAAATACAGGCTGTTATTTACCTCTAGATTCTTAAATATTGAGCCTTGAATATAAATAAATTGATACAATTCCAGATTCTTTTGATGAACTGTTCATCAAAACTTATAGAAATATGATTAGAACTAATAATTCTGTTCTAAATGTATTTTATTAATTTTTGTCAAAATATATATGAGACTTGAGAGATATATAAATGACAAATTTCAGATTTCATTCTCTGGCTATCGTGATGTTTTGTTGAGGCTCCAAGGACTCATAATTTTGTTCTGATAAAGTTCACCACTGTTATATTGCTAACATGTCTAAGGTTTTGTCTATTAAGAAGGTTCTTATAAGCTTCAGGAGATCATGCCAGCGGTGATGGCATGCGATCAACATTTGTCAACGCCCAAAAGCCAAGAAGGACTGGGAGGAAAACAACCTGACTACAGTTTATGTCTCCCACTTACAAATTTTCTTTTTCTTCTCTGGGGTGGGGTCAGACTGCCCACAATTACAAAATTTATTGAAGGGAGGAAAGCGTAGGATGCCCCAACCCGTGACTGCAGTCACTCTGGCTGTCCTCCTGGGGGTCGGGGCTGCAGGGACCGGTACTGGCATAGCTTCCCTGGTTTTATCTAATCAACATTATTCAGAGCTTAGAATTTCCATAGATGAGGGTATAGCACAGCTTGAGCAAGGCATTTCTGCCCTTGAATTCTCCCTCACCTCCCTTTCAGAGGTGGTCCTCCAAAACTGCTGAGGGCTCAACCTCCTCTTTTTACAGCAAAGAGGTCTCTGTGCTGCTCTTAAGGAAGAGTGCTGCTTTTATACTGAGCACACAGGAGTAGCAAGGGATAGCATAGCCAAGGTCCGGGAAGGCTTAGAGAAGCGCAAAAAAGAAAGAGATCAAGAGCTAGGCTGGTTCCATAATTGGTTCTCTGCATCACCCTGGCTAACCACCCTCCTGCCGTCCCTTCTGGGACCCTAGGTTGGCCTCATTCTTGTCTTGACATTTGGCCCTTGGGCCTTGTCTCAACTAACTCGATTTGTGCGCGGTCAGCTGGCCGAACTTCATTCAGGCAAAACAAATTCTGGTTCATTACCATCACCTCGATCTCCATGATCATGGTCTCGATGAACCAGATAAAGACTCCATATCAGCACAGGCCCCTCTGCCCCGGGGAAGATGCACCTGTGCCTGGGAGCTGGAGCCCAATGCATAGGGGATTGAGGGTGCAGACGGGACTGCAGAAGGCAGGGAGACTAAAGTGCTCCACCATCCTGGGTGCCTTGGTTTACATGCTCTATTGCATGACGGTTATGCAGACCCTATACCCTTTCCTCCCGAAATCAAACCCGCCCCCTGTAAAAAACTGCATCGTTCCAGCTTCCTTCGGGGCATGTGGGGACGCCTACATGGACCGACAGTTAACAATGGAACTTATCAGGGATAGAGCCTCTGTCACCCCTCTCCTGTCATGGCAAAAATATTTGGGCCTCCTTTCTTTGTTTTGCTATACGTATAGAAGGGGGAGATGTCAGGGACCAAACATGGACCATGGAAAAGTACTAACTAGGCCAGAGAACAAGCCCTTGCCCTAAACCAGAAGCCCCTAAAGATAAAGAACAGGTCAGGCAGGTCAGGTAGCATAGTAACAGAACAATGGGCCCTGACCAGTGACCTTACCACCTACCAGCCTCATGACTTGCAAGTAGCCCTGCATGTCCCCCTTCACCTGCACATCCCCCTTCACCTGCACATACGGCACATCATGCACCCCTTCCTTCCTTCCCTCCCCCTCCCATGATATATAAGCCTTGCTGAGGAGAATAAAATTTGCAGCTTGATCAGAACACACTGTCTTGCTGTCTTCTCTCGTGTCTCCCCCATCCCTCTCATTCTCTCCCACAGGTGGGTCGCCTCCATTGACACCCCCTGGCCAGGGCATTTTACTTTTCAAATAAGTTGACATATTTGTCATATTGTCCATCTGGCAGAACTATGCTTTTCTCAAGAAGAAAACTGGAACTTTATGGCATACCAGGATATAAAGTTGGTTGTTACCCTGTAATGCCTCAATAAGCAGCTTGTTAGAGTCCCATTCTTTGATTCAGTAGCTTGTTTTAAATAAGCAGTCGCTCCTTTGTGATGGTTTGGAGCCAAACAAATGTGTATCCTCCTGTCCTAATCTCTAACAGGCCTGACTACAATATACTTACATTTGAGAGTTTTTATTTGAGGTAGTCCTCCCTCAGCTAAATTCTATTTAATGAGACTTATTATCTCCAAAGAATTAGTAAACCCTTTATATCACCAATTCTACTCTTCTACATCACACCTTAGTAGTTGAGTGCTACCCAACATATGAGATGCTTTTTACAGCCTCCTCAAAATTAACTACAAATGCATCTTGCACATGAAAGTAAAATGCAAAGTGCTGAACCTCTAAAAGGTACTGGAAGGTACTCTCCATATTTTACAACCTGCTTTCCATGGGTACACCAAAAGCATCTTGATGTTTACTACAGAAACATTTCTTTTTTTGTTTTTGTTTTTTGGGGATAGGTCTTCTCTTTGTACTTTAAATGCCTGTCCTTGATCTCACTCTGTAGACCAGGCTGGCCTTGAACTCAAGAGATCGGCCTAACTCTGCCTCCCCTGTGCTGGGATTAAAGGTGAGGACCACCCTCACTGGGCACAAAAATGTTTCTACACACAGCTCCCTGCACCAAATTCTGTGATCCAATTCAGCCCAAAGACCAAAGTTATTCAGAGGCCTGCCCCTGGGTCCAGGGAGTTTCAAGTACCACGTGAGACTTCACAGGACTGGGATTCTACAGGCAGGTCCCTACTCAGATCAAAGGAAGTCTTACCACACTGGATCCCACACCTCATCATCTGCTCCACCTCATCTGGGGACAGGAGCCTCTCACTCACCAAGTCATGGTTTCCCAGCTTTTCCATGCTCTTGGCTCAGCTCACTGCAGCAGGAACTCACAGCACACCACACAAAACTACTGGAACCCGCTCTTCTTCAAAGCCAAGTCTGAAGCCAGTGGCTGGAATAACCCTGCACGGCTTCTGACTGGCAGGTCACCTGAAGTGCCTGATTGGCTAGTGAGACCTGAGTGACAAGAGCACCACCCACAGGGTTAGAGTGTGCTTAAAGACACAGCACAATGATTCCTGACCCTGCCTTCTACTCTAGACAAAGACTTTTTCTAAACAGCAGAGATGTGCATATTGATAGCAATTGCCCATGGCTCCAATAGCTGACTATGCTTTCTCCCTCTACTCCATAAGCACTTGCCCCCCAAAGACACAATGTGGCTAGCTACCTTGTACAGACCACTAAACTATATGGGGTGAAGTGATTCTTTGTCACACAGGTAAAAGGGATTTTGTAATATTAACAACTAAAGAGAGATTTAAAGACACACAAGAAGAGTGTTTATTATGTGACTTAATACTGACATCAGGTGAATGGAAGGTACTTTTTACCTGGTTGTCATAGGGACTTCACACAACCAGCAAATAAAATCAGGAACTTCATCACAACCAAGAAAATAGGTCCATGGCTTTAGGAATTTTATTACAGAAATTCAGAGAAAAATTTTGGCAAATGAATAATAATACAGAGTAGCTTCATGGATAATTAAATATTAAGATAATAACTGAGCTATGAAAAATGTGTTTATGAACACTATTGTTAGTCAGCACATCTTCCTCAGTGGGCAGGTGAAGGAAAAAACAACTGCATTAGTCAAGGTTCTCTACCTGAAAATGACTGGTAGAATGAATCTCTCTATGTAGGAAGAAAATGGATTTATTAGGATGTCTCACAAACTGTGGTTTAGATAGTCCATCAATGGCTGCTACCATTGGAACTTTGAAGAATTCAGTAGTTGTTCAGTTCATGAGGCTATGTATCTCAGCTGGTCTTTAGTATACACCACAATTCTAAGGAATTAGGCTTTAATGCTGGTAAAAGGATGAATTTGGAGCTGGGCAGTGATGTCTCATGCCTTTAATCCAAGCACTTGAGAGGCAGAGGCAGGCGGATGTCTGTGAGTTCAGGGCCAGCCTGGGCTGCAGAGAAAGTTCTAGGAAAGGCACAAAGCTATACAGAGAAATCCTGTCTCAAAAAACCAAAAAAAAAAAAAGAAGAAGAAGAAGAAAGGAAGAAAGAAAAAAAGAAACAAACAAAGAAACAAAGAAAGAAAGAAACAAAAAAAAGAAACAAACAAAAAGAATGAACTTGGTAGCCAGAGCTAGGGCAAGCAGGCAAAGGGAGAGCTTACTCCTTCTGTGTTCTTTATGTATGTAGGCTGCCACCAGAAAGTATGATCAAGATTAAAGGTAGATCTTATACTTTGTTTGATTTTTTTTTGGTGTTTCTGAAACTGGAATTATCTGTGTAGTCTTGGAACTCATTCTGTAGACTACACTGGCCTCAACCTCAGAAATCCTCAGAAGATTCTGCCTCCTCAGTGTTGTGCTTAAATGTGTGCACCAAGCAGCTGAAGATGGATATCACCTCAAATGATCTAGATTAAAGATGGGTCTTTAATTTCAAAACCTTTCAAACCTCCCTCACTGGTATACCCAACTCTTCTGGTTTTAGTTAATTGCAGAGGTAGTTAGTTTGACTACCAAGAATAGTCATCACAATATCCAAGATGGAAGAAAGGAGAAAAATTTCTTACCTGCAGGAAGATGGTAGAGTATGGAATATTTTTACAATGCTATATGTAACCAAAGGAAATTTTACATAGGGAATCTGGACATGGTTGTGTAGAGTTATCCATGTTCTTAAGCAGGCTAGGTTAACAAGTCCATTTTTGAACACAATCACAATGTAAAAGTAGAGACAGTTAGGGGAATTCTTACATAAAAATCAAGCAGAGCCATATATAAGTTATAAAATGATAGGAACAACTGCTTCTGGGATATTCATCTTATAACCCAAAGTCTTAGCTGAAGTTCAAGTAAATGATACAGTGAATGAAGATTGCTCTTGGCCATATGAGACCTGTCAATCTTAATGTTCAGTCTAAAAGATAAGTATACCAATACCACAATTCTCACAAAGAGAGAGAACAGAAATGCAGAAATCAATATTAAAAAGTCACTTAACAGCACTGTTTACTTTGCTGTCAGATTAATGATTGTGATGAGGTTTATTAACTTCAGAATAAAGCTGCTTTTGCCTCTGAGCAGGCTGGCTTGGCAGGAGGCCACAGCTGCTTCTATGCAAGACAGTAAGGAGTTCATTTTAGCTATCCCTGGCTACTGTCTGTCTGAGGGCTGTGACCTCACTGTAAAGAATCCCATTCTTTACTTTTTCTAACTATAAAGAAATATTTATACGATGTTTTGTCTGTTCACACTGTTCTGGCCTACAGAGGCCAGAAGAAGGTAGGAGGTGCCTGGAACCAGAGTTACAACAAATGATTTCCTACATTGTGAGTTCTATAAGTGGAGCCTGGGTCATCGGTCACAAAAGTCAGTGCATTTATTGCTGAGCCATCTATCTAGCTCCTTTTTACTTACAATGTTTTCCCATAAATTGTTAATTAAAAGATATTACTTATCTGCACTTGAATGCATTGGCACAGAAGATCACTTCCTAAAAAAAAAAAAAAACCACCAGCAGCATAGACACTGAGCTCAACAATTAATAAATGGGACTTCTTGAAACTGAGAATCTTTTGTAGGGCAAAAGAAATGGTCAATAAGACAAAGTGACAGCCTACAGAATGGGAAAAGACCTTCACCAACCCCACATCAGACAGAGGACTGATCTTCAAAGTATATAAAGATCTCAAGAAACTAGACATCAAAATACTGAACAATCCAATTAAAAAAATGAGCTAAAGAAGTAAACAGAAAATTCTCAAAAGAAGAATCACAAATGGCTGAAAGACATTTAAAGAAATGTTCAACATCCTTAATCAACAGAGAAATGCAAGTCAAAATGATTCTGAGATACCACTTTTCACCTGTCAGAATGGCTAAAATCAAAAACACTGAAGACAGTCTATGTTGGAGAGGATGTGGAGCAAAGGGAAAACTCCTCCTCTGTTGGTGGGAATGCAAACTTGTACAACGACTGTGGAAATCAGTGTAGTGGTTTCATAGAAAATTGGGAATCAATCTACCTCAAGACACAGCCATACCACTTAGGCATATACCCAAGGAATGCTCAATCATATCACAAAAAAATACATGCTCAACTATGTTCATAGCAGCACTACTTGTAATAGCCAGAACCTGGAAACAACCTAGATGCCCCTCAACTGAAGAATGGATTAAGAAAATGTGGTACATATACACAATGGAGTACTACTCAGCAGAGAAAAACAATGACAGCATGAAGTTGCAGGCAAATGAATGGAACTAGAGAATATCATCCTGAGTGAAATAAGCCAAACCCAGAAAGACAGATATGATATGTACTCACTCAGAAGTGGATTCTAGATATAAAGCCAAGAACAATTATACTACAACCCACAGAATGAGGAAGGCTACCTAGCAGGGGGGACCCTAGGATTACTGTGGCTTATAAGTTTTGGTTTTACTCATTTCTGGCCAAGCCTCAATGAAACATTTCACTATTGGGATACGAATATATACTGTATCAATCTGATAATAAAAAAATAAATTAAAATATTAACATTAAAAAATATTACTTCTTTTTTTCCCTTTTATTTCTTTTTTGATTTTTCAAGACAGAGTTGGGAGGCTTATAACCAGCTGCTACTCCAAATCTAGGTGATCTGATGCCCTCTTTCTTTGTATATCACCTGTACGCACATGAAAGACATCCTCTGTCACACACAAAAACATGCAAAATCTGGGAATAAACTTTTCTTCTAAAGTTCTTGTGACTCAGAAAGTAATTAGAGGAAAATAACCTTATTTAAGTGTATAAAACAAATCATACACTGTGAAGAAAAATTTATAGTGTTACCTAGAGCTGTGAGGTTTATATAGGTCTCCACCATTACATCTTTGTAGAGATTCCTCTGTGAAGGATCCATCAATGCCCACTCTTTCTGAGTGATGTCGACATGCACATCATTATAGGTCACTGTGTTCTAAAATATGCCATACATAAATATGCCATCCATATGTATAAATCAAAAAGCATGATACAATATTGTAAGTGTGTACTTCTTTGACAATATAGACATATAATTCTGGTGAATGCTACACGTATTCCATAATTCAGACAATTGCAATGAATTCATCAAGTTACTTCACAAACAAACTGAATAGGAGGTTTACCTCTATTATTTCTGAATGCTCTGAACAGGATATCACCTTGCAAGAGAAATGCCTATTAACAAAGATAGAGAGACAAGCAAACAATTCAACAGTGCTGAGCACCCATCAGAGAAATTTTGTGAACAATTATTAACTACAAAGAAGATTTGTAAGCTAGGTATATCGGCTCATGCCTTTAATCTGAGAACTTAGAAGGTAGAAGCAGGTGTATGTGCTTCTGAGGTGAAAGTTAGCTTTGTCTATGCTAACTGCATCTGCACTGAATCTTCAATTCAAACAAACAAAAAAGATAACATGAACTCAGAGATTTTTTTTTCTGAAGATCCTACAAAGAGTTTGGCATTCACTCCAGTTCTCTATTCATTTTCCAGAAACCAGAATTGTTCCAGTTTAAACTGTACATTAGTAAATCTGACTAAAAGGAACTGTGCATTTAAAGAGTTACAAATAGAAAGAAGATAATGTTAGCAATATCAATGATGATCATAAATAATCAACACAGGGAATGAGAGATGGCTCAGAAGTAAAATAATTCTTACTGGTCTTGCATACAGATGGGCTCAATTGTCAGAACTTACATGTGGAAATCACACAACTGTTTATTATTCCAATCTTATGGTTTCTAAGACTCTCTTTGGACTGCTGTGAGGATAGGTGTACATGTGGTGCATATCCATGTACATAGACAGCCAGGTCTTGGTGGTGAACACCCTTAATGCCAGCGCGCGCGGGAAGCAGAGGCAGGTGGATCTTTGTGAGTTTGAGGCCAGCCTGGTCTACAGAGTGAAATCTAGGAAAGGCACAAAGCTATACAGAGAAACCTGGTCTCAAAAAAAAATTTTCCCATGTACATAAACAAAATAATCATATTCATTAAAAAAAATCAAAACAAACACAAAAGGCAAGAAGAATGTCACACAATTGTAATCTAATGACTCAGAAGGCCCAGACACTACATCTAGGAAGAGAATAGTATCTTCTGCTGAATTTCAAAATTGAAACTGGGTGATAAATCTCAGCAAAACACCATATGCTTGACATGTACAAAAACATATACTCTCGAACCATCACCTAATACTATATATTAAAAAATCCTGGAATGTTGAACAACCTTTAATCTCAGCATGTGGGAGCAAGAATCAGATGAATCTCTCAGTTGGAGGCCAACCTGATTTACAGGGCTACTTTTAGGAGACTCAGGGCTCCTCAGTCAAAGCTTTTCTTCAAAAACAAAAATAGGAACAACAAAATTTTAAAAAACTCAGGCTGGCAAAGTGGCTTAGCATTGAATACCAATTCCATCCATTGTATTTTATGTGATTTGATGATACTATCTATACTGGTGGTGAAGTCATGGCAGCACAAGAAGGAAACTGGCTCATTCATTTCAACCACAACATAGTAGAAACATAGAAAAGGAAATGGGTTGAGGTTATAGAAGCACATATCACCAGCCCCAATGAGATATTTTATCCAGAGAGGTTCCACAAATACCGCAAAGAAAGTCATCAAGGAGAGACACATGTTCAAATACCTCATCCATCTGGGAGCTTTTTATTCAATTAAGTAGATTCTCACCCATGTCACTATAGGCTCAAGTGTCATCCATGAAGAAAATGCATTTAGTCACTTCAATGATTCTCATAGTCTGCAACAACTCCTACACTGTTGAAATGTCCAAAGTCTCTTTTGACACTCAAGACAAATTCTTGACTTTGGCATATTATAAAATCAGAAAACAATTTAAATATTTCTAACGTGAATGGCACAGAAAACCCATTATCATCCCAAAGGAAAGGAACTAAGACACAGTGAGGAAAAATTGAACCAAGGGAAGACTGAAACTCAGCAGGGCAACCGTTGAATATGGTAACTAGCTCTGTGTCAGAGACATGAGGCTTCATTTTCAAAGGACTTAGATGGCTCTCTCTCTCCACAACTTCCCATACATCTCCCTCTATGGCTACCTCCACTCCCTATAGCTAGCTCTCTATGTAAGATATTTCATAGCTTAATTATCTCAACATCTTATGGTCTCAAACTACAACACAGGCTTCATCCTCATAGTATCATGCAATGAACTCAGACAGTCTTCTCACTGGAGCTCTTACCATAGCAAACACAGATGCCTAAACAGAGCTGAACTGAAAATGCAGACTAAAAATGTATAATCTTAAATTTTACATCATTCTGGTCTCCAGAACCAGTTCAACATCAATCATTCCCCCAAATTTGGTTACTAAGTTATGATGGCCTCTGCCATGCTTGGACCAGAGTTGCAGCAGGACTTGAATAAAGTTGCTTCCTGGGAATGGCAATCACTTTGCCTAATCTCTCCATTAACTGAGGGCATATAGAGATGGATTCTTACCCTTGGGGCACTTTGCTAGGTTTCTGATGTATAATAAGGGCCTTCTTTTTAATGGTGATAATCTCCCTGAACATTCCTGACTCTGGTCAGCATTTGACTACCTTCTGCAAATTCATAGTGCTCTTTTTCTCTACAACCAATAGACTTTTCATTTATTTATGTCCACTTCTTGATTTTTGTAGTGTTGTACTGAATGAACCATAAGTAATAGCTATCCAAGAAAGTCAATACTCCATCTAAGAAATCAGCACCATTATTTTTTTTAAAGATTTATTTTTTTTTATTATGTAAACAGTGTTCTTCCTGCAAGTCTACCATATGCCAGAAGGGGGCATCAGATCTCATTATAGATGGTTGTGAGCAACCATGTGGTTGCTGGGAATTGAACTCAGGACCTCTGGAAGGTCAGACAATGCTCTTAACCTATGAGTCATCTCTCCAGCCCCCATTATTTTTTTTTAATTCTTCCTAACTCAATCAATTTCTTGAGGGCATGGGAAAATAAGAAAAGTTAGGGTCCAAAATATCACATACATGACCTCCATTTTAATTCCCACTGAAATCCTTTGACCTCTACCTCCATTGTTTGCAATACTTTTAACAGTATTTTATTCAAAGTATTACAAGAATGACCAATTGAGCCCATAACACAGTTTTCTATGACTTTTGCCATCTAAATTTTGGTATGTTCAACATTCCCACAAAAGTCACCATTCCCAGCATCTATGAACAACAGAATCACTTTGGGTTTACCACATTCTGATACAACTTGCTTTTTTCTTGCTCTGATTCAATTCTCTACACAAAAGTACCTTAGGTGACAAATGTGCTTATTTGGCTCATTCTGCCATATCACAATCCATCATTGTCAGTGTTTAGGATAGATATTCAATCTAGCAACTGAAGGCAAAATCCATGAGGAATCTTTGTTTCCAGGCTTTCTCTCTAACATAGTCATTGTCTTTTATGCCAAGCTTGCTGTCTTATCTAGCGCAGGTCAATTTTCTTAGGGATATTGCACACTCAGTGGAAGGGATATCACCCGTCAATCATCAATCAACAAAATCTGTCAAAAACTTAGCAACTAGCTACTCTGATGGGGCACATCCTCAACAGATGTTCCCAAAGGTGACTGTGAGCTCAGAAATGTTGACATCTGAAAGTAACTAGGAAACAGACACAATAATATATGAGACTTTACAAAATGATTGAACTACATCAATAATTTAAAGAAGAAAAAAAGATGATGATAACAAGTAGCAATACAGATACACCAAGAAATGAAGAAATACAAGTTTCTAAGATCAAGAAGAAAAAAACTAAAATTGTTCCTCCACAGAAAGCCTCCAAATCAAAAACCTAAGGAACTCCTAACATAATATAGCAATTTTCCATAAAATAAAAATAAGTGAATCACCGGATGGTGGTGGCGCACGCCTTTAATCCCAGCACTCGGGAGGATGAGGCAGGTGGATCTCTGTGAGTTTGAGGCCAGCCTGGTCTCCAAAGGGAGTTCTAGGAAAGACACAAAGCTACACAGAGAAACCTTGCTTCGAAAAAAACCAAAAAAAATAAAGTGAAGTTCCATCATTTGCCAGAGAAACAATATAACCATATTATAACTAATAAAAACTCACACCATACAGATGGTAACACTGAAAAAAAGGGACAAAAAGACAGACCTACAAATATAACATTGTCCCTTGAAAAAGAATTATAAGTTTCTAATGAAAATCAAAATCAAAGAAATCACTGACTACCACTCACACTGTGCACTCCAGTTCTCTCCTTCTCAAATAATAGAAAATGGGTTGGGTGAGGAGACTGTTCCACCAAAATTGGAATCACTTACTTGAAGCCTGATATTTCTACATTGTAGAAAATAGTTTTGGCTACTAATACTATCTCATTCTCCTTTGATAAAAAAAAGGATGTCTGTTAGAAAATTTAGAAATAATTTTGTTTCCTATGATTGAACATTATATGTAAACCTGTATCAGAGTGAGGAAATAAAATGTTTTTTAAATAAATGAAAGACAATAGTTTTTTAAAGACATTGTATGATTTTTATTACAACTTAAAGCAACCTGACTTCTCTAATTGCTTTATAAGTCATAAGAGCTTTTGAAAACAAGTCTAGACCCATTGTATGTGTATATTTGTATGTATGAGAAAGAATATTTTCCATGTGTGTATAGGTGACAGAACAAAGAGCATGTCAGATCCCCTGGATCTGGAATTGCAGTTGATTATAAGCCTTCAAACTTGGGTGCTCATATCTGAACTCCCCCAAGAAGAGTACTTGCTAACTGACATTTTCAGCCCAAATACTACTTTTTTCCCCAATAAACTAGATGTCTTTCACAAATTAGCCACAACAGAATCCTAAATAAGTAAATAAATGATCCCTGGGAACCTAATGAATCAGTATTAAGATGTTGGGTATGGGACAAGGAAGACTATGCAGAGACCTTCTCCACTCTTAGAGATCCAATACTCAGGGTTGCCCTGAGGGCTGAAACAGAACTCCAGCTGCAGCTTCTCTTCTCTCTTTCCATGTTCCTGCGGATTTCATAGACCATCCCCCCTACCTTTCACTACTCACCTCATATCTGAATCCCATCACCCAACTGGGGTGGATACCCTATTGTCATTTACTCACCACATCTTCCAGATGACCTGTTAGGATGGCTGCAGATCTACCACATTGTCTCATACCTCATACATGATTTAAAAAGTTGATCCTGTCAGTGGAGTAGAACATCAGAGGTAACTTACACTCTTCCCTTTCCATGGTTCCAGTGCATCTGAAGATCATCTCCCCTGCATTACTCTTTTCCCAGTTCCCAAAAACAGCAAGAATTCTCCCTTGAACACATCAGCTAAGAAGGCCAGGAAAAAGGCAACACTCATTCAACACACACTCTGAAACTCCAGAGAACAAACACAAACCCAGGAACAAAACTCCCACCCAACAAAGATGATGTTATAAACCAGCACCTAGACCTATTATCACCCTAAATCCAGAGGCCTAGCAGGGGAACATAATTAATAAAAGCCAGAGCAGTATGTCACCACCAGAACCCAACTATCCTACCACAACAGGACCTAAACAGTTAAAAATAGTTGAAATACAAGGAAAAAAACCTTAAAACCAAATATATGTAGAAGATAGATGCACGTAAAAAATGAATAGCTTACATGAATTCATGAAAGTACAAACAAACAATGGAAGAAAAATCAATAAACTCCTCCAAAAAAAGATAGGGAAACACAAACAATTGGAGTAAACCAATAAAAAACTTAAATAAAGCTTAGATAAAACAAACAAATTATTAAAGGAAACAAATACAACTGTTTAAGAGCTGAAAATGGAAATAAATATAATAAAAAAAAACCAGAAACTGAAGGAAGTCCAGGAAAGAAAACTTTAGGACTACAAACAGGAATTACAGAGGCAAGGTTCACAAATAGAATAGAGAAATGCAAGGGAGAATCTCAGACAATAGAAGAAATGGATATGTCAGTCAAAGGGGATGTTAAAAATAAAAATTTCTTGATGCTAAACAACTAAGAAATCTGGGATATTATGCAGAGACCAAACCTGTGAAGGATAGGAGTAGAGGAAAGATTAAAAACAAAACAAAAAAAACACAACTCAAAAGTCCAGAAAATATTTTCAATAAAATCATATAATAAATTTTTCCTAAGTTAAAGGTGGTGCTGATAAAAGTACAAAGAAGCATGTAAAACACCAAATAACCTGGGTCAGAAAAAAAAGTCCCCTTGTCACATAATCACCAAATATTTAAACATACAGAATAAAGAAAAATATTAAAAGATGCAAAGGAAAAAGACCAAGCAAAATATAAAGGCAGACCTATGAAAATTATACCTAACTTCTCAATGGAGATTCTAAAAGCCATAAGGGCTTGGTCACATGTGGTGCGTGTTCTAAGTAAACACAGATGCCATCTCATATTACTATATCCAGAAAATTTTCATTTACCAAAAATAAAGAAAATAACTTATTCTATGAAAAAGTCAAATTTAAACAGTATCTATGTACAAATCCAGCACTACAGAAGATTCTTAGAAAAAATATACAACACAAGGAAGCTAACTACACACATGAAAAAACAGTAAATAAATAATCTCACACTAGCAAAACCAAAAGAAGGAAAACACACACAAGCATACATTCATTTACATACTACCGTCACTACTAACAACAAAATAAGAGGAATTAATGATCATTATTCCTGATGTCTCCCAATATCAAATGACTCAACTCCCCAATGAAGACACAAATTAAGAGTATGGATTCAAAAACAATGTCCACCCTTCTATCATATACAAGAAACACACTTCAACATCAAGGATAGAGATTACTAAAAGGCAAAGGCTGGGAAAACATATTTAAAGCAATTGGAACTAAGAAGCAGGTTTGTGCAGCCATTTTATTATCTACCAAAATAAACTTCAAACAAAAATTAATCAAATGACGTTGGAAGAACACTCATTATATATCAAAGGAAAATCCACCAATATGACATTTCAATAAATAATACCTATGCCCCTAACACAAGGTCATCCATTTTTGTAAAAGAAACACTTCCACAGATTAAATGACACAGTGACTCTCACACAGGGTTTGACAGTGGTAGACTTCAATACCCCACTCTCACCAATGGACATGTCATCTAGACAAAAAATCAAACAGAGAAATATTGGAGCTAAAGGATTTTATAAGCAGTGTGATCCAAACAGATATTACGGAACATTCAATCCAAAAAAAGATACACTTTCCTCTCAGCACCACATGGGGTTTTCTCCAAAGTTGATTAGACACTTGGACACAATTCAAGTCCCAACAGATACAAGAAAATTTAAATAACTCTGTGCATAATGTCAGATCACTATGGACAACAGCTGAATATAAAATTTAAAAAATAACAACAAAATTTAAAATCTCATGAGAACTGAACAACACTGTACTGAAGAAAGTGGGTCAGGACAGAAATAAAAAAGGAAAATAAAGAGTTTCTAGGACTCTTTGAAAATAATTACACCTCATACCCAAACTTAAAGGACACAACAAAATGGTGATGTGAGGAAATTGTACAGCACTGAGTGTCTACATTAAAAAAAAAAGAAAACTCTACCAAAGACCAAATAAGTAAATAATAATACTTACATATGCAAGAAGTACAAGCAAACAACTTCAAAAAAAAAAAAAAAAAACAAGAGGTGACAGAAAGGGCTGCCTGCCTGGAAAGACACCAAAGATTCCTCTGTAACATTGGGGTATCCAGTTTTGTCCTACAGGCCTAGTATATCTGACAGACTTTCATATGAAGCAGAAAAAAATTTAAGGACTATCCCACCTTGTCTTGGCAAGGTTTGGCAATCACCATTCTTGCATCTAAACGACACTGAATATTTTTTCTTTCCCTATACAAAAGCAACATGGGAAGGGACTTTTGGTTAGGAAACAGCTATAAAATAGTGTTAAAACTAATTGTGGCTTCATCACTGGAGACCAAACCTAAAGGTCAAAGGGAAACATCTAATAGATGGGTGTCATTGTGAGCCCATCAAGAATGTCTTATGGACTTTGGAAAGTTTAATTCTTTCCAGACACCAGTAAAGGAATTCTACTTCTGTCTATATCTGAGATTTTGGACATTATAAGAGGACAATGGAAGGATATCCCAAAACTGCCACCTGGTAAACCAAATTCAGTGGGAAGAAGTCAGATCAGTCATTGTTTCAATCTCATAATTTCAGTTAGTGTTACCTCTGTAGAGGGACGTGGGATAAGAACTGAAGGAAAAAATTCAACTTTGCAGTTTAGAGTAAAAAACACCAAAGTAATGTAACCAGTTGTTTCTTGACTAAAAGCCAGAAGTGTCTCTAGGACTCTTAGCAGTTTCAAGTGTTTGGGAGTTCTGATCTCTGATGA
Organism: Peromyscus eremicus; assembly: GCF_949786415.1. Taxonomy (NCBI): domain Eukaryota; kingdom Metazoa; phylum Chordata; class Mammalia; order Rodentia; family Cricetidae; genus Peromyscus; species Peromyscus eremicus. The sequence goes on from NW_026734288.1 coordinate 3,097,769, forward strand.
TAAGTGATACTAGGGCCCAAGAAGGGGCAAAGTTAAATGTAGTAAAGAAGACCTGTTATGAGAAAAAGGCCCTTGATTAAGAGAATAGAATTTCTGTCCTGGCACAGACCTAATATTTCAATGAAAACATGTACATCTCCTGGCCAAGGATCCTGGTCTCTGGAGCCCAAGAAATGGTCAACTGGGACAATTATAGATCATCCATACCTGATTCACTGGTTGCATATTGGAAATCCACAATGTAGACAAAACTGGAAAATTTTTGTTGTTGGTTTTTCAAGAAAGGATTTCTCCATGTAGTTTTGGTGCCTGTCCTGGATCTCACTCTGTAGACCAGGCTGGACTTGAACACAGAGAGATCTACAGGGCTCTGCCTCCCTAGTGCTGGGATTTTTGGCATGCGCCATAGCCACCCAGCCCAAAACTGATTTGTATTGACTCATCCTGAAATCATTTTCCAAAATGCACTGAAGCATCCCAGCTTAAGCTCTGCAGAGATACTCATGTTCAGGACAATATTTCTTAAAGTCACTTTTGGTGTAAGCCAATGGTCCATGTCAAATTATTTTCAGAAATGAATAGACCAAGTATGATAGCAGAGCCAGGCAGATCTCCTTGAATTTGGTCTTCATAGTGAATATGAGACAAAGACCTTTATCAATAATACACACACCCAAACACACACACACACACACACACACACACACACACACACACACACACAAACACACACACACACAAATATAGTTAAATATAATTTTGCTCTGTTGTTTGAGACAAGATTACAAAGCTCCAGCAAGCCTCAAACTCATACTGTATAATTTAATGAATAATATATGTTGAATATATGAATAAATAAAACAAATATAAACTAATTTACATTGAACATATAAAACCAATTCCAGTAAACATTACATTTTATACCATTGGTTTATTATTCAAAATATAACAGTTTTCTTCTACACAAGAGAGTGCTTCCAAACAATTATCTAACCCTGACTTGTCTAACCAACATGTATAGGAACAGCAACAATTTATAATTTCAACCAGCTCCCTAATTCTGATAATAACCAACATAACTAGATTTTTAAATACAAAATAGAAATGCCTCAAAAAACAGTTATGAGTTTATGTGCTTTATAACATTACCAGTTTTACCTATGAGGATCACCCATGCTGTCTCAGGAAAATCCATGTCTCTAACAGTATCTGAAGTCTCAGAATTCAATGGTGAGGCACTGGAACACTCAGTAAAGGAGCTGGGTACCCGGAAGTATTTGGAAAGCATTTGCACTCAAAGAAGGGTCTGGAGAGTATCTCAGAGACTAAAGAAACAGAAGGCAGCCTGGTGGCAGGAAGATCCTTAAAAAGGGTAGATGGATTCCTGGATCACTTTTCTTGCATTAAATTCTCACCTCTATAACCATGGCAAGCTGTTCCTGCACTGTTCCAGCATCCTGCTACTCCTAACAACTACAGCAGCAGCACTACAACCTCCACATCTCTGGGTTTCATCATCAGCCTTTGTTGACTCCTTGTCCACCTAGATCCAGGTCACAGGGGGAATCCAGGGACTAGTTCAAGGGCTCCAAATGATCAGGCCACATGATACTCCATGAACATCTCCTTCATCTCTACAGATAATTGAGATAGGAAAGAATAGAGCTGGGTTGGTGCACAGGGTTTGTGAGCTTTTGCAGCCCCAACTTCCTGCCTTCCTGGAACAAGCCCACAAATCATCTACTATGCATACCCTCTCCCTGAGGCAAACTGAACAGAAATTCCTCCACTTCTCCCTTCACAAGCACAGCAATCTCCAGATGCAACCCCAGGCTAGTCCCTCACAGACACACCATAGAACATGTTCACAGACATTCCTCTTCCCTAGTAATGCCCTTCCAGACACTATTCTCAGCCTGACTCAGAAGAAATGGTAATCCTGTGGTGATTTCAGTTTTGAGGAAAGAGGCAGATGTGGAGTGCTTGGCAGCTATACTCGGGACCTGCTCTAAGATCAAAACCAGTGGAGAGAGCAAGGCAGCCCATCCACTGCAAACCACAAGGCCTGGGAGGAGGAGACCTGGACCTCTAGAGCAGGAAGTTGGGAAGTCAAACCAGAGCTAGTATGGAAGACACACCCTAAGATCTGAAAAAGATCTCAGGTAGAGAAGCAAGCATGGCCAGTACATATGCTAACATAGAAAGTTTAGGGAGATCTAATGAGACCCTGTTCCTAGAAAAAAGTACTATAGGAGACTAATGACTATTGAGAGGGAAAATTGTTTTTCCCAGATGTCAGCATCCTAGTTGGTTATTCAAAACAAAGTGTTCTCCCCTTAAGTCATATAAATAGAAAAATAATTAGAAGAAATAATGGACTCAGTAGCTCATATTTATTCATGAGCATAGACATACAAATAACAAAAGAGAAACAACCAATTTGAAATGAAGTAAATAGGGGCATGTAGTGGGTTTCCTTTTGTGGCATGAACCAGCTCCAAAATCACGACACAGAGACTTCTTATTAGTTATGAATGCTTCTTGTAACATGGACAATGGCAGGAAATGTGGATTCTGCCCTTTCCACCCACCCAACATCATGCACACCTGAGAAACCTCTGAAGATCAGAAACTCCTTTTGTACCCTGGAAATAAATAAACTTTACAGAATCACACCATTGTGTCTGGTGGTGGCAGAACCTTAGAAGCATTCTATCATATATTGATGAAACTCTGTCTTCCAACTACACACCAAAAGCATGCCTGTGTGCGGACACTCGGCAGTGACACTGCAAGCATCATATCCTCCCATGCCAGAACTGCAGAGTCTCTCTCCTCCCTTATAAATCCACACACAGTGAGGCTCAGAGAACAGGGGCCCTGCCTGGGTCATCACATGAACCAACAGAACCACAGTTTGGCTCATGGTTGATGCAAATTCCAACAGAAATGACAACTCAGCAGATCTGCTATGAACACGCTACACTCACCATGGCATATTTTGTGGTCTTCTTTACAATTCACTACAGCAAAAGCATAGGAGAATCCTGCACAGAACCTGAAAGCTACCTTCCACTAACTAGTACTCATAATTGCTAAGACTTTCCAGAGTCCCTCATTGTCTAGGGCCACCCATCTAGGCCTCAGAATATTATCAGCTCCCCTACTGTATGATCAGAGATCAAATGATTCAGAAAGCACAGTCCTTCCACCTCTGCCCTTCCAGTCCTGCATACATGCCCAAGTCCAGAAAGTTTGTATTTTAGTAGACATTCTTCCACTCTTCTAGAGCACATCATGATCCTTGTCCAAAACACAGGATCATTTTTATGCACATTCTATTACACACTAAATGTGTATTGCAGCCAACCCATTGCCTTGTACCTGGGACAACTACATAGGTCACAGGTCATAGGTAATATCCACACAGTAACTATTGCTATTGTTTAACTGTTGTCACTATTTAACTTTTGTTAAAAAAATAGACTGTGAATTAGAAAACAATGAGGGATTATAGCAGGGCTTAGCAATAGAAAAGAGAATATGGATATGATGTAATTATAATCTCAAAAAATTATATTGAACAGTTGAAACAAGCATTATGTCCATGGGCTCTAGAGCCTAGGAATTTATATTACAGCACGTCAAAGATTTCTCAGAACTTTGGTATCAGGGGTACCATCTAAAACCAGAAAAATAACAATCCTGTTTCGCACCGCCACAACATTATACACAGATCTATTTTGGTTGAACTACTGTAACTATAGAAATTTGGGTTCAAGATAAGTTCAGTCCTTTACCCAGATTCATGACTGCCCTGGTCTATGAATCCCAACAGTGAACGATCAGGGCATTTATGGAGCATTTGAAAGTGATTACAAAATGACACATTTCTAATCTTGACTACTGATGAAGTAGGAAAGATCTCAACCTCCATCATGCCTCTCCCTTTCTGCACTGTGACCCTACCAGCTTCAAAGTTAGTCTGTGAACTTAACAACTGTACAGGTCCCTCTTCATTTTTAAGTCCCCACTAAACGTCAGAGACATTGGAGGTCACTCATTAACTGGTCTATTTTTCCTTCTCACTGACCAGTCAAGGCTCAGAATGGAAAGAATTGTGGGACTGTCTTTCTAGCAGTGGGCAGCAAAGGCAAGATTAGGTGTCCAAAGTAATTCTCAATTATGTAACATGAAGCAGTAATATTACAAGCTCATAGTCTCCCACGCCAGGATGGCATGGCCTCCCCCTTCCCAGGGAATCCACACTCAGCAAAACTCATAGGCCAACGGACACTACCCAGGTCACCATAGGGACCAACACAATCTCAGTCTGGCTCATGGTCCATCAAAGCCCAGGAAGCTTTGACAGATCAGCCAACCTGTTCTTTCTAGTCTAGGGATGTGGCCCCCACACTCACTATGACATGGTTTGTCATTACTCTTACAGCTCCCTACATCAGAACAAGAGGAGAATCCTGGAAAGAACCCGTAAGCTACTTCCTACAGGTATTCCATATTGCTATGCCTTCCCAGAGTCGCTCATTAGCTAAGATGACCCAGCTGGGCTTCAGGACATTAGCAGAGATCAAAAGACTCGGAGAGCAAAAACCCACCTAGGTTGGTCCTTTCATAATTGGCCGACCTGACAGGAGCCTAAACTGGAATATTTGTAGTTCAATAAAATCTTATATTCTCCAAGAACACTTCCTATTTCTCTTCCAAGGCACAAGGTCCTGTAGGTGCACATACCATTACACAGTCAATGTGCAATGTAGACAGAACTGTACTTTATAACTGGAAGGTCGTGCAACCAAACACAAGTAACATTCAAACAGTATCTGTTCTTAAACAAAAAGAGGCCATGGATTAAAACACAAGAGACTATGGAAGGTATTGAAGACAGCAAATAATACAGTGCAAATAATGTAATTATAATAAAAAAAATCTCTTAAAAAGTTGAATCAGGCTTTATGGCCATGTGTTCCAGAGACTAGGGATTTTTATTATAGCACGTCAAGTACTACTCACATTATTTCTCTCCAAGTATACATTGTAAACCTGGAAAACACAATCATATTAGGCAGGGTGACTCCATTTTATACAGTTCTACTACTTAGGTTGAAACAGTATAATTAGAGTAATTTGGTTTCATTAAAACTCAGTTCTTTATCCAAATTCTAGATACCCTGGTCTGTTGACTGAAGAAATGGCCAGTCAGAAGAACATTTATTGATCATCTAAAATGGATTACCTACTCATTGCTAATGTCAACTACTATACCAGCAGTAAAGCTTTCATGATCTTCCTTGCCCATCCCTTTCTCTGCTTTAACTACACTTGTTTTACACTTGGTCAGTGAATTAAAATCTCACACAGTTCCCACTTTATTTGCAAACTCACAATAAAATCTAAAGAACTTGGAGGATACTCATTCACTGGTCTATTTTTCTTCCCCACAGATCAGTCAAGGCACAGCCTGGAAGAAGTTTCAGGACTGTCCTTCCATCACTGGGCAGCAGAGGCAAGATTAGGTGTCCAAAGCAATTCTCAATTATATAGTGTGATGCGGGCCTAAGCTACAAGATACAGCCACCTAAACCTGTGGTTCTCAACCTACCTAAGGCTGTAACCACTTAATACTGTTCCTCATGATGTAGTGACTCCACAACTATATAATTATTTTCACTGCTAGTTCATATCTACATTTTTGCTACTGTTAGGAATTACAATATAAATATCTATCTGTGATTTTTGATGGTCTTAAGCCAATCCTGTGATAGGGCCATTTGATGTCCCAGAGGGGCAATGATCCCCCATGTGGAGAATCATGGCTTTAAACTGATATAAATGCATAGATGAATAAATAAATAGCATTGAAAAAAATAGAATGAGATTCTGAAAATGGAAAGCATTGTTAAATAGTAAAAAATTACAGTAATACATTTTTAAAATATGAATTTTAAAAATGATACCAATAATTCATGTTCATAATGATACAAATAATTAGAAGGACACTTAGGTATACTGACATTGAAATGGAATAGGTAATACTTTGATAGGGAGAATACCATTAATAAGACATTGTATGAGTTTGTTCCATGTAAAGTGTTAGCCTCTGATTGTTGTAAGTAACACATGGAGTTATGGCCAATGTCCTGTGTCTCAAACCTCTGTGTTAACTTAACTGCACATATCTAAGTAGGAGATTTCTCTAATTTGAAACTGAATACTTACTAGTTCAAGATATCTTCCCGAAATTGTACACCCACCAATTCAGTCTGTCTTTGTTCATATGGAAGAAATTAATCCATGCAGGAAAATCACAGAGAATCTCACTCACCCTGACCCTCAGTCCTTCTTTATAATGGAGATGCCTGCAGCTCACTGCCTTCAACTTCAATCAGGGATCAAGATATTGTCTAGTCTGTTTCCCACTGCACTGTACACAGTACACTGTTCCTCTTCTTCTAGTCTGCAGTGAGTAGCCGTGCTCCACACACAAATCTTTTCCCTGTTCTGCAATGGACAGTCCACAATGTGACTCGAATTGGTAATTTTAGAACTCTGTGGTGCTGCAGATGTATCATCCAAGATTTAGGAAGGTTAGTCACAAGGATAGCAAGGGCAGTGCCCTGTGGGGCTACAGACAGAGTTCAATTCCAACTCCAGCAACATCAGAGACCATGACTCAAAACTGAAAAGACCGCTGGGCGGTGGTGGCGCACGCCTTTAATCCCAGCACTCGGGAGGCAGAGCCAGGCGGATCTCTGTGAGTTCGAGGCCAGCCTGGGCTACCAAGTGAGTTTCAGGAAAGGCGCAAAGCTACACAGAGAAACCTTGTCTCGAAAAACCAAAAAAAAAAAAAAAAAAAAAAAAACTGAAAAGACCACACAGAACCACGCAAAACCAGAGTGGAGCATGCAGACACAGCAGGACCAGGCAGGACCAAGCAAGAACATGTGGAACTCTACATCCAGACACTGGCTCCCACCCAGCCAGGAGAAGACTCACCACACTGGCTCTCGGGGCTCAACTGGCCTCTCCTCCCAGTCTGAGGATTCCAGCCACTAGCTCACCATAGCATGGTTTTCCAGCTCTCCCATGTTCTCTGCTCAGCTCCCTGAAGCAGAATTTACAGCACACAAAACCACTGGCACCAGATCCTCAAGCCAAGCCTCAAGCCCGTGACAGGAAGGTCCCTGCACAACTTTTGACTGGCAGGTTGCCTGGAGCCCCTGATTGGCTAATGAAGCGTGAGTGACAGGAGCACCTCCCATAGCTTTAAACTGTGCTTAAAGGCACAGCACAATGGTTCCTGATTTCCACTCCAGACCCAGAGTTTTTCTGAATCAGCTGTGATTTGCATTTCAATAGCACCTGTCCCAGGCTCTAATAGGGAACCCTGCTTTCTTCCTGCCCTCCACAGGCACTTCTCCTTCATCCTCCTGGACACAATGTGACTAGCTAGCTTGTACAGACCACTACACTATGTGGGGTGGAGGGAGTCCCTGTCACACAGGTGGATGGGTACCGGGAATATTAACAACTAAAGAGAGATATAATCACACAATAGGAGATGTTTGTTACATGGCTTCACACTGAGGTCAGATCAGTTGAATGTGCTTTTTTTTCTGCTTGTCACAGGGACTTTAGAAAACCAGAAAAGAAAAGCAGGAACCAGAGCACAAACAAAATAAGTCTTTCTCCGATTAGAAAGCTGGATGATGGCTCTGTTACTTAAGGAGTTTTACTCTTCAAATTCAGAAAAAAAGAGTTGGAAAATTAAATAATGATAAAGAGTAGTCTTCATTGAAAGCTTAATACTTAGAGAATAACTGAACTAGAAAGAATGCAATTATGAGCACCATTGTTAGTCAGCACATCTTCCTCAGTGGACAGGTGAAAAAAAAAACCCACAACTGTGTTATTCAAGATTCTCTACATGAACAAGACTAGTAGAATAAATCTTTCCATGTATGTAGAAAGTCAATTTAATAGAATACCTCACAAGCTGTGTTCCAGGTTGTCCAACAACTTTTCTATTATTCTTATTTCCTTTCCTTTTTTTTTTTCTTGTATTTTCAAGACAGATTTTTACTGTGTAGCTTTGGAGCCTCTCCTGGAACTTGCTCTGTAGACCAGGCTGTCCTCAAACTCACAGAGATCAACCTGCATCTGCCTCATGAGTGAGTGCAGGGAAAATAAGTGTGCACCACCACCACCCAAGTAGTGTTTTACTTTTCAAATAAGTTGACACATTTGTCATATTGTCCATCTGGCAGAACTATCCTTTTCTCAAGAAGAAACCTGGAACTTCATGGCATGCCAGGATTTAAGGTTGTTTGTTACCCTGTAATGCCTGAATGAGCAGCTTGTTAGAGTCCCATTTTGATTCACTGTTAGGCCTAGTGGTTTGTTTTAAATAAACAGTGGCTCCTTTGTAATGGTTTGGAGCCCAACAAATGTGTATCCTCCTGTCCTAATCTCTAACAGGCCTGGCTATAATACACTTACCTTTGAGGTGGCTTTTTTTGTTTTTGTTTTTTGAGGCAGTCCTCCCTCAGCTAACTCCTATTTTGTGAGACTTACTATCTCCAAAGAATTAGTAAATCTTTTACATCACCAATTCTACTCTTCTACATCACACGTTAATAGTGACATGCTATCCAACACATGAGATGTCTTTTACAACCTCTACAAAATTAGCTATGAATGGATCTTACACATGAAAGTGAAATGCAAAGTGCTGAACCTCTAAAAGTTACTGGAAGGCACTCTTCATGTTTAACAACCTGCTTTCTATGGGTGCACCAAAACCATGTCAAAGCTCACTATAAAAACATTTCATTTTTTTGTTTTTGTTTTGTTTGTTTTTTGAAACAGGGCTTCTCTGTGTAGTTTTGATGCCTAACCTGGATCTCACTTTGTAGAGCAGACTGGCCTTGAACTCACACAGACCTGCCTGACTCTGTTTCCTAGTGCTGGGATTAAATGCATGGGCTACCCTCATGCAGCACAAAGATGTTTCTACAAACAGCTCACTGTGCCCAATTCTGTGAAGATACAGCCCACAGAGCAAAGTTATTCAGAGGCCTGCCCCAGGGTCCAAGATTCAAGTACCACATGGGACCTCACAGTACAAAGATTCTGCAGGCAGGTTCCCACACAGATCCAAGGAGGACACATCACACCAGATCTTCCACCTCACCACCTCCTCCACTCCATCTGGACACAGCAGCCCCTCACTCACCATGTCATGGTTTCTCAGCTCAGTCATGCTCTCTGCTCAGCTTCCTGCAGCAGAACTCACAGCACAACACACAAAACTGCTAGAACCAGCCCTTCTTCAAAGCCAAGTCTGAAGCCAGTGGCCTGAAGGACCCTGCACCACTTTTGACTGGCAGGTCACCTGGAGTGCCTGATTGGCTAGTGAGGCCTGAATGACAAGAGCACCTCCCATAGGATTACAGTGGCTTAAAGACACAGCACAATGATTCCTGACCCTGCCTTCCACCCTAGATAAAGACTTTTTCTAAATGAGCAGAGATGTGCATATTGATAGCACTTGCCCCTGGCTCCAATATCTGACCCTGATATCTTCCTGCACTCCATAGGACCTTCCCCTTCTTCCTCCAAGACACAATATGGCTAGCTAGCTTGCACAGACCACTAAACTGTGTGGAGTGGAGTGATTCTCTATTACATAGGAAAAAGAATGTCAGGAATATTAACAACTAAAGAGAGATTTAAAGACACATGAGGAGAGTGTTTATTATGTGACTTAATGCTGACATCAGGTTAACTGAAGGTATTTTTTTCCTGGTTGTCATAGGGACTTCAGACAACTAGCAAAGAAAAGGAGAAACTGGATCAAAACCAAGAAAATAGGTCCATTGCTTTAGGAGTTTTATTCCAGAAATTCAGAGCAAACTGTTGGCAAATTAATAATATCAAAGAGTAGTTTTCATGGATAATTTAATACATAGAGAACAATTGAGCTAGGAGGAATGTGTTCATAAACACTATTGTTAGCCAGCACATCTTTCTCACTGGGCAGGTGAAGGAAAAAAATAACTGCATTATTCAAAGTTCTCTACCTGAAAATGATAGAACAAATCTCTCCATGTATAAATAAGTGGATTTATTCAAATGTCTCACAAACTGTGGTTCAGGTAGTGCATCAATGGCAGCTGCCAATGGAAATTTGAAAAATTCAGTAGCTGTTTAGTTCATGAGGCTGTGTATCTCCACTGGTCTTCAGTATAAACCACATGTCTAAGGAAGTAGGCTCTAATGCTGGTAAAGGAATGAACTTGGTAGCCAGAGCTAGGGCAATAGGCAAAGGGAAAGCTTTCTCCTCCAGTGACCTTTATATATGTAGACTGTCACCAGAAAGTATGATCAAGATTAAAGGTGGAGCTTATACTTTGTTTGATTTTTTTTTAATGTTTTTGAGACTTGATTTATCAGTGTAGCCCTGGAACTCATTCTGTAGACTAGGCTGGGCTCAAAGTCAGAAACCCCAAGTGATTCTGCCTCCTCACTGCTGGGCTTAAAATTGTGCACAGACACCAGCAGCTGAAAGTGGATATCACCTCAAATGATCTAGATTAAAGATGGATCTTTAATTTCAAAACCCTTCAAAAATCTTTCACAGGTGTACCCAACTATTTTGGTTTTAGTTAATTGCAGAGGTAGTCAGTTTGACTACCAAGAATAGCCATCACAATATCCAAGACAGAAAAAAGGAGAAAAATTTCCTACCTGCAGGAGGATGGTAGAGTATGGAATGCTTTTCCAAAGCTTTTTCTGAGCATGTAGATTTTACATAGGGAATCTGGACTTGGTTGTGTAGAGTTCTCCATATTCCTAAGCAGGCTAGGTTAACCAATCCATTTCTTAACATGAACACAATGTAATAGTGGAGAAACTTAGAAGAATTTATACATAAAAATCATGCGGAGCCATATATGAATTATAAAAATGATGAGAAGAAATGCCTCTGGGATGTTCATCTTGTACCACAAGGTCTTAGCCCCTTTTCAAATACCTTCTAAACTCTTCCCTGTTTTTTGTTTTGTTTTGTTTTAATTTTTTTTAGTTTATTTAATTTTAAATTATGTTTCTCTTTTTTTTTCACCTTGGTACAGTACAAATTTTATCCTAATAGTGAAATTTTTCAGTATAGCTTGCCAAGGGATTGGGTAAAACCAAAAATTATTATAGACACAGTCATCCTAGGGTCCCCCTGCTAGGTAGCCTCTCTGGTTCTGTGGATTGCAGTATGATTGTCCTTCGATTTAGATCTAGTATCCACTTGTGAGTGAGTACATAGCATGTTTGTCCTTCTGAGTCTGGGTTACCTCACTCAGGATGATATTTTCTAGTTCCACCCATTTGCCTGCAATTTTATGCTGTCATTGTTTTTCTCTGCTGAGTAGTGATCCATTGTGTATATGTCCCACATTTTCCTCATTCATTCTTCAGTTGACAGACATCTAGGTTGTTTCCAGTTTTTGACGATTATGAATAATGTTGCTATGAATATAGTTAAGCAGGTATCTTTGTGGTATGATTTAGCATTCCTTGAGTATATGGCCAAGAGTGGTATGGCTATGTCTTGAAGTAGGTCAATTCCTAATTTTCTGAAAAAATACCATACTGACTTCCATAGTGGTTTTACATTAGTTTCAAATATTTAAAAATGCACAAATAATTTCCATCAATTGTTAATTAAAACATATTACATTGCTTCCTCCTTTTATGTCTTCATTTATTCTCTACACAAATTCCTTCTAAAGTCTTCCTTGGTAAGTGTTGGCAAATAAGTATGATGAAATACATGAAAACAACCTTCTGCATTCATTGTTGGCCATACAAATATGGATATTTGGGTGACCATGTTGTATTGGACAGATAATTAGGGAGCTCATCCCTGCCTTATTCTCGAAATTAAAGGAGAATTCTACTTTTTAATCATTATTGTGTGTCTGACCTTGACTAGATTGCCTTGTACAGGAAACATAATCAAGAACAGAAAACTTAGGGTAGAAAATGCCTTACCAGTTAAGAACACTGAAGATTCTTTTAGAGCATCCAGCTTACATTCTCAGTACATATAGAAGAAGCTCACTATTATATATAACTCCATTATAAGGGATTCTGACACAGTCTCCTGATCTCCCTGGCCACCATAACAAGAAGAGACTTAGACCATAATGATTATATTTCAAGCTGTGCATGGTAGTACATTCTTTTAGTACCAGCAATCTGGACACAGAGGCAGGAAGATCAAAGTAAGTTGTGAAGCCTGTGCTACATAGTGTACACACACACACACACACACACACACACAAACAAACAAGCACACTCAAACACACACACACACAAACACACACACTCACAGACACAGTAAAAGAACAAAATGTAATAAAATACAAAAATAGGAGCATTGGAGATTTGGAATATAATACCTATTAAAGTCATTTCAAGTGTCTGACACTGCTTCCAATAGAATCATTTTCAAAAATAAGTATGGCCACCGGGTAGTAGTGGTGCATGTCTTTAATTCCAGCACTAGGGTGGCAGAGCCAGGCAGATCTGTGAGTTTGAGGCCAACCTGGGCTACAGAGTGAGTTCCAAGACAGGCTCCAAAGCTACACAGAGAAACCCTGTCTCAAAAAAAAAGGAAAAAAAAAACAAACAAAAAAAAGTTGGAGATGTAGCTCAATTGTAGAGCACTTGCCTAGCAAGTGGTAGGCTGTAGGCTTGATCCTCAGCTCAAAAAAAAAAAGTATGGCCAACCGTAAAGTACGTGACATTAATTGCAGCCAATGAGAGAAAATAAACATTTGAAGGTTTGCCAGTGCCTTATCATGTGACCTGAACCGCTCATCCTGAGCTATGTTATGGGACCTGCCAAATCATAAAGTTGTACATGCACAGCAGCCATATGTTATCAAATGGAAGTGGTATATAACAGATCAGGCCCAAGCAGGTCCTGAAGGCACAAGTAAGATACCTGAAGAATTTGCCCAGATGCCTATGGTTTCTACTCCTGTTATAATGCCTTCTGCTGCCAAGCAGGCATCTATGGGGACATGGGGTATTTCCTATATTTGGTTGAGCCAGTAAGAAAAGACTAGGGCCAGTTGGTGGTTCTGTACATCATGTAGGATTCACCCACAAATGGACAGCTGCAGCATTTCAACCCCATTTTGGAACAACCCTGAAAGATATTGGTGAAGGGTGTAGGGGACCCAAACAGCTTGACCACACAGCTGCCATGACAGGCTTACTGTCAGGCAACTCCTGCATCCATATACTGACACCACTAAGAGATCCACTCAAGGATAGACCAGCAACTAATGGGAAGTACCTGACATTCCAAACATTCCAACGATTACATAAGAATAAATAAGATCAAGATCACCAGATGTCTGTGTGAGGGTGTCAGATCCCCTAGAGCTGGATATACAGACACTTGTGATCTACCACATGGGTGTTGAGAATTGAATTCAGATTTTATGTAAGAGCACTTAATGCTCTTAACCATGGAGATATCTCCCCAGTGACATCATTCCATCAGTTAACTACATTTCTAAATAATGGATTTAGAACTGGAGACAGAGTTTACTTTCTCCTTCCTTGGTGACTGGAGTTTTGATGTTGGTGTTTCCCTTTTAAGCATCAATTAGCTTAATATTTGAATTTTGTTAGATTAAAGAATGAGTGCCTACTTGATTAAATTAATAATAAAGTAGCTTTCCACTAAGTAACAAGTACATTCAACATATCAATACAATTGACCTAATCTTGCCATGTATCTATAAGCTCATACTATATTATAAAGTTTTCATTAGAAAAAACACACAACTATATGCTTCACTGTTTTCCATGTTCTTTAGCTTTATACAATAGGAAAAGTATTTTCTGCAAATGTATGCAAACTAGTACTGAAGCATTTACTAAGAGTATTTCAGGGGGGCTGGAGAGATGGCTAATGGTTAAGAGCACTGACTGCTCTTCCAGAGGTCCTGAGTTCAAATCCCGGCTACCACAGGGTGGCTCACGAACATCTGTAATGAGATATGGTACCCTCTTCTGGCCTGCAGGCAAACAGGCAGCCAGAACACTGTATACATAATAAATAAATAAATAAATAAATAAATAAATAAATAAATAAATAAATACTATAAATAAATAATATAAATAAATAAATAAATATTAAAAAAGAGTATTTCAGATGTGGAGTTAGAGTATAAATCAAAAATTAGAACTTAAAAGTATAGAAATTGACTAGTAATCCCAGTTTATAAGTTAGGGTTCTCCAGAGTCACAGAACTGATGGAATGAATCTTTCTCTCTCTCTCTCTCTCTCTCTCTCTCTCTCTCTCTCTCTCTCTCTCTCTCTCTCCTTATCTATGTGTCTATCTATCAATATGCACACACACACACACACACACACACACACGCACACACAATTCAGATCATATACTGCCTTTTGGAGAAACTTTTCACAGCCCTCCAGACATTGCCATCTAATTGGTGCTGTAACCTTGTCTTCAAAAGATCAGAAGTCAACTCCATCTTCTATCAGGCCATGTCTGGATCTCAGTTTTAGTCTCTGATGTTGGTTGATCTGGCACACAGCAGCAACAGTAGCCAGATCAGCTGTGGTGAATGAAATTTCATTTGAGATTTTGCATTAATCCCATCTCTGCCACCATGGTCACTTTGGTCTTGGGCCCATTAAGCAATGACATGAAAGGCTGGAGAAAAGACTGACTTTCCACAGAAAGAGTCATCCTTACTATCTCTTTATTGAACTCCTTATCTTGTCACCTTTTGTTGAACACATACATGGGAAATAAAGAAATATACTGGAATATTTACAGACTGCAGTCCAACAGCAGCTAGCTGTGAATGAATAGAAAGTCCAGGAATCTAGTAGCTGATCAGTCTCATAAGTCTGGGTGTTTCAGGTATTTTCTTTGTAGGTGCTGGAATTTCAAAAATATAGACTTTGGGGATGAAAAGAAGGCTAAGAGATTAAGAGCATTGGCTGCTTTTCCAGAGGTCCTGAGTTCAATTTCCAGCAACCACATGGTGGCTTCCAACCATCTATAATGAGATCTGGTTCCTTCTTCTGGCATGCAAGCACACATGGAGGCAAAATACTATATACATACAGACACACATACATACATACACACATACATACACACACATATATACATACATACATACACACACATACATACATACACATACATACATAAATCTTAAAAAACAAAACTAGACTTCAAAGCCAGTGAAGGAATAGATGTACTGACAAGGTGAAGGAAAGAAGACAAAAAACTTACACACCACCTTCCTCCTTCCATTATCTTTTTTTTTTGGTTTTTTCGAGACAGGGTTTCTCTGTGTCGCTATGAGCCTTTCCTGGGACTCACTTGGTAGCCCAGGCTACCTCTGCCTCCCAAGTGCTGGGATTAAAGGTGTGCGCCACCACCGCCCGGCATTTTTTTTTTTGTTGTTTTTTTTTTTTGGTTTTCCATTATCTTTTGAGTAGAAGGTGTGACCCAGATTAAAAATGTGCCTTCCATCCTTAAGGTCTGGATTGAAGGCGAGGTCATCCAAACTCAGGATCTGCATCAAAGGCATGTTGTCTTCTTGCCTCTAGGTCCAGATGACAAATGTGCCCTCCATTTTGAATTATAATTCATTCCAGATATAGTAAACTTTACAACCAATAATATTCATCACAATCCATATCTTGACAACAAGACACACAATCCTATCTTCATAAGTCATAATTAATTTATAAATGAAATACAATAACCAGGTCATAGTTATGCCTAAAGATAACATAACTATCCCACATAAAATTACAAACCCATTATATATTTAGACTAGTAGCAATGTCCCTTAAGGAACATCTTTCTAGTAACTCAAACTTACATCTGATGTCAAATGATCTTCTCTTAATTGGTGTTGCAACATATTATAAGGAAACTAAAAAAAAAAAAAAAAAAAACTATTGAATCCATTAAAAACTGTCTGCCTAAGAGAAAAAATGAATCTTAAAAAATATGAAAAAAATACAAATATTTGTACAAATACATTAAAAAAATATAACAGAAGCACTCATGTCAGTTATAATCCTCATTTCTTCAACTGGTCACATGGCCTTAGATGGTATTTAGAATTACATCCCTGTACTTTGCATTCTGTATTTCTTTTACCCTCTAAAGACACATCAGAGGGTCATGGTTCTTTCCTGGAAAAGTGACCTATACCTTCATTCATGATTGGTCTGTTCCCTTTGTCATCCTTCTTGGGTTAGATTAATGTAGTTTACCAAGGACTTTAATCACAGGGCACAGTAGCACCTAGAGATGCCCTAAAGGATCTCGAACATTTCAGACATAATCTTTCTTACATCCATTGTAGAGAGAGTCCGATTTTTCTTACGGTAATCTGGATGTATCACCCCTCCTTATGGTGTTATTCCTATCTTAGTCTGTTGTTTTAAGGGTATTTGAAGACCAAAATGACCAAGGGGTCAGTCTGAGCTTCCAATTCATTGGAAAGTTTGTTATGCCTCCTGGCAGGAACACAATGGCCTCTGAAAAAAAAAAAACAAACTTCTAGGCCAGCAAAACTTAGTGTTGCAGAAACAGCAAGCACAAACACTTCTAGTTGGTCACTAGCAGTGATAGTGAGTAGAAGTATTCATTTTCCTATACCCTGCTTCCTGGATCCATCAATGCTGGCTATAGGAGAAACTTACCATATATTGGATGCTGATTCAGAGCATATACTGTCTTCTGGAGAACCTTTCCCCAGCTGTCCAGATGTTGCCACCTAATGGGTGCTGTAACCTTGTTTTCAAAAGACCAAAGTCAATTCCCTTTTCTAACAGGCCACATCTGGGACTCAGTGTTGTTCTTGGTTGTTGGGTGATCTGGTACACAGCAGCAACAGTAGCCAGATCAGCTGTGGTGAGTGGAATTTTACGTTGAGCACATGTATCATTCCCATCGTTGCCACCATGGCCATTTTGTTCTTGGGCCCATTGGGCAATGACATGAAAGGCTGGGAAAAGGGGCTGACTGTCCAAAGAAAGAGTCATCCTTACTCTCTGATTGTTGAACTCCTCAGCTTGTTACATGTTTGCTGAACATGGACATGGATATAGATGTCTTCACAGCCTATGGCCATTTGAAGAGGTCTATCCACATACTTCTTCCCCAGATGTCTTTCTCACCAATTTTTCAATCAAGCTCTTTCCAAGTTGCTGAATATCCAGTCAATCTTTTGGCTATAGCTCAGTGAGTAGTTGCACATTTGGACATTTCTACTTTCAAACAAACTGTATGACCCTGGGTACTGCCTGACCTACTGCCCACTGTGTAGATTTCCTTTCACCAGTGTCTTTCAGACTTGTCACAGAACCAGGTTGAAATGCTACAGCTGTCCATTTCTGGGTGGTGCCTACATGATGTACAGAAACACCATTAAACCCCACCCTAGTCTTCTTCTCCTCAGTCAGCCAATCAAAGGGAATACCCCATGAGGCTATTGGTGAATGCTTGGCAGCAGAAGACATTGTAACCAAAGTAGAAACCATAGGCATTTGGGAAACTTCTTGATGTGGCTTGTTTGTGCCTTTAGGATGCTCTTGGACCTCATCTGCTACATACATTTTTCACTTGATAATAGATTGTTGCTGTGCATGTCCTTTTTTATGACTTGGTTGGTTTGATAACACTCAGATTGTGATGGGAAGTTCAGGTTGCATGGTGAGGTTTTTGAATCACTGTCAAATATGTTCAGTTTCTTCCAGCGGTTGGGATTAATGGCATGTGCTTTCATGCTTGGCCATACTTGTTTTGAACAAAGTTCAATGGGCACCGGTGGCAGACACTTGAAATGACTTTAATTGGTATTATATTGTCCCTATTCTCCAATTCTCCTTTTACTTTATGTTATTCAGTTTTATTCATTTCCAATGAGTGTGTGTGTGTGTGTGTGTGTGTGTGTGTGTGTGTGTGTGTGTAGACTATGTAGCATGGGCTTCAAAACTTTCTGTGACCTTCCTGCCTCTGTGTCCATATTGCTGGTACTAAAAGAATGTAATACCACACACACCTTGAAATATAATCTTTATGGTCTAAGTCTCCTGTTCTTAAGGCAGCAAGAGAGAGCAGGAGTTTGTGTCAGAATCCCTGATACTGGAGTCATATATATTAGTGAGCTTCTATATGTACTGGGAATGGAAGCAGGATGCTCTGAAAGAATCTTCAGTGCTTTTAACTGGTAAGGCATATTCTATCCTAAGTTTTCTATTCTTGATTATGTTTCCTATTCAAGGCAGCTTAGCCAGGGTCAGACAACTGGTGCTGATTAAAAGTATAATTCTACTCCATTTGAGAGAATAAGGTAGGAAATAGCTCCCTAATGATTTGTCCAATATAACATGGTCAGCCAATTATCTATGTATGTACAATCAACAACAATGGATGTAGCAGGTTGTATTCATATATTACAGCATACTGATTCACCCACACTTAACAAGGAAGAGTTTAGAAGGCATTTAGAAAGTTAGTGAATAAAGAAATAATATTAAAAAGAGAAGAAATTTTTTTAATGTTAATTTTTCATATTTATTTTTCTATTATCAGCTTGATACAGTATAAATTCTTATCATTATAGTGAAATGTTTCATTGAGGCTTGGCCAGAAATGAGTAAAACCAAAACTTATTATAAGCCACAGTCATCCTAGGGTCCTCACTGTTAGGTAGCCTCCCTGGTTCTGTGGGTTGCAGTATAATTGTTCTTTGCTTTATATCTAGAATCCACTTATGAGTGAGTACATACCACATTTGTCCTTCTGGGTTTGGCTTACCTCACTCAGGATGATATTTCTAGTTCCATTTATTTGTCTGCAACTTTCACGTTGTTATTGCTTTATTCTGCTGAGTAATACTCCATTGTGTATATGTACCACATTTTCTTAATCCATTCTTCAGTTGAGGGACATCTAGGTTGTTTCCAGGTTATGGCTATTAAAAGTAGTGCTGCTATGAACATAGTTGAGCATATATCTTTGTGGTATGATTGAGCATTCCTTGGGTATATGCCCGAGTGGTATGGCTGTGTCTTGAGGTAGATTAATTCCCAATTTTCTGAGAAACCACCATACTGATTTCCACAGTGGTTGTATAAGTTTGCACTCCCACCAACAGTGGAGGAGTGTTCCCTTTGCTCTGCATCACCTCCAACATAGACTGTCTTCAGTGTTTTTGATCTTAGCCATTCTGACAGGTGTAAGGTGGTGTCTCAGAGTCATTTTGACTTGCATTTGTCTGATGATTAAGGATGTTGAGCGTTTCTTTAAATGTCTTTCAGCCATTTGTGATTCTTCTTTTAAGAATTTTCTGGGGGCTGGAGAGATGGCTCAGAGGTTAAGAGCACTGCTTGTTCTTCCAAAGGTCCTGAGTTCAATTCCCAGCAACCACATGGTGGCTCACAACCATCTGTAATGAGATCTGGTGCCCTCTTCTGGCTTGCAGGGATATGTGCAGACAGAACACTGTAGACATAATAAATAAATAAATCTTTAAAAAAAAAGAATTTTCTGTTTAGCTCTTTAGCTCAATTTTTTTAATTTTTCAGTATTTTGATGTCTAGTTTCTTGAGATCTTTATATACTTTATAGATCAGTCCTCTGTCTGATGTGGGGTTAGTGAAGGTCTTTTCCCATTCTGCAGGCTGTCTTTTTGTCTTACCGACCATGTCTTTTGCTCTACAAAAGCTTCTCAGTTTCAAGAGGTCCCATTTATTAATTGTTGAGCTCAATGACTGTGCTGCTATTTTTTTTTTCTTTTTTAGGAAGTGATCTCCTGTGCCAATGTGTTCAAGTGTAGAGAAGTAAGATCTTTTAATTAACAATTTATGGGAAAACATTTTAAATAAAAAGGGGATAGATAGATGGCTCAGCAATAAATGCACTGACTTTTGTGACAGAGGACCCAGGCTCCATTTATAGAACTCACAAGGTAGGAAACAATTTGCAGTAACTCGGGTTCCAGGCACCTTCTGCCTTCTGGCCTCTGTAGGCCAGAACAGTATGAACAGACAAAACATCATATAAATAATTCTTTAAAGTTAGAAAAAGTAAAGAATGGGATTCTTTGCAGTGAGGTCACAGCCCTCAGACAGACAGTAGTCAGGGATACTTAAAATGAACTCCTTATTGTCTTGTATGGAAGAAACTGTGGCCCCCTGCCAAGCCAGCCTGCTCAGAGGCAAAAGCAACTTTATTCTGAGGTTAATAAAGCTCATCTAACCATTCATCTAACAGCAGAGTAAATGATGATTTTAATAATGATTTCTGCATTTCTATTCTCTATCTTTGTGAGAATTGTGGTATTGGTATACTGATCCTTTATACTGAACATTAAGATTGACAGGTCTCATATGCCTGAGAGCAATCTTCATTCACTGTATCTTTTACTTGAATTTCAGCTAAGACTTTGGGGTACAAGATGAATATTCCAGAGGCAGTTGTTTCTATCATTTTATAACTTATATATGGCTCTGCATGATTTTTATTTAAGTATTCCCCTGTCTCTACTTTTACATTGTGATTGTGTGCAAAATAGATTTGTTAACCTAGCCTGCTTAAGAATATTGAGAACTCTACCGAACCATTTCCAGATTCCCTATGTAAAATCTACATGCTTCCTTTGTTTACATAAAGCATTGTAAAAGTATTCCATACTCTTCCATCCTCCTGCAGGTAAGAAAGTTTTCTAATTTCTTCCATCTTGGATATTGTGATGGCTATTCTTGGTAGTCAAACAGACTATCTCTGCTAAAACCAGAAGAGTTGGGTACACCTGTGAGTGATTTTTGAAAGATTAGAGACTGATCTTTAATCTAGATTATTTGAGGTGATATCCACCTTCAGCTGCTTGGTGTCTGTGCACACATTTAAGTGCAGCACTGAAAAGGCAGAATCTTCTGAGGATTTCTGAGGTCAAGGCCAGTGTGGTCTCAAGAATGAGTTCCAAGGCTACACAGATAAATCCAGTCTCAGAAACACCAACAAACAAACAAACAAAAAACACAAAGTATAAGCTCCTCCTTTAATCTTAATCATACCTTCTGGTGGTAGTCTATATACATAAAGAACACAGAAGGAGTAAGCTCTCCCTTTGCCTGTTTGCCCTAGCTCTGGCTACCAACTTCACTCTTTTCTTTCTTTCTTTCTTTCTTTCTTTCTTTCTTTCTTTCTTTCTTTCTTTCTGTCTGTCTGTCTTTCTTTCTTTCTTTCTTTCTTTCTTTCTTTCTTTCTTTCTTTCTTTCTTTCTTTCTTTCTTTTTTCGAAATAGGGTTTCTCTGTATAGCTTTGCACCTTTCCTAGAACTTTCTCTGTAGCCCTGGCTGGTTTTGAACTCACAGAGATGCGCTTGCCTCTGCCTCCCAAGTGCTGGAATTAAATGCGTGAAACACCACTGCCCTGATCCAATTTCATTCTTTTACCAGCATTAGAGCCTAATTCCTTAGAATTGTGGTGTATACTAAAGATCAGCTGAGATATACAGCCTCGTGAACTGAACAACTACTGAATTCTTCAAAGTTCCAATGGTAGCAGCCATTGATGGACTATCTAAACCACAGTTTGTGAGACATTCTAATAAATCCATTTTTTTTCCTACATAGAGAGATTCATTCTACCAGTCCTTTTCAGGTAGAGAATGTTGAATAATGCAGTTGTTTTTTCCTTCACCTGCCCACTGAGGAAGATGTGCTGACTAACAATAGATCTCATAAACACATTCACTTTTTTAAAAAAAGATTTATTTACTAATTATATGTACAGTGTTCTGCATGCATCTATCCCTGCATGCCAGAAGAGGATACCAGATCTCATGATAGATGGTTGTGAGCCACCATGACTGGGAATTGAACTCAGGACCTTTGGAAGAGCAGCCAGTGCTCTTAAGGTCTGAGCCATCTCTCCAACCCCATAAACACATTCTTTTTTTTTTTTTTTTGGTTTTTCGAGACAGGGTTTCTCTGTGTAGCTTTGCGCCTCTCCTGGAACTCACTTGGTAGCCCAGGCTGGCCTCGAACTCACAGAGATCCACCTGGCTCTGCCTCCCGAGTGCTGGGATTAAAGGCGTGCACCACCACCGCCCGACTCATAAACACATTCTTGATAGCTCAATTATTCTCTAAATATTAAACTATCCATGAAGACTCATTTTTATTATTATTCATTTGCCAAGACTATGTTCTGAATTTCTGTAATAAACTTCCTAAAGCAATGGACCTATTTTCTTGGTTGTGATGAAGTTACTGCTTTTCTTTTCTGGTTATCTGAAGTCCTTATTACAAGCAAGTAAAAAGTTCCTTAAGTTTACCTGATGTCAGTATTAAGTCACATAATAAACACTCTCCTTGTGTGTCTTTAAATCTCTTTAGTTGTTAAAATTCCAGGATCACTTTTATCTGTGTTACAGGGAATAACTTCACTCCACATAGTTTAGTGGTCTGTGCAAGCTACCTAGCCACCTGTGTCCTGGAGGAAGAAGGGGAAGTTCCTATGGAGTGCAGGAAGATAGCAGGGTCAGATACTGGAGCCAGGGGCAAGTGCTGTTAATATGTATATCTCTGCTGATACAGAAAAAGTCTTTTTTTAGGGTGTAAGGCAGGATCAGGAACCATTGTGCTGTGTCTTTAAGCATGATGTAAACCTATGGGAGGTGCTCTTGTCCCTCAGGCCTCACTAGCCAATCAGGTACCCCAGTTGATCTGCCAGTCAGAAGTCATGCAGGTTCCTTCTGGCCACTGGCTTCAGACTTTGCTTTGAAGAAGAGCAGACATCAGCATTTTTGTGTGGTGTACTGTGAGTCCTGCTGCAGGGAGCTGAGCAGAGAGCATGGGCCAACAGGGAACTGATGACTTGGTGAGTGAGTGCCTGCTGTCTCCACATGGCATGGAGCACATGATGAGGTATAGAATCCAGTGTGATGGGTCCTCCTTGGATCTGGGTGGGAACCTGTATGCAGAATCCCAGTCCTGTGAAGTCCCATGTGGTACTTGAAAGTCTCTGGACACAGGGGCAGGCCTCTGTATAACTTTGCTGTGTGGGCTGAATCTCCTCACAGAGTTGGGTGCAGGAAGCTGTATGTAGAAACATTTTTGTACTGAGTGAGGGTGCTCCATGACTTTAATCCCAGCACTGCAGAGGCAGAGTTAGACATATCTCTGTGAGTTTGAGGCCAGCCTGATCTACAGAGTGAGATCAAAGACAGGCAAGCATCAAAACTACAAAGAGAAACCAATTCTCAAAAAAGCCAAAAAAGGAAGAAATTTTTTTGTTTTTTTGTTTTTTTGAGTAAAACCAAAATTTATTCTAAGCCACAGTCATCCTAGGGTCCCCCCTGCTATATACCCTCCCAGGTTCTGTGGGTTGCAGTCTGATTGTTCTTTGCCTCCCCCCCAAGCTGAGATCCAAACCCAGGGCCAATCGCTTGCTAGGCAAGCACTCTCACACTGAACTAAATCCCCAACCCCGTTCTTTCCTTTATATCTATAATCTACTTATGAGTGAGTACATATCATGTTTGTCCTTCTGGGTGTGGCTTACCTCACTCAGGATGATATTTCCTAGTTCCATTCATTTTTCTGCAACTTTCATGCTGACATTGTTTTTCTCTGCTGAGTAGTACTCCATTGTGTATATGTACCACATTTTCTTACTCCATTCTTCAGTTGACAGGCATCTAGGTTGTTTCCAGGTTATGGCTATTACAAGTAGTGCTGCTATGAACATAGTTGAGTATGTATCTTTGTGGTATGATTGAGCATTCCTTGGGTATATGCCCAAGAGTAGTATGGCTGTGTCTTGAGGTAGATTGATTCCCAATTATCTGAAAAAGCACCATACTGATTTCCACAGTGGTTGTATAAGTTTGCATTTTCACCAACAGTGGAGGAGTGTTCCCTTTTCTCCGCATCCTCTCCTACATAGACTGTCCTTAGTGTTTTTGATCATAGCCATTCTGACGGGTGTAAGGTGATGTCTCAGAGTCGTTTTGATTTGCATTTCTCTGCTGATTAACGATGTTAAGCATTTCTTTAAATGCCTTTCAGCCATTTGTGATTCTTCTTTTGAGAATTTGTTGTTTAGCTCTTTAGCCCATTTTTAATTTGGATTGTTAAGTATTTTGATGTCTAGTTTCTTGAGATCTTTATATACTTTATGGATCAGTCCTCTGTTGGATGTGGGGTTAGTGAAGTTCTTTTCCAATTCTGTAGGCTGTCTTTTGTCTTACTGACCATATCTTTTTTCCTACAAAAGCTTCTCAGTTTCAAGAGGTCCCATTTATTAATTGTTGTGCTCAGTGTATGTGCTGCTGGTGTTATATTTAGGAAGTGATCTCCCGTGTCAATACATTTAAGTGTAGAGATTTAATATCATTTATTTAACAATTTTTGGGCAAATATTTTAAATAAAGAAGGGCTAGATAGATGGCTCAGCAATAAATGCACTGACTTTTGTGACAGAGGACCCAGGCTCCATTTATAGAACCCAAAAAGTAGAAAACTATTTTCTGTAACTCCGGTTCCAGGCACCTCCTGCCTTTTTCTGGCCACTGTAGGTACTGTGAAGAGAAAAAAACATCACATACATATTTCTTTAAAGTTAGAAAAAGAAAAGAAAGCCATTCTTTACAATGAGGTCACAGCCCTCTGACAGACAGTAACCAGAGATAGTTAAAATGAACTCCTTATTTTCTTGCATGGAAGAAGCTGTGGCCTCCTGCCAAGCCAGCCTGCTCAGAGGCAAAAGCAGCTTTATTCTGATGTTAATAAAGCTCATCTAACAATTCATCTAACAGCAGAGTAAACAATGCTGTTAAGTGACTTTTTAATGTTGCTTTCTGCATATCTGTTCTCTATTTTTATGAGAATTGTGGTAATGGTATACTTATCTTTTAGACTGAACATTAAGATTGACAGGTCTCATATGCCCGAGAGCAATCTTCATTCACTGTATTACTTATTAGAATTTCAGCTAAGACTTTGGGGTACAAGATGAATATCCCAGACGTGTTTTTTTCTATCATTTTATAATTTATGTATGGCTCCACATGAGTTTCATGTAAGAACTCGTCTAACTGTCTCTACTTTTACATTGTGATTGTGTTCAAAAATGGATTTGTTAACCTAGCCTGCATAAGAATATGGAGAACTCTACCGAACCATTTCCAGATTCCCTATGTAAAATCTACATGCTTCCTTTGTTTACATAAAGCAATGTAAAAGTATTCCATACTCTTCCATCCTCCTGCAGGTAAGAAAGTTTTCTAATTTCTTCCATCTTGGATATTGTGATGGCTATTCTTGGTAGTCAGACTACCTCTGCAATTAACTAAAACCAAAATAGTTGGGTACACCTGTGAGGGATTTTTGAAAGGTTTTGAAATTGAAGACCCATTTTTAATCTAGATCATTTGAGGTGATATCCATATTCAGCTGCTTGGTGTCTGTGCACACATTTAAGCACAGCACTGAGGTGGCAGAATCTTCTCAGGATTTCTGAGGTTGAGGCCAGTATGGTCTACAGAATTCGAAGGCTACACAGATAAATCCATTCTCAGAAACACCAAAAAAAAAAAATCAAAGTATAAGCTCCACCTTTAATCTTGATCATACCCTCTGGTGGTAGCCTGCATACATAAAGCACACAGAAGGAGTAAGCTCCTGCTTGCCCTAGCTCTGGCTACCAAGTTCATTCTTTCTCTTCCTTCCTTCCTTTCTTCCTTCCTTCTTTCCTTCCTTCCTTCCTTTCTTCTTCTTCTTCTTCTTCTTCTTCTTCTTCTTCTTCTTCTTCTTCTTCTCTTTTTTTTTGGTTTTTTGAGACAGGGTTCCTCTGTAGCTTTGAGCCTTTCCTAGAACTTTCTCTGTAGCCCAAGCAGGCCTTGAACTCACAGATCCACCTGCCTCTGCCTCCCAAGTTCTGGGATTAAAGGCGTGAGACACCACTGCCCAGCTCCAAGTTCATTCTTTTACCAGCATTAGAGCCTAATTCCTTAGAATTGTGGTGTATACTAAAGAACAGCTGAGATATACAGCCTCATGAACTGAACAACTACTGAGTTCTTCAAAGTTCCAATGGTAGCAGCCATTGATGGACTATCTAAACCACAGTTTGTGAGACATTCTAATAAATTCATTTTCTTCCTACATAGAGAGATTCATTCTACCAGTTGTTTTCAGGTAGAGAACCTTGAATAATGCAGTTGTTTTTTCCTTCATATGCCCACAGAGGAAGATGTGTTGACTAACAATAGTGTTCATAAACACATTTTTATAGCTCAGTTATTATCTTAATATTAAACTATCCATGAAGGCTACCCAGTATTATTATTCGTTTGCTAACAGTTTGCTCTGAATTTCTGTAAAAAAAATTCCTAAAGCAATGGACTTATTTTCTTGGTTGTGATGAAGTTCCTGCTTTTCTGTGCTGGTTGTCTGAAGTCCCTAAGACAATCAGGTAAAAAGTACCTTTTAGTTCACCTGATGTCAGTATTAAGTCACATAATAAACACTCTCCTCGTGTGTCTTTAAATCTCTTTTTAGTTGTTAATATTCCAAAATTCCTTTTACCTGTGTGACAAGGAATCACTCCACCCCGTATAGTTTAGTGGTTTGTACAAACAAGGTAGCTAGCCACATTGTGTCTTTGGGGGGCAAGGGGAAGTGCCTATGGAGTAGAGGGAGAAAGCATAGTCAGCTATTGGAGCCATGGGCAATTGCTATTATTATGCACATCTCTACTGTGTAGAAAAAGTCTTTGTCTAGGGTGGATGGCAGGGCCAGGAACCATTGTGCTGTGTCTTTAAGCACACTGTATCCTTGTGGGAGGTACTCTTGTCACTCAGGTCTCACTAGCCAATCAGGCTCTCCAGGACACCTGCCAGTCAGAAGCCGTGCAGGGTCCTTCCGGCCACTGGCTTCAGACTTGGCTTTGAAGAAGAGCTGGTTCCAGCAGTTTTGTGTGGTGTGCTGTGAGTCCTGCTACAGTGAGCTGAGCCAAGAGCATGGACAAGCTGGAAAACCATGACTTGGTGAGTGAAGGGCTGCTATCTCCAGATGGAGTGAAGCAGATGATGAGGTGTGGGATCCAGTGTGGTGAGACTTCCTTTGATCTGGGTAGGAACCTGCCTGCACAGTCCCAGTCCTGTGAAGTCCCTTGTGGTACTTGAAACTCCTTGGACCCAGGGGCAGGCCTCTGAATAACTTTGTTCTGTGGGCTGAATCGGCTCACAGAATTCTGTACAGGGAGCTGTGTGTAGAAATATTTTTGTGCCAAGTGAGGGTGGCCCTCACCATTAATCCCAGCACAGGGGAGGCAGAGTTAGGCTGATCTCTTTGAGTTCAAGGCCAGCCTGGTCTATAGAGTGAGATCCAGGACAGGCATTTAAAATGACACAGAGAAGCCCTGTCTCAAAATACAAAAACAACCAAACAAAAGAAACGTTTTTGTTGTAAACTTAGACATGCTTTTGGTGCACCTATGGAAAGCAGGTTGTCAAAAATGGAGAGTACTATCCAGTACCTTTTAGAAGTTCAGTACTTTGCATTTCACTTTTATGTGTAAGATCCTTTTATAGTTAATTTTGTGTAGGTTGTAAAGGGCATCTCATGTGTTAGGTAACACTCACTATTAACATGTGATGTAGATAAGTATAATTGGTAATATAAAGGATTCACTAATTTTTTGGAGACAGTAAGTCTCACAAAATAGAATTTAGTTGAGGAAGGACTACCTCAAAAAAAAAAAACCCCTCAAAGGTAACTGCATTGTAGTCAGGCTTGTTAGAGATTAGGACAGTAGGATACACATTTGTTTGGCTCCAAACCATCACAAAGGATCCACTGCTTATTTAAACAAGCCACTGAATCAAAGAATGGGACTCTAACAAGCTGCTTATTGAGGCATTACAGGGTAAAAACCAACTTTATATCCTGGTATGCCATAAAGTTTCAGTTTCCTTCTTGAAAAAAGCATAGTTCTGCCAGATGGACAATATGACAAATATGTTAACTTATTTGAAAAGTAAAACACTAGCCGGGTGGTGGTCGTGGTGCACACCTATTTTCCCTGCACTCACTCAGTAGGCAGAGGCAGGTTGATCTCTGTACATTTGAGGCCAGCCTGTTCTGCATAGCGAGTTCCAGGAGAGGCTCCAAAGATATACAGTAAAAATCTGTCTTGAAAATACAGAAAAAAAGAAAAGAAAAAAGAAAGAAAGAAAGAAAAAAAGGAAATAAGAATAAAAGAAAAGTAAAACACTGGTGTGTTAAGGAATTGCCTGATCAAGCAAGGCTTTCATTTAGGCCCTCAGGTATAGATTAGGAAAATTCTTGTGCAAGCTAGTAATAACCTTGGACCTAGGGCTAGGAAGCTTTCCATAAGGGCCTGATGTACTAATAATACAACCAAGCTCCTTCCCAAAAACCAGGAATATGCTTTGGAGAACTAGTAATGGTCTGGAACCAGGGTGTTTGTGGCAAGGTTACTTTCGATCCTGAGAAACCAAGACTTTCTCCCACATCACGGTATAGTTATCAGTCCATAGATCAAGCGGGCTTAGTCAGTAATGTTCTTTTTTTTGGGAGCTGAGGATCAAACCCAGGGCCTTGTGCTTGCTAGGCAAGTGCTCTACCACTGAGCTAAATCCCCAAACCCTAGTATGTTCTTGAGATACCCTGTTTTTCCTTGTGCAGCATTGTTTGAATAGGCTCGAGTCTGCCACACTGTATGATAGTTTCTGCTGACATCCTAGAAGTGCCCCACTTCCTTTCATTTTACCCCTGGAAGTAGTATGCAAGGTGCTATTCTTCTTAAGAAGCTTAGGTGACATGAGATATAGCTTGTGTAAAACCTCCCCACTCCAGCTTTTATCTTTTCTATCTTATACTTTTCCTCTCTTTCTCGTCTTTTTTAACCTTTACCTCAGAACCCTGTCATTGAAAAAGATCCTGCTGTTTCACATCACTGGGGTACTCAAGAAATAATTTTGGAGCCGGGCGGTGGTTGCTCATGCCTTTAATCCCAGCACTCGGGAGGCAGAGGCAGGTGGATATTGTTGTGCCCAGATTGGGACCCCAAAGACTTCACCACAGACCTTAGGTTCAGAATGCAATAGCATGGTTTATTTCTGTTTGTTTACAAGCCGCGAGCAGGGAAGCTCGATTCAAAGCACTCACTTGTAGTCGTGAGGCCAGGAGGAACTTGGTTTTTCTTTGTGTGGCTAGCTTTTTAAAGGCAAAATCCACAAGCTTTTCAGGGGGGTTGGGGAAGTTTTGCACGGGTGCAACTTGGATTGGTTTATTTTTATCTCTGTTCTCTTTTAATTGGGTGAGGGTATGTAACCTTTGAATTTACTGGTTGGTGGTTACAATTTATTACTTTGGGGGCAGTCCAGCACAAGTCCCAGGCTTTGTTCTTGAGCCACCATGGGGGCTGGCTGGACAAGCACGTACTGCATATAACTTTAAGTTGGTGAGGGTCCCCAGAAAGTAAACATCTGGCTGAACTTTGAGCAGTCAGAGTATGTGCAGAAAGGGAGCTACTTCAAGGACTATGTCTTTTGTTCATAGCCCTCCTAGAAACTGCTTTGCTCAAGTCTCAGGAAACTGAAATTGAGGCCTGATCTCTGAGAGAAGACTGAGCAGCTTGTTATGGCATCTGCTTGGTCCTTTCAGATATCTGTGAGTTTGAGGCCAGCCTGGGCTACAGAGGGAGTTCCAGGACAGGCTCCAAAGCTACACAGAGAAACCCTGTCTCAAAAAAACAAAAAAAGAAAGAAAGAATTTTGGAAATGTTTTTGCTGTGTAAGTCTTTCCTCTGTCTAAGTGAGTAGACTTGCAGTCTTCTGTTCCTATTTAAATTGCTGAAAGTGTAACCTAAAGCCTGAACCTAAATGTCACAAAGATGATTAGCATATGTGCAATGCATAGTCTCTTCTAAGCTGGCTCCTCTTTTAGCATTAGCTGGAGATAGATGTATGTTATCGTTAAAGAGTTTTCCTTTATTAATCTCTGAAGTGTGTTGAGTGACTTCTCCCTTGGAAAGAATTTTAATTCTAGAACAGCTGGATTTCGATCCTGTTAGAAGAATGTTTCTGAAACAAGTTTTCTTATGTTGACACTAGTGTCCTTGTTCCCAGTCTGTTGCACTCTATGGCAATGACTTTGCTGTCCTCTATATTACACATTAAAAATCTTATATTAAATGACTGTATCACCTCATGGTTTCAAAACTATCCATTTGAGTGATACAGTTGCATATCCATTGCAGTAAAAGGAAAAGGATTTGCATATGGAGCATGGTTTCTACCTTCAGATCAGAATAGAAGGAATAGTTTATTGTGTACACTGCTGGGGGAAACAGGGTAGTCAGTCAGCTACTAGAGTCACCATTATGAAAACAAACCCGAACTGTAGCAGGAGGAGTAATTTTATAATTTCCCAGCATGTACTGATTGATGACTTGTGAATGAAGACAGACCAGACTGGTTGGTGTTCAATTTAGGAAGGTAAACTTGCACCGAATGATATTGAATTTTCAATTAGGTAACTCTCCTATGAAGATAGTTCAGTCACTCTGTTCTCTAATGTGTCTATGTCATTAATTGTTTCATTTTTTTCTATCAAGAGCTGTTGATTATTGATTTTCCATGGAGAGCTATGTTTCTTGCTTGACACAGTTATGACAGCTCAGAAGTTTGAGAAAAAGGCCATTGACTGTAACTGTGTGTCAGGTTACAGGTCACAGCAGCCAACAAGTGCATATGGTAAGATCAACCTATCTTTTATTAATGATATTCCCTTTACTAGAGAAAATTCCACTCTCTTTTAAAGTCAATATAGCTAAGGTTCATTTTTTGTCTTCTTTTTTTTTTTTGAGACATGGTTTATTTGTGTAGCTTTAGAGCCTTTTCTGGAACTCACTCTGTAGCCCAGGCTGGCCTCAAACTTACAGAGATCTGCCTGCCTCTACCTCCGGAGTGCTGGGATTAAAGGTGTGTGCCACCACCAACTGGCATAGTTAAGTTTTTTATCTTGAAAAATACATTATTTTTATCACTTTAAAATATCACTTATTTGATGTGGGATGTTCTGTATGGCAAATGTGTTGCTAATTAGTCAATAAAAAAAACATTGATTGGCCATTGCCTAGGCAGGAAGTTTAGGCGGGACAAGGAGGAGAATAAAGCTGGGAAGTGGAAGGCTGAGTCAGAGAGACACTGCCAGTCGCCACGATGACAAACAGCATGTGAAGATGCCGGTAAGCCACAAGCCATGTGGCAAGGCATAGATTAATGGAAATGGATTAATTTAAGCTGTAGAACAGTTAGCAAGAAGCCTGCCATGGCCATACAGTTTGTAACCAATATAAGTCTCTGTGTTTACTTGATCGGGTCTGAGCGCCTGTGGGACTGGCAGGTAAGAGATTTGTCGTGACTGTGGGCCAGGCAGGAAAACTCTAGCTACACTTATTAGTATTATATTTAAAATTTTAAAGAGCATTACTGATCTTATCTATTTGTTTCTGTTCTCTAATGTGTCTAGGTCATTATTTGTTTCATTCCTTGTCTATCAAGAGCTGTTGATTATTGATTTCTGTGTAGAGCAGTGTTTCCTGTAGCCCAGGCTTGCCTCATGCTATGTAATGGAGAATTGCATAGAACACTTAAACCTGCCTCTGTTGCCAAGTGCTGGAAAGACAGTCCTGCATCTTCTACTAGGCTGGGTACAGTGAGAAGGAAAAATAGAGAAGTTAATAAGTGTTCAACAGTCTTCCTGGCTTTTTCTGGGGCATAAACATGAAGAAGGACCTGTGTAAGAATTGAGTTCACGGAGCATCTTTGAAGTTGACGCATTGAATGGGCCGGAAATGGAGGGACAGGACAAAGGGTGAGAGTTTTCCTGTTTCAACAATATTTGAGATGAGCAACGTGGAGTGATGTAACCAATTTTAGATGATCCACAAATGTCCTTACTGGCTGTTTCTTGGGGTCTACAAAGCAGCACATTCAGTAATCTGGATAAAACACTGACCCTACATTGAAACAGAATTACTGTAGTTACACTTGGTCAGTCACTATAGACAATCTAGGTAAAGTGGTGTGGCCCTGCCTAACAGGACTGCTATTTTCCTTGTTTAAGATGTGTAGCCTCAGGAAAAAATATGCATGTGAGTAATCCTTGGTTAGCTCTCAAACAAATCCCTAGTATCTGGAACTCATGGCCATAAACTCAGTTCCAACTCTTCCAAATAATTCTTTGAGATTATGATTATGTCATGTCCATGCTCTCTTTCCTACCTACAAGCCCTACCATTGACCACTAATTGTTTTCTAATTCTTGGCCTGTTTTTCTTTAACATTTACATAGTTACAACAGTTACTGTTTGAATGTGACCTGTGTTTGGATGCAGGTCTTCCCAGATATGAAGCAAAGGTTTGGTTGCACTGAACAATCAGTGTGTAGTTGTACACAAAGGCCTGTGTGCTTGAGAAGGGGAACAAGAAGTATTCTTGGAGACTGGAAGAATTTTGAAAATACAGATTTCTCAGAGGAGTATCCTGTCTGCTCCTAAGGTGGAAGGGCAGAGCTGAGAAGGCCTGTGGTGTGTGTGTCATTTGATGTCTGATCACCCAGTGGGGGAGCCACCTCTGTCCTGAGTCTGAGCTGGGCAGTCTTAGCTAATGTGTGACCTCAGGAAAGCTTAGCAATTAGTACCAATGGGAAGGAGCTTGCAGGTTCTTTTCAGGATTCTCATCTTGCTCTGCTGTAGGAGCTGTGAGGAAGACCAAAATGCATGCAATGGTGAGTGTGGGGCCCACTGACCTGAGACCAAGAGCAGAAGTTCTGCTGAGCTGTCAGAGCTTCTGTGACTGTGAAGGACCATGAGCCAGACTATGGTTCTTTTGGTCCCTGTGTTGATCTGAGAAATGGCGCTTCTTTGAGAATCCCTGAGTGTGGATTCAGTGGTGAGGGGGAGGCTCTGCTTCCCTGGCTATGGGGCTGTGATATCTGTAATATATTTGCATGTTGTTAGGCAAGTGCATAGAGCAGATTCTAGATCATGTGTTATAACCCATGTGGAAATAGACATTAAATTATTCTAAACTGTTTTGTGATTGAGCATCAGTGGGCCTTGAAACCACATGGGGACATCAGAGTTCACAGAGTCATAGCATGTAATTTCCTCCATTAGTGAAGAAAGCTGTAGAGCTTGGGGCCTCTCTGTTTGGAAGATATATCCATAGCTACAGGGTCAGAGACAGCATTTAAAGGTCACTTTGAGTTAATTTTGAGGGGGTTGTGAAATTTGTGTTTATTTAATTTCTATACACAGAATTACAGGCAGTTGGATAATATTTGTCAAGATCCCATATTTCTTCTGTGTTCTTCATTTTGTCTCTTGATTAAAAGTTGATTTTATTTTTCTGCTTTTGTTCTTTGCTTTTCCTCTCCATCTACTTTATTCATTCTCATATATTGTACATATTCTTGATTGAAAAAAAATAAAACAAACAAAAAATATTTTTATATGTTTATGTTACTGTAATTATGGGTTTTTTGGTCATGTCAGATATGTAGGAACAGTAAAAAAAACTTTGTGTGGTCTATTTTTGGCCCTCTTCATATGGTGATTAAAGTCAGGCCCCAGCCTTGCACAGATATTTCTTGCTTAGCTGTCTCACTGCTCCTCAAATAAAAGTAGTTGAGATATTTAATCAGTAAAATATTGTCTTCTTTTCAAATTATAAATGTATTATCATCTAATGGTAGAGGAAAACAGGACAATTTGAGTAATAGATCCTTGCAAATGGTAGTGATATACTCCTTTCCTTTTTTTCCTTTTGAATGTGTTAGTTTATTCTGAGAATTAAGCTCTTGTTCATTATATTTTTCATAACCACAAGTGAATGCCATAGAATTGTCTCAATGGTAAAGTAGGTTGTTGTTAAGCCTAATGACTTGAGTTCAATCTCTGGAAGACTCAAATAACTACAAAATTTTCCCTTAGTGCCACATTAGGGCTTTGGCACATGCACACTCCTACAATGGCACATACCTAAATAATTTTTAAACCCAAATAAATGTCATTGATGTCACTTGCTGCCAGAAGACTCCTTGGTTTCATCTCTGGAACTCACATAGGAGAACTAGTTAATAGACACTTTGAAGTTGTCCTCTCACTGCCACATACACATGATGGCATAGGCATACATGCACAGAGTTCAGACACTTTTAAATGGATCAAATTAACAAAGCAAGTAACCCAGTTATTGGGAATATATGAAATGATTTGCCAGTTTACGTTATAATTATAGAAATTCAAGAAGTATTACTGTTCAATGCAACATTGATGATTTCTTTTAAAATCTTATGTTATCATTTAATTCTCTGATTTAAAGATAGAACATTTAAAAACGTATTTCATTTGGCCTTAGAGGTGCATGCCTGTAATCCCAGCATTTGGGAGACAGTGACAAGCCAATATCTCTGAGTTTGAGGTTTCAGGTAAGGTTTGTTCAAATAGTGAGTTCCACAACAACCATGGCTTTGTAGAGGTATCCTACCTATCTCAAAAAATTCTTAAAATAGCCAGGCGGTGATGGCACATGCCTTTAATCCCAGCACTTAGGAGGCAGATCTCTGTGAGTTCGAGGCCAGCCTGGACTACAGAGGGAGTTACAGGAAAGACACAAAGCTACACAGAGAAACCCTGTCTTGAAAATCCAAATAATAAATAAATAAATAAATAAATAAATAAATAAATAAATAAATAAATAAATAAATAAATAAATAAATAAATAATAAATAAATAAATAAATAAAATTCTTAAAATATGTGGCATATCTCAAATTATAGATCTTTT
Organism: Peromyscus eremicus; assembly: GCF_949786415.1. NCBI lineage: Eukaryota > Metazoa > Chordata > Mammalia > Rodentia > Cricetidae > Peromyscus > Peromyscus eremicus. The sequence goes on from NW_026734288.1 coordinate 3,132,763, forward strand.
TCTATAAAATCTGACTGGAGATTGAGTGGTTTCAACAAATCAGGTTTGTTATCTTTGCTCACATCAAGGGAATTGTGTTAATAATGAAAATAAGAAGCAAAGCAGAGAGTCCATTCAAAGAGGGTAAAAAGCCATTGAACTCTTTGTTAGCCATCTAGAGGGGACTTTCATCACCTTCAAGTGACAGGAGACGGAAGAGATAATCTGGCATCTTAATCTACATTTTAATGTCAGATTTGGGAGCTGGAAAGTTTACTGAATATTCATGCTCCTCTTGGATACACAAGTTTGGTTCCTAGACCCAGATGACCCAGAATTACCTGTATTTCTAGGTCCTGGAGACATGTTGCATTCTTTATTCCTGCTAGGGCACCAGATATACAAATGGTAAAAAGACAGATATGTGTATGATTTGATACTTTTGAAAAAGTTTTTCTTCATGCATATGTTATTTTCAAAAGAAATGAAGTTTAATTTATATGTATAAGTGTGTATATCAAGAACATGCCAAGTACTAAAGTATGACATAAGAGATTGTGTGATCCCAGGTGCCTGTAGTTACAGAGAGTAGTGAGATGTCTTCTGGGTGCTGGGAATCAAAGTCAGGCCCTGTGAATGAACAGCCAGTGCTCTCAGGTGTTGAACCTTCTATTTAGTCCCATGAATATGTCATTATAGCAGTGAGGTGTGATGGATGATCCTGATTTCATCTTCAGCTCAGCTCTTATTTTCCAAAAGAAATACAAGATTGAAAGGACCCAAAATTAACTTAGACATAGTACTTAAAGAAGTTTCCAAGTCCAAATCTCTACAAAATGAGGGAAGAGTGCAAAAAATGATCAGAAGTGTAATTGGCAATACAAGTCTTTTTTTTAAAAGATTTATTTATTTTTATTATATATGCAGTGTTCTGCCTGCATGCCAAAAGAGGTCACCAGATCTCATTTCAGATGATATCCAGCCCCCAACAATATAAGTCTTAAAAATTGTCTGACTGCTGGACCAAATCCACGAGACATGAGTTTATCTCCAATACCAAAAATGAGCAGCAATGTGAGCCCACAAGGACAATTAGCAGGTGTACCCTTGCTGGAGTTTATGCCTCCTGTAAGGAGAGGAGAGGAAATAGCAGGTATGAAGACTGACTTGTCTGAATGGAATCCTAGTCTGCTTCCTTGATGCCTGTAAAACTCTCTGTTGGAGCTCCTAATTGTGGTGACTCCATATGACATCCAGCTTGTGAGGAGATCCTGAGACTTAAACAGAAGTCACTGTAAACCTGTGGCAATGAGCCTTTAAAAAAGAACTATAGAGTATGGAGGAAGTGTTAGGAGACAGTTTTGGGTGTGAAAGCCCATGATCAAATGACCAGAGATGAATCCTTAGGGTGTACCTGAGAAAAGCTGCCTCCTACTGTGCTCTCTGTATTTACTCTGTTGTGATGAATTAGTGCATTCCAGGTCTCTCACTCTTTCTTGCTTTTTTTTTTTTTTTTTCCGAGACAGGGTTTCTCTATGTAGCTTTGCGCCTCTCCTGGAACTCACTTGTTAGCCCAGGCTGGCCTCGAACTCACAGAGATCCACCTGGCTCTGCCTCCTGAGTGCTGGGATTAAAGGCGTGCGCCAACACCGCCTGGCCTCTTTCCTGTTTTGACAACTATATGCAGCTGTCACTGACAAATTTCTGCAGGTCCCCACTTTCTCATCCACATTTGGGCCTTAAAACTCCCCAGTCCGCACCTGTCAATCCCTGTAACCTACATTCCTGGTAGGAAGGAATAAGGATGTTCTAAAGAGACATTTCTACTTCTCTTTTTGGCTAACAATTATTGGAACAGTGGACCACATGAAATTGTAATTTCGCCAGGCGGTGGTGGCACACGACTTTAAATCCAGGACTCAGGAAATGGAGGCAGGCAGATCTCTGTGAGTTCGAGGCCAGCCTGGTCTACAAAGTGATTTCCAAAAAGGCACAAAACTGCACAGAGAAACCCTGTCTCAAAAAACCAAGATAAAAAAGAAAAAAGAAAAGAAAGAAAGAAAGAAATTGTAATTCACTGGGCATCTTATTGTTGGAAAAGATTTGAACCCTCCAGATGATAATTCAGGATGGTTTTAAGATGGGAAAAAATAATTACATGGCTTCATTAGATTACTTGGTTTTGCATATCTTTCACCTTCTATCTAAACCTCTAAGGACCTCAAGGATGGATTAGTTATCTTATATTTTCTTTATTGTTCCAAGTTAGTCAATTTGAATAAATATCATGTTTTAAATTTTCATTAATAATTAGCTTTTTTCCCTTTTCTCTTTTCACTTTGTAAAGAATAGTATTACTATGACTACCTGGCTGGCCTGGAACTCAAATACAGACTAGTCTATCCTAGGACATCAGAGAGGACTGTTCACCTTGTCTCCAGAGTTCCTGCATTATAGGAGGCATGTTGCTCACTGGATAACTTGGTTCATTTAATTGGCTTACTGAGGATGAGTGGCTGTGCCTGCTTAGTTAGAGTAGCCAGTACACAGGTTCTGATCCTATCTTCAATAACAGAAGGTTCCCATCAAATGTAGCCTGCCTGCCTTACTGTTACCTTTTTTCCAACACTAAGAAATTTTATTTTTCTTTATTATTGAGCCTGTTATAACTCATCAATGACCTGGGAAGAGTTCTGTCCTTATTTTGCATAAAGTGAACACCAGGCTCACAGAGATAAGTATTTTTTAAATATAGTTAAGTATAATTGTTCATGTAACTCACCCCATCATTCTAATGCCTCAAGGAATGCATTTGAAGCCACTTAGGCTAGACATGGTGGCTCAGGCCTGCAATCATGATACTTAGAATGTGAAGGTAGGAATTTCAGGTTTTCAATGTCATCCAAAATGAGAATGGTCAATAGGTTGTGGTTGGAGTATGAGACTAAAATGAGCCATCTTAGAAATAAGACCAAAATGCTTTCACCCTAAAATTAAGGCCTAAGATTTCTCCTTTTGGGAATAGGCCATTAGATACTGAAACCAGTCAGTTCAGATCCCAGAAACCAGGAAGTGTAAAAGTACAGAGTTACAAGATAGTCATGAGGTAATGCCTACAGGTTATGGAATGTCTTCTCCCTGGTTTCCAGGTAACTGACCAAAGAAATGCCCCCACCTGAGGGCAGCCAATGAGAAAGGTGGCTGGCAACCATTCCCTTAGAAGTAATTTCTAGAAGTCCCTAGAAGCGAGCCAATCAGAATTGTACCTGTACTAGCACCCCTAAATGATGTAACCTTGTGATTTTTTCCCTTTAAAAACTGAGCTTACAGATAGGTGGGCACTTCCTCCAGCCTCCACTGCATTGGATGTATTGGATGAAGTCCCTCCCAAGGCTTGTATTGCTTCTGGATATCCAGAATCAAACCTTGCTTTTGCATTCTGGCATGCTCATCTTTGGTGGTCTATCTGGGGGTCGAGATCTGGGCATGACAGGAGGACCATAGAACCAAGGGAAACTGATTGGCTGGGGACAATGTACATAGTCTTCCTTGCAGCTCCAGAAATTCAAGGCCAAGGCAACAGCAATTGTTAGCTGAGGTATTTACCACGTCATGTTTACTATTATTTATAATGTTTTCCTATTCTTGAGAACGTTTTTTGTCCAAGGCACCTAGATCACTTGGGGATAAAACCCTTGTTGCTCACTAAATAGTGGCATTCTCCTGCAGGTGGGCAAATTAGTCTTGGGCAGGGATGAGCTCTCTATTTGCTTATCCAATATAATGTATTCATCCCTGAATCTTTATAAACACAACCAACAGAATTGGACTCAGCAGGTTTTATTCATGTATTTATGCATCCATATTCTCACATGCTTAACAAGGAAGAAATTTGAAGGGATGGAGAGAGGAAAAGAAGGAGGGGAAATGATTTATTACATATTAATTTGTGAAACCAAAATGAGCCATCTTAGAAATAAGACCAAAATGCTTTCACCCAAAAACTAAGACCTAAGATTTCTCCTTCAAGGAATAGGCCAATAGTTACTAAAACAAGTCAGTCCAGATTCCAGAAACCAGGAAGTTTAAAAGTACAGAGTCACAAGGTAGGCACGAGGTAATGACTGCTGGACTATAGAATGGTCTAACCCTGGTTTCCAGGGTAACTGACCATAAAAATGTACCCACCTGAGGGCAGCCAATGAGCAATGGTGGCAGGCAACCACCCCCTTAGAAGTAAGATTAAGCCATGATTTCGAGAAAGCCCCTAGAAGCGAGCCAATCAGAATTGTACCCGTACTAGCACACCTAAATGACGTAACCTTGTGATTTTTCCCTTTAAAAACTGAGCTTGCAGGTAGGTGGGCACTTCCTCCAGTCTCCACTGCGTTGGATGTATTGGACTAAGTCCCTGCCTAGGCTTGTATTGTATATCCAGAATTAAACCTTGCTTTTGCATTCAGGCATGCTCATCTTTGGTGGTCTCTCTGGGGGTCACGATCTGGGCACAACAAATTGAAATATATGAAAATAAATTTTAAATAAAGAAGTGGCCTAGGGAGATAGCTTAACAATTAAAAGCAGCACCAGTTGTTGTTACATAGGACACAGGTTCCATTTTAACTAGCCATCTCCTGTAACTCTCTTCTGGCCTTTGCAAGTACTCTGTACAAATACCTGGAGGCAAACATCTGTACATATAAAATAAAATAAAGCTTAAAAAATGGAATCCTCTGCAATGATGTCACAGCCCTGAGACAGACAGCAGGCAGGGCAAGTTAAAATAATCTCTGTTGTGCCCAGGTCACAAGACCCCTAAGCAAGACCACCACAGAGCCATTAGCTGATGCAAGCACACAGAAGTTTTGAAGAATAAAACAAGCAAGCTTGGTCACGTTCATCATCCAACAAAGTGGGTGGAGCAAAATGGCCCTGAGCACTCATTTTAAAAGGTTTATAGAGGAAACATTTACATGCAGCTTGGGATTGAATGAGGGGGCTAGGTGTGAGGTAGTTCTTTGAAGTTACTGGCTGAACTATAACCTTGAGGTTACTGATGGCTAACAGGATTTACAGTATTACAGAGACATAAATTTTACTCCCTATGTCCTGCTTTTGTTGAACCCAGGATACATACATTCAGATTTATTGTTCCTGTCCTACTCTCCCCTGAGTTCAATTTCTGGTCAAATGAGCCCATTATTCCCTATATCTTGTTTTGCCAAGTCCAGGATACATAGATTTATTGTCCCAGCCTTAAAAGTTCAACTTCTGATCACTTCTAAAACTACTGGTGAGCAAAAACCTTTGGAAGCGGAGAGGGGGAAGCATCTCTCAAGATGGCTACTGTTTTTTTTTTCCTTTTTCTCCTGATCCTGCATGCTTGTAAGACATTCCATGAAATCAACTTTCTACATACATGGAGAGATTCATTTTATCGGTCCTGATCATGTACAGAAGCTTGAATAATAGAGTTGTGGTGTTTTTTTTTTTTCTTCACCTGTCTATGGAGAAAGATGTGCTGGCTAACAATGGTGCTCATACATGCGTTCTTCCTAGCTTCCTTGTTCTCTAAGTATTCAACTTTCCATGAAAACAACTCTTTGTTATTATTTATTTTGCCAAACTTTGCTCTGAATTTCAGGAATAAAACTCCTTAAGGAGGATGGAGCCATCCTCCAGCTTTCTGATGGGAAAAAGACCTTCTATCTTGTTTGTGATCTAGTTTCTGCTTTTCTTTGCTGTTTGTCTGCAGTCCCTGTGACAACCAGGTAAAAAAGTACCTTCAGTTCACCTGATGTCAGTGTGAAGTCACACAACAAACACTCTCCTTGTGTGTCTTTAAATATCTCTTTAGTTGTTAATATTTTGGGCACCCTTCTACCTGTGTAGCAGGGAATCACTCAACCCCCCATAGTATAGTGGTCTGGACAAGCTAACTAGCCACATTGTGTCCAGGAGGAGGAAGAGAAAATGCCTATTGAGAGCAGGAAGAGAGCAGGTCTGCTTTGCAGCCTGGGGCTAGAGCTATTGAAATGCATATTTCTGCTGATCTAGAAAATGTCTTTTTTTTTTTTTTTTTGGTTTTTCGAGACAGGGTTTCTCTGTGTAGCTTTGCGTCTTTCCTTGAACTCACTTGGTAGTCCAGGCTGGCCTCGAACTCACAGAGATCCGCCTGGCTCTGCCTCCCGAGTGCTGGGATTAAAGGCGTGCGCCACCAACGCCTGGCCTAGAAAATGTCTGTCTGTGATGGAAGGGAGGGACAGGAACCATTGTGCTGTGATTTTAAGCACATTGTAACCCTATGGGATGTGCTCTTGTCACTCAGGTCTCATTAGCCAATCAGGTCCTCCAGGTGACCTGCCAGTCAAAAGTGGTGCAGGGTCCTTCCTGCTGCCAAAGGTTCCAGACTTGGCTTTCAATAGGAGCTGGTGCTATTGGCTTTGTGTGCTGTGCTGTGAGCCCTGCTACAGGGAGTTGAGCAGAGAGCATGGCTGACCTAGGAAACCATGACAAGGTGAGTGAGTTGCTTCTGTCTCCAGATAGGTTGATGCAGATGGTGAGGTGTAGAATCCACTGTGGTCAGTCCTCCCAGGATATGGGTGGGAACCTGTCTGCAGAATCTCTGTCCTCTGAGGTCCCCTGTGGTACTTGAAACTCCCTAGACCCAGGGGCAGCCCTCTGAATCACTGTTGTATGGGCTGTATCTGCTCACAGACCTAGAAGTAGGGAGCTGTGCTTAAAAACATCTTTTTAGCTGGTCCATGGTGGTGCATGAGCCAGGCAGTGGTGGTACAAACCTTTAATCTCAGCACTTGGTAGGCAGGGCCAGGTGGATCTCTGTGAGTTTGATGCTAGCCTAGTCTACACAGTGAGATCCAGGACAGGCACCAAAACTACACAGAGAAACCCTGTTTCAAAAAACCAAAAAAAAAAAATCTTTGAACTTCAACGTGCTTTCGGTGAACCCATGGAAGGCATGATGCCAAACTGGAGAATACCTTCTATTACCATATAGAGGTTCAGTGTTTTGCATTTATTTTTTACATGTAATATCCATTTATAGTTAATTTTGTGGGGGTTGTAAAAGGCATCCCATGCATTGGGTAGCACTCCCTACTAAGGTGTGATATAGATAAATAGAATTGTTGATTTAAAGGATTTACTAATGCTTAGGAGATAGTAATTCTCACAAAATAGCATTTAGCAAAAGGAGGACTTCCTCTAATGCACCCCAACAATAAGTTCATGCTACCCAGGCTGGTTAGAGATTGGAAGGGTAAAATATACTTATGTTCATCAAGATTGTCCAGACATTTGGCTCCAAAGCATTACAAAGGAGGCACTACAGATATATAAGAAGTCACTAGGCCAAAACATATCCAAGAATTAAATTTTAATCTGCTGCTTATTGAGGCATTATAGGGTCACAGACAACCTTAAAGCCTGGCATGCTATAAAGTTCCAGTTTTGAGAAAAGCATACTTCTGCCAGACGGTCAATATGACACCAAGTAACATTTATTTGAAAATTAAAATAGTGTTGTGTTAAGGACTGGCCTGATCAAACAAAGCATTCTTTTAGGCCTTCAGTCAAGGAGGAGGAACATTCTTGGGAGAGCTAATAATAACATGGGGCCTAGGCCATGGGAGCTTACCCTAGGGGCCTGATGTATTGACAATAAAACAGAGCTCCTTCCCTAAGTTCAGGAATATGGTTGAACTGCTAATGTTCGGGAACCAGACCTTTTATGGTGGGGTGGCTTCAGATCCCACATGGGGCTATGGTTTACAATACCAGCATCACTGATGGGCTTACTCAGTAATGTTCTTGAGTGCCCTGTGTTCCCCTTTATGGCAATGTTTGATTAGTCTCCTCCTGAGTCTGTCCCATTGTATGATGGTTTCTGCTGACTTCATAGAAGTCATCTGTTCCCTTCCATTTCACTCCCTAGAAGTAGTATACAAGATGCTATTTTCCTTAACAATCTTACACGGCATGCAACATAGCTTGTGCAAGACCTCCCCAACCCAGAGCCAAAACTTTGCTCTGAATTTCAGGAATAAAACTCCTTAAGGAGGATGGAGCCATCCTCCAGCTTTCTGATGGGAGAAAGACCTTTTATCTTGTTTGTGATCTAGTTTCTGCTTTTCTTTGCTGTTTGTCTGCAGTCCCTGTGACAACTAGGTAAAAAGTACCTTCGGTCACCTGATGTCAGTGTTAAGTCACACAACAAACACTCTCCTTGTGTGTCTTTAAATATCTCTTTAGTTGTTAATATTTTGGGCACCCTTCTACCTGTGTAGCAGGGAATCACTCCACCCCACATAGTATAGTGGTCTGGACAAGCTAACTAGTCACATTGTGTCCAGGAGGAGGAAGAGAAAATGCCTATTGAGAGCAGGAAGAAAGCAAGTCTGCTTTGCAGCCTGGGGCAAGAGCTATTGAAACGCATATTTCTGCTGATCTAGAAAATGTCTTTGTCTGTGATGGAAGGGAGGGACAGGAACCATTGTGCTGTGATTTTAAGCACATTGTAACCCTATGGGATGTGCTCTTGTCACTCAGGTCTCATTAGCCAATCAGGTCCTCCAGGAGACCTGCCAGTCAAAAGTGGAGCAGGGTCCTTCCTCCTGCCATGGGTTTCAGACTTGGCTTTCAAGAGGAGCTGGTGCTATTGGCTTTGTGTGCTGTGCTGTGAGCCCTGCTACAGGGAGTTGAGCAGAGAGCATGGCTGACCTAGGAAACCATGACAAGGTGAGTGAGTTGCTTCTGTCTCCAGATAGGTTGAAGCAGATGGTGAGCTATAAAATTCACTGTGGTCAGTCCTCCAAGGACCTGGTAGAAATCTGCCTGTAGAATCTCTGTCCTCTGAGGTCCCACGTGGTATTCAAAATTCCCTAGACCCAGGGGCAGGCCTCTGAATCACTGCTCTATGGGCACTATCTGCTCACAGACTTGGAAGTATGGGAGCTGTGCTTAAAAACATCTTTGAAGCTGGGCTGTAGTGGTGGCATGAGCCTTTAATGCCAGCACTTGGGAGGCAGAGCCATGTGGATCTCTGTGAGTTTGTTGCTAACCTGGTCTACACAGTGAGATCCAGGACAGGCACCAAAACTACACAGAGAAATCCCATTTCAAAAAACCAAAAATAGCTGGGTGGTGGTGGTGCATGCCTTTAATCCCAGGATTTGGGAGGCAGAGCCAGGCAGATCTCTGTGAGTTCAAGGCCAGCCTGGGCAGCCAAGTGAGTTTCAGAAAAGGCACAAAGCTACACAGAGAAACCCTGTCTCGAAAAGCCAAAAAAAAAAAACAACAACAACAACAAAAATCTTTGAACTTCAACATGCTTTCTGTGAACCCGTGGAAAGCAGGATGCCAAATTTATAGAATACCTTCTATTAACATAGAGAGGTTCAGTGTTTTGCATTTAATTTTTATATGTAATATCCATTTATAGTTAATTTTGTGGGGGGTTGTAAAAGGCATCCTATGCATTGGGTAGCACTCCCCACTAAGGTGTGATGTAGATGAATAGAATTGGTAACTAAAAGGATTTACTAATGCTTAGGAGATAGGAATTCTCACAAAATAGAATTCTGAGGAGGGAGGACTGCCTCTAATACACCCCAACAATAAGCACATGCTACCCAGGCCGTTTAGAGATTAGAAAGGTAAAATATACTTATGTTCACCAAGATTGTCCAGACATTTGGCTCCAAAACATCACAAAGGTGCCACTACAGATATATAATAAGCCACTAGGACCAAATGTATCAAAGAATTAAATTATAACAAGCTGCTTATTGAGGCATTATAGGGTCACAGACAACCTTAAAGCCTGGCATGCCATAAAGTTCCAGTTTTTTTGAGAAAAGCATACTTCTGACACATGGGCAATATGACACCAGGTGACATTTATTTGAAAAGAAAAATACTGTTGTTTTAAAGACTGGCCTGATCAAGCAAGGCTTTCTTTTGGGCCCTCTGTTAAGGTGGTGAAACATTCTTGGGAGAGCTTGGGGCCTAGGCCTTGGGAGCTTACCCTAAGGGCCTGATGTACTGACAATAGAACAGAGCTCCTTCCCTACGATCAGGAATATGTTTGAGTGAACTGCTAATGTTCTGGAACCAGACGTTTTATGGTGGGGTGGCTTCAGACCCCACATGGAGCTGTGGTTATTAACACAAGACCACTGGTGGTCTTACTCATTAATGTTCTTGAGATGCTCTGTGTTCCCCTTTAGGCACTGTTTGATTAGCCTCCTCCTGAGTCTGTCCTATGGTATAATAGTTTCTGCTGACTTCAATGAATCATCCATTACCTTCCATTTCCCCCTAGAAGTATTATACAAGATGCTATTTTTTTAAAGAAGCGTACATGACATACAATATAGCTTGTGCAAGAACTGACCAACCCATCTCTTATCTTTACTACTTTCCACTTTTCCCATAATTCTCATCCTCTGTCAGCTTTAACCCAGCACAATGTCACTAAAGAATGATCTGCTGTCTCAGGTGTCTGGTAAGTTTAAAAAATAATTCTGGTGATATTTTTGGTATCTAACTGACCTATCTGCCCAAATGGCTAAACCTACAAGTTGCCTGTCTCTATTTACATTGTTCAAAGTGCAACCTGGAGCATAAAGTTAAAAGACACAAGGATGAATGCACATGTTGAATGCAAAATGTGTCAAGGCTGTCTCCTATTTAAGCATTTGCCAGCGATGGATACATACTATCATTAATGGGATTTTTCTTTATTAATAGCATGGGTATGATTTCTCCCTGGGAAGTCATATTAATACTAGGACAGCCGAATTTCCATCCTGTTGTAAAAATGTTTTGGAGAGAAGCTCTTTTATGTTGACGAGGGTGTCCTTGATTCCACTCTCTTGCCCTCCAGGCCAATGATCTCACTGTTCTCTATACTACACCTTCAAAATGCTTAAATTAAATGACTGTACCACCTAAGAGTTTTAAAATTATCCATTTGAGTCATGTAGTTGACTATCCAATGAAGTCACCAGAAAAGATTTCAAATGTGGAGCATTGCTTATGACTCCAGACCAAATAGCGGAAATAGTTTATTGTGCACACTCCAGGGGGAAGCAGAGTAGACAATCACCTGCTGGAGTCACTACTGTAAAAAAAGACCTGATTATGGTAGCAAGAGTTGTTTTATAATTTCGCTTCAGGTTTTAATTTATGTCACATGAATGATCACAGACCAGACTGTGTGAGTGTAGAGTTTCAGGAAATTATCTTTAGCCAATGAATATTGAATTGCAATTAGGCAATTCTTCTATGCAGATATGTCAAATCCTGCTTAACACAGTTATGTCAGCTCAAAGGTTTGAGAAACAGGTCAATGATTATAACTCAATGTGCCAATTATATATCTCAGTGGCCAAAATATGCAAATGAGCAGGATCAATCTATTTCATATTAATGACATCCCCTCCACTAGGGAAGGGCCTATTCTTTTTCAAAATCAATATAGCTTAATTTTTCATGTTAAAAATACATTATTTATATCATTTTTAAGATTACTTATTGGTATCATTGTTTAGTGGATTACTGCTCTTATCTCAATTTGTTTCTGTTCTCCAATGTCTGTAGGTAATCAGTAGTTTTATTCCTTTTCTCTCAAGTGATGTTGATTATTAATTTCTGTGTAGAGCAATGTCTCCCTTAGTTTAAGCTTTCCTCATTCTATGTAATTGAGAATTTCATTGAACAGCTAATCCTGCTTCTGCTGCCCAGTGCTGGGAAAAAAGTCCTCCAATTCCTTCCATTCTGGGCCTTGACTGGTCAGTAAGAAGATAAAATAAACCAGTTAATGAGGGATCTCCTATCTCTCTTTCTTTCAGTGGAGAGTTATAAATGAAGAGGGACCTGTGCAAAAATTGAGTTCATTGATCAACTTTGAAGCTGGTGGAGTCACAGTGCAGAAAGGGAGAGACAGGTTGGGGGTTGACAGATTTCCTACTTCAAGAGTACTTGAGAATACCTATGTGAAATTAGGTAATCAAGTTTAGATGTTCCATAAATGTCCTTTTTGTCCATTTCTTGGGGTCCACACACAAGGGCAATCAAGAATCTGGATAAAGTCCTGACACTATCATGAAATTAAATTGCTATAGTTACAGTAGTACAATCAAAATATATGTAGGTAAAATGTGGCCATGCCTGATGGGACTGTTATTTTTGAGGTTTTAGATATACACCCAGAAATAAAGGTTTGAGAAATCTTTCATGTGTTCTAATACAAATCCCTAGACTCTGGAGTACATGGCCGTTACAACCGTTTCAACTTTTCAAAATATGTTTTTGAGATTTTATCTACATCATAACCACATCCTCTTTTCTGTCTCTAAGCCATACCATGTCCACTCATTGTTTTCTAATTCGGGGCCTGTTTTTCTTTAACAAGAGTTATGCAGTAACAACAATTACTGTGTGAATGTGACCTTTTTTGGCTACACAATTTCCCAGCTATGATGAGGCAATGGGTTGGTTGCACTGCGTATTGAGTATATAATTAAATGTTCTCCTAAAGGAACCTGTGCTTTGGATGAGGAAGAGGATATGCTCTAAGAGAGTAGAAGAATGTCCACAAAAAAATGGGAACTTTCTAGACTAGGACCCTGTCTCCTGGGCTGGAAGGGCAGAGCTGGAAGGACTGTGCTTTCTGTTTCTTTCGATCTCTGATCACCCAGTGGGAGAGCTGCTGGTATTTTGAGGCACAACTGGGTGACCCTAGCCAATGAAAGACTTATGGAATACTTTTCAATCAATAAGAAGAGTGGCAGGTAGCTTGCAGATTCATTCCAGGATTATGTTCTGCTTCTGCTGTAAATATTTGTAAGGAAGATCACCAGCTATGCCATGGGGAGGATAGGGTATTCAGAGCAGGTCTGTTGAGCTTTTATGTCTGTTGGTATTTGGATGGATGATGAGCCAGACTGTGGTTCTGTTGGTCTTTGTGGTGACCTGGGCAGTGGTCCTTGTACTTTGAGCATCACTGTGAATGGATTTCTAGGGTAGGGGGAGAGTAGAGTCCTGGCATAGGAGGATGTTATTCTTGTAATATCACTGACAAGTGTGTACTCACAGGCAAGCTTTTGGTGTGCAATTGGAAGACACATTAGAACACTGAAAGTCTGGTTTCTAGAAGTTCTGAATATTGCATTCCAATTTTAGGTTTCTCTCATAAATGTTTTCAGTATTTTAGAAACTGGTAAAAAGATGGTGATGTGGATTGTGTTTCAGCAGTCCATAATTAGAAGGCTTTTCACTTTCTGCTACCACCAGCTGCAATGGTGTGATTCAGCAAAGTTTAGTTCTAGGGGAAAAGGAGTTTATGAGCTACAGAGGTTTTTAGGTGTGCATGGTGTTGGTTAGATAGATTGGATAGAATTCATATTTAGTGACATAGTCTATGTGACATAATAAATTTTTTTCTATGTTGCTTTCTAATTGGACATCAGTGGAGCTGTTCTTACCTGAAACCACAGGGAGGCATAAGGGGCTAGAGAGCCATAGCAAGAGATCACCTCCTTTTGCAAAGAGAGGTCTAGAGCATGGGGCTTCTGCCTTTGTAAGAAATATCAGTAGTTTGAGGGTTAAAATCAATTGTTCAAGGATTACTTTGAGTTAATTTTGTGGTAGTTGTGAAGTCTGTGCTTAATTGCTTTCTATACACATAGAATCATAAGTAGCTGGGTAACATTGTTCAAGATGACACTTTTCCTGGTTACCTTTGGTCTCTGATTTATTGTTGACTATATTTTTCTGCCTTTGTTTTTTGTCTTTCTCTCTATCCTCTTTTTTTTTTACAAATATTATACTCCTTGTTTGCTATAGCTTAGTAATAAGTATAAAAATCATATTATGTCAACCTGTGTACAATTTTTTTTTTATAATCCCAGTGATCACTTTGAGTGTTTTCATTGTGAAAGTAGCTTTGTAATCAGTTATCGTGTTGTAAATTGTTGGACATTGTTATTGGACTGTGTTCATTTTATGCTACAAATTTACCATAAGCAAAAACTTCATTTTGATACATCATGTTCTCAAGGATCATTTATTTGCTTCTGTATTTATTTAGGTTGAGTTTATATGTGAACAACTTTTGGTTTATTGGATAAAACATGTCATGGTTTTGGCAGGTGACTCAACACATATTCTTTTTGAGAATGACCTGAGTTCTGATACCAACACTCAATTTAAGAGGATCGTAATCATCTACTGTTCCAGATCCTGTATATGTATGGAAAACATTCTTTCTCATGTACAAACATATGCAAAAATTGCAAAAGAAAAACTTGTTTTCAAAATGCTTATGATTTATAAAGCAATTAGAGCAAAACAAGTTGTTTTAGGTGTACACTGATACTTTCAAAATCTATTGTTTTTTATTTTGTTTTAAAAAGTTTTCATTTCTTCACTTTGCTTCATATTTATAAGCAATCATTAATCATAGGGGGAAAATGGTGTCTAAATGTTCTTAACAGACTTCCTTTTCTTTATCATAAAAGAATGAAATTCTCTTAGAAGTCAAACTATTTTCTATAAAATTAAAACATCAGAAAACTTGAAGTGAATTTCTCCAATTTTGGTGGCAGATCTTCCTCACACAACACATTTCCTATTATTGGCAAAAGAGAGAATTATTGTACAGGATGTGTGCTGGTCAGTGATTTCTTGTAGATTGATTTAAATTAGAATCTTTTGTTCTTGTTTAAGGGACCATGGTATATTTGTAGGTATCTTTTTCCATCTCACTTTTTTCTGCAGTGACATCTATGTTGTTAGTTTTATTTTCAGCTAATTACATTGTTGTTTCTCTGGAAAATGATGGACCTTCAACAATTTTGTATTCTGAAAATTTCTTGTTATGAGTTTGTTGTTTATTGGTTGGTTTGTGAATTTTTTTGTGGAGATAAAGTTTTAGTTTTCTCTTCTTGATCTTAGATGCTTGTCTCTTCACATTTCCCAGCATATGTGTGGTTTCTGGTTGTTGTTATCTTCATGTTTCTGGTTTTGCAGCTTAAGTGATTGATACAATTAATACATTGGCATTGGATCTTTAAAAACCTCCTCATAGACTATTTTTTTTTCTAATTAGCTTCAGCTGTAAGCATGACATAACATAGAGTCATCTCATGGTACATCAGTTGAGAGCGTTCCTAGACCAAAATATCTGGTTGTTAAGTCTGAGAGAGATTGAGCTGATTTTGATTGATGTGGGAAGGCTCTTCCACTGAGTTGGTAATATCTCTAAAAAAATGGACCTGGACTGGATAAGAGAGGTTGCTTAGCATGGAACAGTGACAAAGCAAAAGAGAAAGCCTGAAAGCAGTTCTTCCTTATATTTTCTCTTCATATATTAGCTTAAATTTCTATCCTAAGCACAGAGACAAATAGCCAAACAAACGGAAACACATGAAATATGAACCAATGGCTGAGGGGTCACCAACTGGATCAGGCCCTCTGAGTGGGTGAGACAGTTGATTGGCCTGATCTGTTTGGGAGGCATCCAGGCAGTGGGACCGGGTCCTGTGCTCATTGCATGAGTCGGCTGTTTGAAACCTGGGGCCTATGCAGGATCGCTTGGCTCGGCCTGGGAGGAGGGGACTGGACCTACCTGGACTGAGTCCACCAGGTTGATCTCAGTCTGTGGGGAAGGCTTTGCCCTGGAGGAGATTGGAATGGGGGGCGGGCTGGGAGGAAGGTGAGGGGGGCGGGAGGGGGGAGAACAAGGGAATCTGTGGCTGATATGTAGAACTTAATTGTATTGCAAAATAAAAATTTAAAAAAAAAATTTCTATCCTAAGCTCCCACAAGGAGGGACTGTGGCCTAGGGGTATTAACCAAAAATAAAAAACAAACAAACAAACAACAAAAATTATCCCCAAAAAACTTGTTAATTATCTGAGTTGCTTCTGGTTCGAGAATTTAATCACACCAACAGAGAAGAATTTTGGAATAAAAAAAATAAAGGTACCTAAAATATGATATTTTTTACTGCAAAGGAATTGAATTGTTACTATTTTGAATTGAATTATTTTGTTGTTTTGTTTTCTAGCTCAGGAAGGCCATTGATTCATGGCATCCCAGCTTCTGAATGCTGGGGTTATATATATCATGTGATTCTATTAATAATAAATGGTTAGTGTTAAATCAGAAGGCCTAAGTTTATTGTTTCTTGTAGGGTTAGAAAGGAAAGTGGTTCAGCCAATAGAGCTATATAAGAGAGTCCACAGAGACTGAGGGCATTTGTTCACATCCATTGTGCCATTCACACAATGAGAGAATGATATGGGGAATTTAAAAACAAATACTCAACAAGTTCAGGATAATGGTAACCAAGTTTTACTGCTTGTCAGGATTGCAGTAAGACCTTACTCCAGCTTACTCAACACCATCTAAGTTACTCTGACTCATACTAGTTAGGAGATGGATCCTAGAAAATGGAATTTTAAATAAGAATTATTTAATGTTGGTACTTGCAATTTGCAGCCCTAGAGAGTTTCAGAGAAGTATGAAATCTCAAGTTAGTGTCATGTGGAATCTTCACACTAGAGTGATTATTTGCTAATACATGTATTCTATACATTTTAAAGTTTAAGGACTTCCCCGTCACCTGCCTATACTAATGGGTGGTATTATAATTTGTATATCTACAGGTGCCAACTTTGTCCTGTGACAAAGGTATCTATCTAATTTTTAGCACTAGAAAAGTTTCAAAGTGGTGTTAACAGCTTCATAGACCAGTGGATATAGGGAATTTGGGTAATTGTAGCCACTGTTGCTTCAGGTAAAATAATATTAATCACTAAAATCTCCCCAATCATGAAATTCACCTAAGATGGTTAAGTTGTAAACCTGAGTTAGTTCTTGTTTGTTCAAAAAGCAATCACACAAGACAGTATATTTGCACTGACTTTAGGTGCCACCAATTATTTTATAAAGTTTGTTTACAAGTATTAGTGAGATATTGAGATGACTCATCAAGTCAAAGCACATTGCTGTACAAGTGCAATAAGCTTGTTCCTGGGAACTCATGATAGAGAGAAACAAGTTCTCCAAGTTGTTCATTGGCCACTATATATGAGGTCCAGCATGTATGTGCACTACACATCAAACACATACCCAAATCACACACCTCCCTCTTTCACACACACACACACACACACACACACACACACACACACACACACACAAATACATGCACAATATACATATAAACATGTATACCACACAAAATATACACACACTGCTCTCACACACAAACTATATACACAAACACAAAAACACATACACACAAATATGTGCACAAAGTCACACAAACATAAACAGAGACAAAGATCACATAAACCACACACACCACACAAACAGATACACACAAACACATGCACAAACACACACAATTCACACCAAGAGACATACACAGACAAATATACATACGTACACCCTGAAAGAAACTTTTAAAAACAGTATTAGTATTTAAAGAACACTTCAGATATGTGTTGAATAAATCTGCACAGAACTGGATGTTTTTCTTTGGTTTGTTATTTTTTAATTGTATGACATAACAGCATGTTCTGACAAAGACTTACCCTATAAAAGTAGTCATTCCTGGTAGCGTAACATAAATATTTGTCAAGTGTGATACTTTGAATACTTTGGCTACTATGAGGAGAAGTTGCATAAAGTAATTTTGAATTTAATATTAGTGGTTTAGAAGAATGATTTTGAATCTTTATCAGTACCATATAAGGCAGTAATTGTATATGATGGAAGCAGATGCAGAGATCCATAGCTAAGCAATGGATTGAGCTCCTGGAGTCCAGTCAAAGAGAGAGAGGAGGGATTACATGAGAAGATCATGATGGGGAAACCCACAGATACAGCTGACATGAGCTAGTGGGAGCTCAAGGACTCTGGACTGACAACTGGGGAACCTCAATAAGACCAAATTAGATCCTCAGACTGTGACTCACAGTTGTGAGGCTCTGTAGTGCGTGGCACCTCTGAAAGTGGGACCAGGATTTATCCCTACTGGATGAACAGGCATTTTGGAGCATTTTGCATATGGAGGGATACCTTGCTTAGCCTTGATGCAGAGGTGTTGGGGGCTTGGTCCTGCCTCAGCTTGATATTCCAGACATTGTCAAATCTGCATTAGAGACCTTGCCCTCTCTGAGGAGTAGATGGGATGGGGTGGGTGAAGGTGGGGTGAGCAGGTTGAGAGGAGGAACAGGGAACTGTGGTTGGTATGTAAGATGAAAAAATACTTTTAAATGTTAAAAAATCAATCCTAAAAAAAATGGCTGTTACTTTTGGAGACACTGAAATTTTAAAGACTCTTAAAGCTTAAGTAATAAAGAATTTTATATTTTGATCTAATAAAAATAGACTTTGTTTGGATTTGGTTTCATTTTTGACACATTCTGTTTCTGTAGCCCTAGCTGTCATGAAGCTTTCATATAGACCAGGCTGGCCTTGGACTTAAACACAGATCCTCCTGCCTCTGACTCACAAGTGCTGTGAATAAAAGCTTAAACCAGCATGTCTGGCCTTCATTTAGGTTCTTTGAAAGAGTCTCAATATGTTTCCTTGATGGTTCTGGCATTGCTGAGCAGAGCAGGCTGGCTTCAAGTTCAGAGATCTGGTTGCCTTGAACTCCAGAGTCCTGGGATTAAAGTCTATGTTGCCACATCTGGCTGAGATAGTCTTTATATGTCCAATAAATGTCAATGTAGGTTTTACTTTGAAAAAGCAGAATAAATCAATGGGGGTAAAAATTTTTGGCCAGGCTTACTTATTTTGTGATCTGGTCTTTAGTTGGCTGAGGTGGCTTTTAATTCCATACTCATGAGAGGATGGCCTTTTCTTGTAGCTCTTAGCCCCACACAAGTCACTGCCCAGCTTATGATTTAAACATGTAAACTGTGACAATGTTGCTCCTTTTTTCATACTGCACAGGTTTTGGTTCAGAGTTAAGGAATAATTTTGTTTTACATTCACATCTGCTTGATTTCTGTTTGCTGTTTGTCCTTTGCGGTCCATGTATTCACAAATTAGTTCTAAATCATCATTATTACTCATCTTTTCTTTTAAAAAATCTTATTTACTCTTAGAATTATGATCTTTTGCATATCTTGGATTTATTATTCCAGACAATTTCATCTTGGAGTGAAACCCAGGCAGGGCTCATGTTAGGCATTGCTCTACCACTGAGCTGCTTTCTTACTTAGAAATACTTGTGTGTTTTTTGAACATTTTTTGGTATGATCTCAGTAAATAGATAAATCTCTTTGCTTAGTAAATCTTTCCTATGAGATTTTACTTCCTCTATGTTTCTTATAGTAGAAAATTTTACTATTAGATGACTTCATTTCTCAGTTTTTAAGGCTTTTTGTTTCATATATCTTGTCTTTGAACAAAGACTCATGTTTTTCTTGTGGATAATATTGAGACTGTGTAAGGAATTGTCTTTCATTTTGTCACAAAGCCTAAAAAAATTGTAGCTAAATTATATTTAGCTTGTTTTTAAAATTATAAATAATGAATTAATCAATATATCTGAGCTAGTTTTGTTGGGTAACTTTCCTGGAATTCATCAATACAGATCATGCTAGTCTCATTCTTGGGGTAATCCTACTACCTCCTAAGAGCTGAGATTACAGGTGTGTGTCCAATAAACTATCATTTATTTTCCAGTTACTTTCTCCCCTCATAAATGTCTAATTAAATGATTGTGTATTGCAGCAAATGTGAAATCAGCTAGCAAATGTAGCTCTTGCTTACAAGTAGATAATCAATGGGCTAGATTTTTTTTATTCTTCAGTCGGAAGTTAGTTAGGATTTTTGAGTTCGGATTACTTAAATTCAGGACACATTTTCAGTCCGATGGTAGTATGGAGACTACTATATTTAAGCGATGCTATTATTACTTTTCTATAACAGAAATAATGTCCCAGAATGGTCTAGACAAATACAAATTAAGGAATAAAGTTTTCCTACACTCTCAGAGTATGTTCTTCTAGGCCACTGAGAACAGGTTATGGTCCTTATAGGGGAACTCAGTGCCTTGCTTTGTCACAGAGATAAACCTGGTTATCCAGTGTGGCTTTTAGGACCAGTTTGGGGTTTTCTAGAAGATAGTAGTTGTAATTTAAGGTTTCCCATGTTTGTACTTTGCCTACATGTACCTCTTGTATTTCTGGTACCTATCAAAGCCAGAAGTAGATGTCAGATTCCCTGCAACTGGAATAAAAGATGACTATGAGCTTCCATGTCAATGCTAGAAATCAACCCCAGGTCCCCAATAAAAGTCATCAATGGTTTTACTTGCTAAGCCTTTGCTACATCCCCTCAGTTTTTGCCCCCATTATAGGGAATCTGTTTGATCTTGTCTCCATTAGACTTTAGTGCTATTGTGTATTTAGTTGAGTTGTTTTTTGTTTTTGTTTTTGTTTTGCAACAGGCTCTCAGGTAGCTCAGACTGACCTTGAACACCTTTGAATACTTGAACTTATGATCCTTCTTCCATGTTTCAAGAAGTGCTGAGATGACAAGTGTGCACCACTACCACAGCTTTTATGGGTCACAGCATCTCCTCTGACTCCACCTTTTTTTCTTGTTCTATCTCTCTTGGATTACCCACTTCATTCTGTTCTGCCTTGTCATAGGCCTTAGTAGTGTCTTTATTAACCAATGGAAGCAACACATACTTACAGAATACAGCTGTGTATGTCCCACTTTATGACTTGGTGGGTTGGATAACCTCCAGCTGACACTGGGCAGTTCAGGTCATATGGTAAAGGGGTGGCCCACAGTCAAATGTTCAGTTTCTCCCAGTGACTGGAAATAATGGGATGTGCTCTCATGCTTGACAATATTTATTTTTGAAAATGATTCTAAGGGCACCAGTGACAGACACTTCAAATGACTTTAAGAGGTATTGTGTTGTTCTAATTCTCCAAAGCTCCGTTTCTTGTATGTAATTCAGTTCTCTTTCTCTCTCTCTCTCTCTCTCTCTCTCTCTCTCTCTCTCTCTCTCTCTGTGCATGTGTGTGTGTGTGCATGCATGTGTGTGTGTGTGTGTGTGTGTGTGTAGACTGTGGCATAGGCTTTAAAACTCACAATGATCTTCCAGCCTCTGTGCCCAGTTTGCTGGCAGTAAAAGAATGCACTACCACTCACAGCTTGAAAAATAATTTTTATGGTCAAAGTTTCCTCTTCTTATGGTGGACAGGGAAGTGAGGAGATGGTGTCAGGACTCCTGACACTGATGTTAGAGAAATCAGTTAGTCTCTGTATGTACTGGGAATGGAAGCTGTAAGCTCTGAAAGAATCTTCAGTGCTCTTAACTGGTAAGGTATTTTCTAACCTAAGTTTTCTCTTCTTGATTATGTTTCCTGTCCAAGGTAGCCGAGTCAGGGTCAGATACTAGATGCTGATTAAAAATAGAGTTCTCCTGAGAGAATTAACCTCAGACAAGGATGGCTCCCTAATTCTTTAGCCAATACAACATGGTTGGCCCATTATCCATATACATAAAACCAAATATGGATGCAGCAGATTGTATTAATGTATTTCAGCATACTTAATAACCCACACTTAAAAAGGGAGAATTTGGAAAGAATTTGAGAAGGGATGGAATGAAGAGATAAAAGAGGAAAGTGATGTAATATCTTTTACTTAAAAAATTGTGAAAATAAATTTTAAATAAAAAAGAGCTAGATTGACAGCTAAGCAATTAAGAGCACTGGGTATTTTTATAGAGGACCCAGGTTCCATTCCCAGAACCAAGATGGTAGCTAACCATTTGTTGTAACTCTAGTCCCAGGCTTTCTTCTGGCCTCGGTAGGCACAACACACAGACACATACAGACAAAGCACTGTATAAAAATTTTAAAAAAAATTATAAAAAGAAAAGAATGCAATTATTTACAGTGATGTCATGGCCCTGAGCCAGAAAACTAACCAGGGTTTGTTCAAATGAACTCCTGCTGGTCTTGCACAGAAACAGCTGTGACCTTCTGCTAATCCAGCCTGCTCAGAGGGAAAAGTAGTTTTGTTCTGAGGTTAACTTTTAACATTTCTCTATTCTATTGGTGAACCTTGCCTCTGTAATTTTTTTTTGTAATCCTAAATATTTCATTTCTGTAATTCCCTCAGTTTCTGTTTTTTTTTTTATTTCCATTTTCAGGTCTTAAACAGTTGCATTTGTTTTCTTTAACAATCTGTTTGTTTTTTCTTGGCTTTATTTAAGAGGTTTATTGTTTTACTCCAATTGTTTGCATTTTTCTAGCTTTCTTGGAGTAGTTTATTGGTTTCCTCCCATTGTTTGTTTGTTTGTAATTTCATGAATTTATGTAAAGTATTTATTCATCTGTTAAGGGGCTCTATCATCTCTATATATTTAGTTTCAAGTTTTTTTCCCTTGCATTTCAATTATTTTTGAGTATTTAGGGCCTCCTGTGGTAGGACACCTAGTTTCTGGTGGTGACATAGTGCCCTGTCTTTTATTATGTTCCTCTGCTAGGCATCTGGGTTTAGGGTGATAATAGGTCTAGGTGCTGGTTTATAACATCATCTTTGTTGGATGGGGGTTTTGTTCTGCAGTTGTGTTTGTTCTCTGGAGTTTCAGAGTGTATGTTGAATGAGTGTTGCCTTTTTCCTGACCTTCTCGGCTGGTGTGTTCAAGGGAGAGTGTTAGTTGTGTTAGGGACTGGGAAAAGAGGAATGCAGGGGAGATGATCTTCAGAGGCACTGGAGGCATGGAGAGCAAAGAGAGTAAGCTGCCTCTGATGCTCTACTCCACTGATAGGAGCAAATTTTTAAATCAGCTGTGGGGTAAGAGACAATGTGGTAGATCTGCAGATATCCTAACTGGTCTTCCAGAATATGAGTAAATGACCAGAGGGTGTCTGCCCCACTTGGGTGATGGGATTCTGATATGAGGTGAGTAGGGAAGGGTAGGTGGGGATGGTCTTTGGAATCCACAGGAGACATGAAAAGGGAGAGGAGAAGCTGCAGCTGGAGTTCTGTTTTAGCCCTCATGGCAACCCTAAGGATTGGAACCCTGACAGTGGGGAAGGTCTGTGCATAGTCTTCCTGGTCCCATAACTAACATCTTAATACTGATTCATTAGGTTCCCAGGAATCATTTATTTACTTATTTAGGCTTCTGTTGTGGCTAATCTGTGAAAGACATTTCGTTTATTGGAAAAAAAAGTAATATTTGGGCTAAAAATGTCAGTTAACAAGTATTCTTCTTGGGGAAGTTCAGATATGAGCACCCAAGTTTGGAGGCTTATAATCAACTGCTATTCCAGATCCAGGGGATCTGACATGCTCTTTGTTCTGTCACCTATACACACATGGAAAATATTCCTTCTCATACATACAAATATACACATACAATGGGTCTAGACTTGTTTCAAAAGTACTTGTGACTTACAAAGCAATTAGAGAAATCAGGTTGCTTTATGTATACAATAAAATCATACAATATCTTTAAAAAGTATTGTTTTTCATTTATTTATTTATTTTTATTTCCTCACTCTGATACAGGTTTACGTCTAATCTTCAATCATAGGAAACAAAATTTTTTCTAAATTTTCTAACAGACATCCTTTTCTTTATCGAAGGAGAATGAGATAGTATTAATAGACAAAACTATTTTTCACAATGTAGAAATATCAGGCTTCAAGTGAATGATTCCAATTTTGGAGGAACAGTCTCCTTACCCAACCCATTTTCTATTATTGGTGAAGGAGAGAACTGGAGTGCACAGGGTGAGTGGTGGTCAGTGATTTCTCTTATTTTAATTTTCATTAGAAACATAATTCTCTTTTAAGAGACAAAGTTATATTTGTAGGTCTGTCTTTCTGTCTCCTTTTATCAGTAGTAACATCTGTGTTGTGTGAGTTTTTTTGTATTACCTATGATGTAGTTATATTATTTCTCTGGCAAATGATGGAACTTCACTTATTTTTATTTTATGGAAAATTACTACATTATGTAAGGATCTCCTTAGGTTTTTCATTTGGAGATTTTCAGTAGAAGAACAATTTTAGTTTTCTCTTCTTGATCTCAGAAACTTGTATTTCTTCATTTCTTGGTGTATCTGTTTTGCTACTTGTTATCATCATCAATTTTTTTTGCTATTTAAGTTATTGATGTAGTTGATTCATTGGGTTTGGGTTTGTAAAGTCTCATATATTATTGTCTCTGTGTGTGAGTTACTTTGAGATGTCAACATTTCAGAGCCCACAGTCACCTTTTGGAACATCCGATGAAGATGTGCCACATTAGAACAACTAGTTGCTAAGTCTGTTAGAGATTTTGTTGATTGATGATTTATGGGTGGTAGCCCTTCTACTGAGTGTGCAATATCCCTAAGAAAGTTGGCCTGCACTAGATAAGACAGCAAGTTTGGCATAAAAGAGAATGACTATGTTAGAGAGAAAGCCTGGAAACAAAGATTCCTCATGGTTTTTGCTTTCAGTTGCTAGATTGAATATCTATCCTAAACACTGACAATGGTAGATTGTGATCTGGCAGAATGAGCCAAATAAGCACGTTTATTACCTAGGTGCTTTTGTGTAGAGAATTGAATCAAAGCAAGTTGTAACAGAATGTGGTAGACCAAAAGTGATTTTGTTGTTCAAAGGTGCTGGGAATGATGACTTTTGGGGGGAATGTTGAGCATATCAAAATTTAGATATGTTGAGCATATCAAAATTGGTGAAGGAAAGAACTGGAGTGCACAGGGTGAGTGGTGGTCAGTGATTTCTCTGATTTTGATTTTGGCAGAGGACATAGAAAGCTGCACACAGAGCTTAACTGGTTATTCTTGTAGTACTTTGAATAAAGTACTCTTAAAGGTATTGTGAAGAGTGGAGGTAGAGGTCAAAGGATTTTGGGGGGAATTGAAATAGAAGTCATCTGTATGATATTTTGGCCCCTAACTTTTCTCATTTTGCCAATGTCCTCAAGAAATTGAGTAAGGCAGAAATAAAAAAAAATAATAATGTGGCTGATTTCTTAGAGGGAATATTGTCTCTCTTGGATAGCTATTACTTATGATTCATTCAGTACTACATTAAAAAAATCAAGAAATGGATCATAAAGAAATGAAAAGTCTCCAGGTTGTAGAGAAAACAGCACTATGACTTTGCAGAAGGTAGTCAAATGCTGAACAGAATCATGAATGTTCAGGGAGATTATCACTATTAAAAACATGGCCCTTACTGTACATTGGAAGCTTATCAAGGTGCACTAAGGGTTAGAATCCATCTTTATATGCCCTCAGTTAATGGAGGTATTAGGCAAAGTGATTGCCAGTCCCAGGAAGCAACTTTATTCAAGGCCTGCAGCAACTCTGGTCCAAGTATGACAGAGGCCATCACAACTTACAAACCAAATTTGGGGGAATCATTGATGTTGACCTGGTTATGGAGACAAGAATGATATAAAATTTAAGATTATACATTTTTAGTCTGCATTTTCAGATCAGCTCTGTTGTAGGCATCTGTGTTATTTGTATGGTAAGATCACCAATGAGAAGACTGTGTGAGTTCATTACATGATACTATGAGGATGAAACCTGAGTTGTATTTTGAGACCATAAGATGTTGAAATACTTAAGCTATGAGACATCTTACATGGAGAGCTAGCTGCATATATGGAGTGGAAGTAACCATAGAGAGAGCTGTATGGGAAGTTGTGGAGAGAGAGCCATCTAAGCCCTTTGAAAATGAAGCCCTATGTCTCTGACACAGAAGTACCAGATTCAATGGTTGCCCTGCTGGGTTTCAGTCTTTCCTCACTGTGTCTTAGTTCCTCTCCTTTGGGATGTTAATACGTTTTCTGTGCCATTCACATGTTGGGAATATTTAAATTGTTTTCTCATTTTATAAGATGCCACAATCAAGAATTTGTCTTGAGTGTCAAAAGAGACTTTGGACATTTCAACAGTGAAGGAGTTGTTGCAGACTATGAGAATCATTGAAATGACTAAATGTATTTTCTTCAAGGATGACCCTTGAGCCTATAGTGACCTGGGTCAGAATCTAGTCAACTGAATGAAAATCTCCCAGATAGGATGAGGTATTTGAACATGTGTCTCTCCTTGGTGACTTTCTTTGGGGTACTTGTAGAACCTCTCTGGATAAAATATCTCATTGGGGTTTGTGATATGTGTTTCCATAGCCTCAACACATTTCCTTTTCTATGTATCTACTATGTAGTGGTTGAAGTGAATCAGCCAACTTTCTTCTTCTGCTGCCATGACTTCACCACCAGTATAGATAGTATCACTAAATCACATAAAATACAATTGATGGAATTGGTATTCAATGTTAACTCACTTTGTTAGCCTGAATTTTTTAAAATTTTGTTGTTCCTATTTTTGTTTCTGAAGAAAAAATTTGACTGAGTAGCCCTGACTCTCCTAAAAGTATCTTTGTAAACCAGGTTGGCCTCCAACTCAGAGATTCACCTGACTCTTGCTCCCACATGCTGAGATTAAAGGTTGTTCTACATTCCAGGTTTTTTTTAATATATATTATTGTGGGATGGTCCTATAGTATATGTTGTTTTGCTGAGCTTTACCCCCCAGTTTCAATTTTGAAATTCAGTAGAAGATACCATTCTCTTCCTAGATGTAGTGTCTGGGCCTTCTGAATCATTAGATTACAATTGTGTGACATTCTTCTTGCTTTTTGTGTTTTTTTAATGTTTTTTTTTAATGAATATGATTCTTTTGTCTATGTCCGTGGATATGCACCACACGTTCACCTGTCCTCACAGTAGTCCAAAGAGAGTTTTAGAACCCACAAGCTTGGAATAATAAACAGTTGTGTGAGTCCCCCATATAAGTACTGATAATTGAGCCCATCTATATGCAAGACCAGTAAGAGCACACAACTTCTGAGCCATCTCTCCTTCCCTGTGTTGATTATTTATGATCATTAACGATACTGCTAATGTTATCTTCTTTCTATTTGTACCTCTTTAAATGCACAGTTCCTTTTTGTAAGATTTATTAAAGTAGTTTAAACTGGAGCAAATCAGTTTTCTGGAAGATTAATACAGAACTGGAGTGAATGCCGAACTCTTTGTAGGATCTTCAGTAAAAAAAAAAATCTGAGTTTATCTTATCTGTTTTGTTTATTTGAATGGAAAATTCAGTGCAGATACAGTTAGCATAGACTAGGCTAACTTTCACCTTAGAAGCACACATACCTGCTTCTACCTTCTAAGTTCTGGGATTAAAGGCATGAGCCAAAATACCCAGCTTACAAATCTTCCTTGTAGTTAATAATTGTTCATACAATTTCTCAGATGTGTGCTCAGTACTGTTGAAATGTTTGCTTGTCTCTCTATCTCTGTTAATAGGTATTTCTCTTGTAAGGTGATATCCTGTTCAAAGCATTCAGAAAAAAAAGAGGTGAACCTCCTATTCAGTTTCTTTGTGAAATAAGTTGATGATTTCATTGTATTGTCTGAGTTATAGAATATGTGTAGCCCTCACAAGAATTATGTGGCTATATTATCAAAGAACCACACATTTACAATGTTGTATCATGCTTTTTGTTTCATACATATGGATGGCATATTTATGTATGGCATATTTTAGAATACAGTGACCTATAATGATGTGCATGTCGACATCACTCAGGAAGAGTGGGCATTGATGGATCCTTCACAGAGGAATCTCTACAAAGATGTGATGCTGGAGACCTTTATGAACCTCACTGCTATAGGTAATACTGTAAATTTTTCTTCACAATTTAAATAAGGGGACAACAGTTTCTTGGTTATCGATGCTCTTCTGTAATTCTGACTAAGAATGAGGCAGAATGAGGTGAATAAAACAGGCTTGGTTCTAAGGATCACTGAAGATAGTAATGTAAATTTTTCAGTTTCCTGTAATATTTCATACATTTCCTTGTTTGATATTTTAGGCTACAACTGGGAAGATCTTGAAGTTGAAGAACTTTGTCAAAATTCTCGAAAACATGGAAGGTAATTTTCTTGTGCAAGCTGATACAAATGGGCCTCTGGATATATTTAACTTATCTGGAAGTTTTAATGAAATGAAACATTGTAAATAAACACAGCTCAAAATGCATTGATGATCATTACATGCTTATAAATCACATGCTTATAAACACACATACCTCAATGGCAGGTAAGTGAATTGTGTTTGCAAGTCATCCTTTTAAAAAGGAAGACAAGGAATCAATGCCTTAACAGAAATCATCTGTAGCTAGAGTTTTCCTGCCTGGCCCACCTCAGGACAAAACTCTCTCACCTGCCAGACCCACAGCTGCTCAGACCCAACCAAGTAAACACAGAGACTTATATTGATTACAAACTGTGTGGCTTAGCAGGCTTCTTGCTAACTGTTCTTACAGCTTAAATTGATCCATTTCTATAAATCTATACCTTGCCACGTGGCTTGTGGCTTACCGGTACTTTACATCTTCCTTGTCCTGATGGCGGCTAGCAGTATCTCTCTCACCCAGCTTCCTGTTCTCTCAATTCTCCTCTCTGTTAGTCCCACCTATACTTCCTGCCTTGCCACTGGCCAATCAGTGATTTATTTATTGACCAATCAGCAACACATTTGACATACAGACCATCCCACAGCAATCATCATTTGAATAATACCTTCATCATAGCTATGCTGTACAAATAACAATCCTTTAATTTCATACCATTCAAATTACAAAAGGCATACTCACTGAATGCATGATAAGAATATGTACACAACCTTTTGATAAGCAAATAATCCATAGTAAAAGCATTGTTACTCAAAAAGTTATTCTGTCTTTGATAATTTAGGTAGATAAGTGGTTAGAGTCAAGAATTAAAGTGAGGATGTTGTAGAGATATAGTAATTCCTATCTTACATGTTGATGGGAAAAAGAAAGTCCAACATTAAATAAAATGTGGAAACCTTCTTGTTGTTATTCTTTCTTTAATAGTTATATCATATGTCACTTTGGATACCAGCCATATGAACATAAGGATATGAAAAGAAGTAATGTACATCTCTCAATCTCAGAACAATTACAAAACATGTAGTAGCCCCATGTTGAGCAAACTTGTTGAATGACATTTAAATTTACAAACAATTAGTTTTCCAGCTTAATTTGGATTAAATCAACAACACATCACAGAAAAGACCTATGAGTACTAGGCCTGTGTAAATGCTTCTGTTTGTTCTGGTTCACTTTGGAAATGTAGCATTAATCATAGTATAGGAAAGTTTATCAATAGAGTATGTGATGTAAATGTCTGAATTCTCCCAGTTATCTTCAAATATTAAAAAAATCTCAGAGAAAAATGATGCCATAAATATGAGCCAGGTAATAAAGGGTTTTACTATGACAGGCATGTTCAAATATGCAAAGCCATCCTTAACGCAGGCAACAACATGAATGTACACATCATGTTAAAAACTAAAGATAACATAACTCTTTATATTCACACAAAATTGTAAAATTAATTCATGCAGATATAAAGACTCAACAATGTAATGAATGTGGCAAAGCTATTAAATGTTTCAATTATCCTTGCAGGTGTGAAAGAAGTCATACTACAGAGAAATCACCTGAACACACTCAGTGTGGTCAAGTCTTTGTACATCATAGTCATCCCCCAAAGTATAAAAAAATACATACTGGAGACCAACGCTATGAATATAATCAATATGGTAAAGCCTTTGCTTACCCCACTCATATTCGAGTACATAAAAGAACACATTCTGGAGAGAAACCCTATGAATGTAATCAGTGTTGTAAATCCTTTGCTTATCACAATACTTTTCAAATGCATAAAAGAACACATACAGGAGAGAAACCCTATGAATGTAATCAGTGTGGGAAAGCCTTTGCTCATCACAGTACTCTTCAATTGCATGAAAGAACACATACTGGAGAGAAACCCTATGAATGTAATCAGTGTGGGAAAGCCTTTGCACAAAACGGTGTTCTTCAAGTGCATAAAAGAATACATACTGGAGTCAAACCCTATGAATGTCATCAGTGTGATAACGCTTTTGCTCGTCATAATGATCTTCAAAAGCATGAAAGAACACATACTGGAGAGAAACCCCATGAATGCAATCAGTGTGGTAAATCTTTTGCTTATCACAGTCATCTTCAAGTACATGAAAGAACACATACTGGAGAGAAACCCTATCAATGTAATCAGTGTTGTAAGTCCTTTGCTTATCACAATACTCTTCAAAGGCATAAAAGAATACATACTGGAGAGAAACTCTATCAATGTAATCAGTGTTGTAAATCTTTTGCTTATCACAATACTCTTCAAAGGCATAAAAGAACACATACTGGAGAGAAACCCTATGAATGTAATCAGTGTGGTAAAGCTTTTGTTCATCACAGTACTCATAAATTCCATGAAAGAACACATACTGGAGAAAAACCCCATGAATGCAATCAGTGTGGTAAATCTTTTGCTTATCACAGTCATCTTCAAGTACATGAAAGAACACATACTGGAGAGAAACCCTATCAATGTAATCAGTGTTGTAAGACCTTTGCTTATCACAATACTCTTCAAAGGCATAAAAGAATACATACTGGAGAGAAACTCTATCAATGTAATCAGTGTTGTAAGTCCTTTGCTTATCACAATACTCTTCAAAGGCATAAAAGAACACATACTGGAGAGAAACCCTATGAATGTAATCAATGTGGTAAAGCTTTTGCTCGTCACAATACTCTTCAATTGCATGAAAGAACACATACTGGAGAGAAACCCTATGAATGTAATCAGTGTGGGAAAGCATTTGCTCGTCATAGTTATCTTCAAGGGCATGAAAGAACACATACTGGAGAGAAACCCTATCAATGTAATCAGTGTTGTAAGTCCTTTGCTGATCACAAAACTCTTCAAAGGCATAAAAGAATACATACTGGAGAGAAACTATATCAATGTAATCAGTGTTGTAAATCCTTTGCTGATCACAATGCTCTTCAAAGGCATAAAAGAACACATACTGGAGAAAAACCCTATGAATGTAATCAAAGGGTAAAGCTTTTGCTCGTCATAGTACTCTTCAATTGCATGAAAGAACACATACTGGAGAGAAACCCTATGAATGTAATCAGTGTGGGAAAGCGTTTGCTCGTCATAGTACTCTTCAAAGGCACGAAAGAACACATACTGGAGAGAAACCCTATGTATGTAATCAGTGTGGTAAAGCCTTTGCTAATCACACTGCTCTTCAGTTTCATGGAAGAACACATATTTGAGAGAAACCCTATGAATTGAAACAGTGTGGTACAGCCTTTGCACACCCCAGTCATCTTCAAGTATATAAAAACACATACCGGAGAGAAACCCTTTGAACATTATCAATGTGATAATGCCTAGTGAAAACACAGCAAACCTATAACTGTAAAACATTTAGTGTGTAATTGCTATCTTAAAGCTTTAGAATATAATATTAGACTTTGAAGATCTGAAAAAAGACATACCAAAGGAAATCTGAATATATATAAATTGGTATTATCTTTAGCCAACATACTTACATTCAATTACCAAGATTAATTATTTTGGAAAAAAAATCTAAAATGTCTCAATAATCTTTTCAAGCATTATAATATCTCTTTATTTTGTTTACACCTGTCAACTAATATGGATAAAAGGCCTATAAATTTAAATGATAAGGTAACCCTCTTAGATTTCCTACATCTCTTCAAATACATGAAATAATAAATTCTGGTGTAAAATTTCATAAATGTGTATCATTGCTTTTCTGTTGCTTTGATAATGGATCATATCTAAGTGAACTTAGAAAAGTGTTTAATTTAGCCCTTAGTTCCAGAGCAATACATGAACCCTGTAAAAGTGGCATGGAAACAAGTGACAGTCATGGCAGTTAAAACAAGAGGCTAAGAATTCACATTCTTGTCCTGCAGCATGAAGAAGAATGTAAAGTGGAAATGGTATGCAGATAGAAACTCTCAGGCCAATCCCCAGTGACAGATTTCTTACAGCAGGGTACCATTTCATAAATCTTTCCAAATCATATCATAGACCGAAAATTATTTATTTCTCTAACTTCGAGTCTTTATGCTTTCTTTCTGAAACATGGACCAATTCATGATAGATAAAAACTCTGTAATCATTTAGATGCCTCAAAACTCATGGTACCAGAATTATAATAGAAAAACATTCATGATTGAAAGTTAGTTTTAATATTTGTTTTTATTTTAATTAAGCAATATCTGTATATATTTCTGTGAGTATATGTATGTGCATTCTAGTTCCCAAGAAGGTTAAGCCCTTGGCCCTTCTTATAGCAGGAATTACTCCAAGTCATTGAAAACCAGACCTTGGTCCAGGAAATGAACTTGTAATAAAGGCTTGGCCATTTCTCTATCCCTGTCAACATTTTAATCAGTATTCCTGCTTTTTCCGTTTTTCGAGAGAGGGTTTCTCTGTGTAGTTTTTTGCCTTTTCTGGACCTCACTTTGTAGACCAGGCTGGCCACAAACTCACAGAGATCCACCTGCTTCTGCCTCCCAAGTGCTGGGATTATAGGCGTGTGCCACCACCACCTGGTGCCTGTCAACATTTTAAAGCTCTTTATATTATCTTGATACCAGGAAATATGTATGTACTCACACAAAAGAAACCCTACTTATGTAAACTTTATGTAAGACTTTAGACATCACAATTGTTTTCAATTTCAAGGAAAAAAACTTTGTTTTAAGCCTTTTTCCTTGTAGCTTTGAAGTAAGTAAGTTATTAACCAAGTTCACTAAAGACTGATGTGAAGACTACATTTTGGCTTCTATTTTGCAACATGAGAGATAGATATTAAAGGGTGCTATATGTGTGACAAATTCAATTAGTGAAGTTTATTTTGTGGTTCTTTCACTTCTTCTGTGGTTTTTGTTCATCTTTTTTGACTTTCATGTAGTAAGAGGTATTTGTCTGCTGCAATATATTAGAATGAGATGGCGATCATCTAAGTGTTTCATTTTTATTTAAGTCTCAGGCAGTATGTGATCACACTTTTCAAGTAAGGGTGTTTGTGAAAGGGTGGTGGATTTTTGTTCTTGATTTTGTTTTTAACATTTTTTTCACAAATTCCCTTGAAATATTGTTTGTTATCCAGCTTGGTCTGAATGTCAGTAATTAGTCATGGATACATTAGAATTCATGATCCTTGTGTGTCAGTTTCCTGAGCACAAGTCTAAGCGTATATGATGTACTTTGATTGATTGTTGTTTTGTCAAAAGTGTAGGGAAAAGGTGCTGGGTAAAGAAACCCAGAATGGCTGGGCAGTGGTGGTGCATGCCTTTAATCCCAGCACTCGGGCGGCAGAGGCAGGTGGATCTCTGTGAGTTCAAGGCCAGCCTGGTCTCCAAAGCGACTTCCAGGAAAGGTGCAAAGCTACACAGAGAAACCCTGTCTGGGGAAAAAAAAAGAATCCCAGAATGATCCTGGAGCCCAGAACTAGGGAAAGATGACACAGATAAGGCCAGTTTAAAAAAAAAAAAACACTCACACAAAAAAGCGAACAAAAAAACAAACAAAAGAGAAACAACACAGTTTGGCTCAAATCATACTATCTCTTCCCCTGACCAACTGACTTGTAAAACGAACCAATCACAGAACAGGATAGTAGAATCCTGTCTCTAGGGCCCAGGAACAGGGAAGGAAACACAACTTGTATTTTATACCTGAGCCATGGACCTGAGCCAGAGAAATGAAACAAGAAAACATGCCCTGACTCTGAAATTGATTCCAAAATAATACTCTTGGTCCCTAGAATCAGAGTCTGTGAAAAAAATGAGCCCTGGCCTTAAAGGTAGTGCCAAAAAGCCAAGAAAGGCCACTGAAAGAAAAACAATTTTTCTTTGTAATCAGGACCATCTCTGTCCCTAGCCCACAAAACTAGCCAATCCCTGGGCAGAAAAAAAAAACGATTGTTTGACTCCATTCCCAAAACATCCTATATAAACTGACCTGTCTGGTCAATGGAGAGTTGTACTCTCCACCCTGGTAGATGCAGATACTCTCCTGGACTCCTTATTCCCAAATAAATCACTTTCTCAAAATTGTTTTGGGTGTGAAGACCTTCATTCACTGGTTCACAGAAAAACCTTGTTGGATTGAGCAAGGGGAAACTGAACAAAAGAACCTTGCTGAGATGTCTCACAATGGCTTGAGCAAGGGGGAACTAAATGGAAGATCCTTCCTGAGTAGACAGAGCAAAAGAGCTGAAAAGTAACACTTTTTTCCTGAGCCAGAGGAGATTGCTATATTTTTGTAATTTTTTTGGCCAGAGAAACAGGGATTTTCTAGGAAGCCCCCTTAAGTGGGCGCTGAGCAAACTCAGCTGTAGTGACTCTTCAGGAGAGGAGCAGGATTGCTATATCCTGCAGGGAGAACATCCCCCATCACACCAGGTACAGCCTGACTTTCCTGAAGGGTCAGAAAACCCTTCCCTGCTTAAGCACTTCCAGGTCTGAGTTTCCTGAGAAATCAGAAAATCTTCCCTCCAGGCATGGGCTAAAAAGCTCCAGGTGTCCAAGACACCTTTAGGGCAGAGTTGTTGTTTTGAGCAGCTTGAGGTGTCTGGGATACCTTGCCATTCAGGACAGAACTATCTCCTTGCAGTTACAATCATCAGAGCAGTGCTAAACAGCTCCAGGTGTCTAGGACACCTTCAGGGCAGAACTACTTGAGGTGTCCAGGTTACCTTGTCCTCCAGGTCTGAACTGTCTCTCTGCAGTTCCAGCTGTCAGAGTTGTCCTAAGCTGCTCAAAGTGTTTTCTGACTCCCAGGTACTCAGGACACCTTTGCTCAGAGTTGTAAATCTCATGTTTTGGTGCCAAAATCTGGGACCAAACCCAGAGTTGTT
The DNA here is from genome assembly GCF_949786415.1 of Peromyscus eremicus. Lineage (NCBI taxonomy): Eukaryota > Metazoa > Chordata > Mammalia > Rodentia > Cricetidae > Peromyscus > Peromyscus eremicus. The sequence goes on from NW_026734288.1 coordinate 3,167,687, forward strand.
GCAACAAATTTACTTACAAGTACATTTTAATGGTGTTAATTTTAAAGTACTTAATAGATAATATAAAAAATCATTAAATACTTCATGTATGTATTCAAAGAAATATTTTCTTCTATCCCATGCATCTCCATGTCCTAATCTGTTATGCATTTGGCACTTCATCCCAAAGTATTGTTTTCTAAGGGAATTATAATGTAATAGCAGTGAGATTTACTTTGCGAGGTCTACTTTTGTCCAACTTCATATGGTCATCAAGATAACATTACAGCCTTGCACAAGAAAGGCATTTCCAACACAGCTGTCTCATTAATGCTAAAATAAGATTAGTTGTATTATTAAATCAATAAAATACTGCCTTTTCAGATTGTAAACATATTTTCATTGAAAGATAAAGCAAAGTAGGAGAAATTGAATGATAAATTCTATTTGCAAGTGAAAATGGTATATTGCTATATCTTTTGTTTTTCCTTTTATTGCATGTAAAATTATTTAGTTTATTCTGAGGACCAAACATTTGTTCACAAATGTTTCTCAGATCAACAAATGAATGTGAGAGAATATCTTGAATGTCAGTTATTAGTCATGGTTATTATATGAATTCATGAACTTCATGTGTCAGTCTCCTGAGTACAAGTCAAGGGGTAGATGATTTACTTCCAATAATTGTAATTTTCTCAAAATATTTTAACAATGTTAATGTTAGAATACTTAATAGAGAGTATAAAAACATTAAATACTTATGTGTCTATCCAAAGAAACATTTTCATCTATCTGGAAGACATTTAATAATTTAAGTTTATCAGTAATCAACTGAATATTTTATAATAGAACTTGATATACTATGTATATGTATATATTATTTGAAGTTCTGTGCATCTTCATATCCTCAACAGTTATCCATTTGTCATAATGTCTTGAAGTATTGCTTTTTAAGGGGTATTATAGAGGTACCAGATAATGTAATAGCAGTGACATTTACCTAAAAAAATCTGGTGTGTGTGTGTGTGTGTGTGTGTGTGTGTGTGTGTGTGTGTGTGTAATGTCACTATGGGTTTTTAGGCCATGACAGAAATGTGAAGAATAGA